>NC_142707.1:26889530-27192560 GCF_055471065.1 Atractosteus spatula
TTTCAAAACGTGTTTTTCAGCCCGAAATAAACGCTTTTTTTCAGCACTTGGAATCACAGTGTAACTGCTTGGCTCAGAAGAGCACACTGAGTCAGCCCTTAACCCCAGTGATCAGAAATTGTCAAAACGTGTTTTTCAGCAGAAATAAACACGTTTTGGCAACTTTGGTCACCCCCATGTAAGTTATAGGGCAGGAACAACACAGTTTTCAAAACGTGTTTTTCAGCCCGAAATAAACGCGTTTTCTCAGCCCTTGGAATCGCAGTGTAACTGCCTGGCTCAGAAGAGCACACTGACTCAGCCCTTAACCCCAGTGTGCAGAAATTGTCAAAACGTGTTTTTCAGCAGAAATAAACACGTTTTGGCAACTTTGGTCAACCCCATGTAAGTTATAGGGCAGGAACAGCACAGTTTTCAAAACGTGTTTTTCAGTCCGAAATAAACGCGTTTTCTCAGCCCTTAGAATCGCAGTGTAACTGCCTGGCTCAGAAGAGCACACTGACTCAGCCCTTAACCCCAGTGTGCAGAAATTGTCAAAACGTGTTTTTCAGCAGAAATAAACACGTTTTGGCAACTTTGGTCAACCCCATGTAAGTTATAGGGCAGGAACAGCACAGTTTTCAAAACGTGTTTTTCAGTCCGAAATAAACGCGTTTTCTCAGCCCTTAGAATCGCAGTGTAACTGCCTGGCTCAGAAGAGCACACTGACTCAGCCCTTAACCCCAGTGTGCAGAAATTGTCAAAACGTGTTTTTCAGCAGAAATAAACACGTTTTGGCAACTTTGGTCACCCCCATGTAAGTTATAGGGCAGGAACAGCACAGTTTTCAAAACGTGTTTTTCAGCCCGAAATAAACGCTTTTTTTCAGCACTTGGAATCACAGTGTAACTGCTTGGCTCAGAAGAGCACACTGAGTCAGCCCTACACCCCAGTGATCAGAAATTGTCAAAACGTGTTTTTCAGCAGAAATAAACACGTTTTGGCAACTTTGGTCACCCCCATGTAAGTTATAGGGCAGGAACAGCACAGTTTTCAAAACGTGTTTTTCAGCCCGAAATAAACGCGTTTTCTCAGCCTTTAGAATCGTAGTGTAACTGCCTGGCTCAGAAGAGCACACTGACTCAGCCCTTAACCCCAGTGTGCAGAAATTGTCAAAACGTGTTTTTCAGCAGAAATAAACACGTTTTGGCAACTTTGGTCACCCCCATGTAAGTTATAGGGCAGGAACAGCACAGTTTTCAAAACGTGTTTTTCAGCCCGAAATAAACGCTTTTTCTCAGCCCTTGGAATCGCAGTGTAACTGCCTGGCTCCGAAGAGCACACTGAGTCAGCCCTTAACCCCAGTGATCAGAAATTGTCAAAACGTGTTTTTCAGCAGAAATAAACACGTTTTGGCAACTTTGGTCTCCCCCATGTAAGTTATATGGCTGGAACAGCACAGTTTTCAAAACGTGTTTTTCAGCCCGAAATAAACGCTTTTTCTCAGCCCTTGGAATCGCAGTGTAACTGCCTGGCTCAGAAGAGCACACTGACTCAGCCCTTAACCCCAGTGATCAGAAATTGTCAAAACTTGTTTTTCAGCAGAAATAAACACGTTTTGGCAACTTTGGTCACCCCCATGTAAGTTATAGGGCAGGAACAGCACAGTTTTCAAAACGTGTTTTTCAGCCCGAAATAAACGCGTTTTCTCAGCCCTTAGAATCGCAGTGTAACTGCTTGGCTCAGAAGAGCACACAGAGTCAGCCCTTAACCCCAGTGATCAGAAATTGTCAAAACATGTTTTTCAGCAGAAATAAACACGTTTTGGCAACTTTGGTCACCCCCATGTAAGTTATAGGGCAGGAACAGCACAGTTTTCAAAACGTGTTTTTCAGCCCGAAATAAACGCGTTTTCTCAGCCCTTAGAATCGCAGTGTAACTGCTTGGCTCAGAAGAGCACACAGAGTCAGCCCTTAACCCCAGTGATCAGAAATTGTCAAAACATGTTTTTCAGCAGAAATAAACACGTTTTGGCAACTTTGGTCACCCCCATGTAAGTTATAGGGCAGGAACAGCAGAGTTTTCAAAACGTGTTTTTCAGCCCGAAATAAACGCTTTTTTTCAGCACTTGGAATCACAGTGTAACTGCTTGGCTCAGAAGAGCACACTGAGTCAGCCCTTAACCCCAGTGATCAGAAATTGTCAAAACGTGTTTTTCAGCAGAAATAAACACGTTTTGGCAACTTTGGTCACCCCCATGTAAGTTATAGGGCAGGAACAACACAGTTTTCAAAACGTGTTTTTCAGCCCGAAATAAACGCGTTTTCTCAGCCCTTGGAATCGCAGTGTAACTGCCTGGCTCAGAAGAGCACACTGACTCAGCCCTTAACCCCAGTGTGCAGAAATTGTCAAAACGTGTTTTTCAGCAGAAATAAACACGTTTTGGCAACTTTGGTCAACCCCATGTAAGTTATAGGGCAGGAACAGCACAGTTTTCAAAACGTGTTTTTCAGTCCGAAATAAACGCGTTTTCTCAGCCCTTAGAATCGCAGTGTAACTGCCTGGCTCAGAAGAGCACACTGACTCAGCCCTTAACCCCAGTGTGCAGAAATTGTCAAAACGTGTTTTTCAGCAGAAATAAACACGTTTTGGCAACTTTGGTCACCCCCATGTAAGTTATAGGGCAGGAACAGCACAGTTTTCAAAACGTGTTTTTCAGCCCGAAATAAACGCTTTTTTTCAGCACTTGGAATCACAGTGTAACTGCTTGGCTCAGAAGAGCACACTGAGTCAGCCCTACACCCCAGTGATCAGAAATTGTCAAAACGTGTTTTTCAGCAGAAATAAACACGTTTTGGCAACTTTGGTCACCCCCATGTAAGTTATAGGGCAGGAACAGCACAGTTTTCAAAACGTGTTTTTCAGCCCGAAATAAACGCGTTTTCTCAGCCCTTAGAATCATAGTGTAACTGCCTGGCTCAGAAGAGCACACTGACTCAGCCCTTAACCCCAGTGTGCAGAAATTGTCAAAACGTGTTTTTCAGCAGAAATAAACACGTTTTGGCAACTTTGGTCACCCCCATGTAAGTTATAGGGCAGGAACAGCACAGTTTTCAAAACGTGTTTTTCAGCCCGAAATAAACGCTTTTTCTCATCCCTTGGAATCGCAGTGTAACTGCCTGGCTCAGAAGAGCACACTGAGTCAGCCCTTAACCCCAGTGATCAGAAATTGTCAAAACGTGTTTTTCAGCAGAAATAAACACGTTTTGGCAACTTTGGTCTCCCCCATGTAAGTTATATGGCTGGAACAGCACAGTTTTCAAAACGTGTTTTTCAGCCCGAAATAAACGCTTTTTCTCAGCCCTTGGAATCGCAGTGTAACTGCCTGGCTCAGAAGAGCACACTGACTCAGCCCTTAACCCCAGTGATCAGAAATTGTCAAAACTTGTTTTTCAGCAGAAATAAACACGTTTTGGCAACTTTGGTCACCCCCATGTAAGTTATAGGGCAGGAACAGCACAGTTTTCAAAACGTGTTTTTCAGCCCGAAATAAACGCGTTTTCTCAGCCCTTAGAATCACAGTGTAACTGCTTGGCTCAGAAGAGCACACAGAGTCAGCCCTTAACCCCAGTGATCAGAAATTGTCAAAACATGTTTTTCAGCAGAAATAAACACGTTTTGGCAACTTTGGTCACCCCCATGTAAGTTATAGGGCAGGAACAGCACAGTTTTCAAAACGTGTTTTTCAGCCCGAAATAAACGCGTTTTCTCAGCCCTTAGAATCGCAGTGTAACTGCTTGGCTCAGAAGAGCACACAGAGTCAGCCCTTAACCCCAGTGATCAGAAATTGTCAAAACATGTTTTTCAGCAGAAATAAACACGTTTTGGCAACTTTGGTCACCCCCATGTAAGTTATAGGGCAGGAACAGCAGAGTTTTCAAAACGTGTTTTTCAGCCCGAAATAAACGCTTTTTTTCAGCACTTGGAATCACAGTGTAACTGCTTGGCTCAGAAGAGCACACTGAGTCAGCCCTTAACCCCAGTGATCAGAAATTGTCAAAACGTGTTTTTCAGCAGAAATAAACACGTTTTGGCAACTTTGGTCACCCCCATGTAAGTTATAGGGCAGGAACAACACAGTTTTCAAAACGTGTTTTTCAGCCCGAAATAAACGCGTTTTCTCAGCCCTTGGAATCGCAGTGTAACTGCCTGACTCAGAAGAGCACACTGACTCAGCCCTTAACCCCAGTGTGCAGAAATTGTCAAAACGTGTTTTTCAGCAGAAATAAACACGTTTTGGCAACTTTGGTCAACCCCATGTAAGTTATAGGGCAGGAACAGCACAGTTTTCAAAACGTGTTTTTCAGCCCGAAATAAACGCTTTTTTTCAGCACTTGGAATCACAGTGTAACTGCTTGGCTCAGAAGAGCACACTGAGTCAGCCCTACACCCCAGTGATCAGAAATTGTCAAAACGTGTTTTTCAGCAGAAATAAACACGTTTTGGCAACTTTGGTCACCCCCATGTAAGTTATAGGGCAGGAACAGCACAGTTTTCAAAACGTGTTTTTCAGCCCGAAATAAACGCGTTTTCTCAGCCCTTAGAATCGTAGTGTAACTGCCTGGCTCAGAAGAGCACACAGAGTCAGCCCTTAACCCCAGTGATCAGAAATTGTCAAAACATGTTTTTCAGCAGAAATAAACACGTTTTGGCAACTTTGGTCACCCCCATGTAAGTTATAGGGCAGGAACAGCACAGTTTTCAAAACGTGTTTTTCAGCCCGAAATAAACGCGTTTTCTCAGCCCTTAGAATCGCAGTGTAACTGCTTGGCTCAGAAGAGCACACAGAGTCAGCCCTTAACCCCAGTGATCAGAAATTGTCAAAACATGTTTTTCAGCAGAAATAAACACGTTTTGGCAACTTTGGTCACCCCCATGTAAGTTATAGGGCAGGAACAGCACAGTTTTCAAAACGTGTTTTTCAGCCCGAAATAAACGCTTTTTTTCAGCACTTGGAATCACAGTGTAACTGCTTGGCTCAGAAGAGCACACTGAGTCAGCCCTTAACCCCAGTGATCAGAAATTGTCAAAACGTGTTTTTCAGCAGAAATAAACACGTTTTGGCAACTTTGGTCAACCCCATGTAAGTTATAGGGCAGGAACAGCACAGTTTTCAAAACTTGTTTTTCAGCCCGAAATAAACGCTTTTTTTCAGCACTTGGAATCACAGTGTAACTGCTTGGCTCAGAAGAGCACACTGAGTCAGCCCTACACCCCAGTGATCAGAAATTGTCAAAACGTGTTTTTCAGCAGAAATAAACACGTTTTGGCAACTTTGGTCACCCCCATGTAAGTTATAGGGCAGGAACAGCACAGTTTTCAAAACGTGTTTTTCAGCCCGAAATAAACGCGTTTTCTCAGCCCTTAGAATCGTAGTGTAACTGCCTGGCTCAGAAGAGCACACTGACTCAGCCCTTAACCCCAGTGTGCAGAAATTGTCAAAACGTGTTTTTCAGCAGAAATAAACACGTTTTGGCAACTTTGGTCACCCCCATGTAAGTTATAGGGCAGGAACAGCACCGTTTTCAAAACGTGTTTTTCAGCCCGAAATAAACGCTTTTTCTCAGCCCTTGGAATCGCAGTGTAACTGCCTGGCTCCGAAGAGCACACTGAGTCAGCCCTTAACCCCAGTGATCAGAAATTGTCAAAACGTGTTTTTCAGCAGAAATAAACACGTTTTGGCAACTTTGGTCTCCCCCATGTAAGTTATATGGCTGGAACAGCACAGTTTTCAAAACGTGTTTTTCAGCCCGAAATAAACGCTTTTTCTCAGCCCTTGGAATCGCAGTGTAACTGCCTGGCTCAGAAGAGCACACTGACTCAGCCCTTAACCCCAGTGATCAGAAATTGTCAAAACGTGTTTTTCAGCAGAAATAAACACGTTTTGGCAACTTTGGTCACCCCCATGTAAGTTATAGGGCAGGAACAGCACAGTTTTCAAAACGTGTTTTTCAGCCCGAAATAAACGCGTTTTCTCAGCCCTTAGAATCGTAGTGTAACTGCCTGGCTCAGAAGAGCACACAGAGTCAGCCCTTAACCCCAGTGATCAGAAATTGTCAAAACATGTTTTTCAGCAGAAATAAACACGTTTTGGCAACTTTGGTCACCCCCATGTAAGTTATAGGGCAGGAACAGCACAGTTTTCAAAACGTGTTTTTCAGCCCGAAATAAACGCGTTTTCTCAGCCCTTAGAATCGCAGTGTAACTGCTTGGCTCAGAAGAGCACACAGAGTCAGCCCTTAACCCCAGTGATCAGAAATTGTCAAAACATGTTTTTCAGCAGAAATAAACACGTTTTGGCAACTTTGGTCACCCCCATGTAAGTTATAGGGCAGGAACAGCACAGTTTTCAAAACGTGTTTTTCAGCCCGAAATAAACGCTTTTTTTCAGCACTTGGAATCACAGTGTAACTGCTTGGCTCAGAAGAGCACACTGAGTCAGCCCTTAACCCCAGTGATCAGAAATTGTCAAAAACGTGTTTTTCAGCAGAAATAAACACGTTTTGGCAACTTTGGTCACCCCCATGTAAGTTATAGGGCAGGAACAACACAGTTTTCAAAACGTGTTTTTCTGCCCGAAATAAACGCGTTTTCTCAGCCCTTGGAATCGCAGTGTAACTGCCTGGCTCAGAAGAGCACACTGACTCAGCCCTTAACCCCAGTGTGCAGAAATTGTCAAAACGTGTTTTTCAGCAGAAATAAACACGTTTTGGCAACTTTGGTCACCCCCATGTAAGTTATAGGGCAGGAACAACACAGTTTTCAAAACGTGTTTTTCAGCCCGAAATAAACGCTTTTTCTCAGCCCTTGGAATCGCAGTGTAACTGCCTGGCTCAGAAGAGCACACTGACTCAGCCCTTAACCCCAGTGATCAGAAATTGTCAAAACTTGTTTTTCAGCAGAAATAAACACGTTTTGGCAACTTTGGTCACCCCCATGTAAGTTATAGGGCAGGAACAGCACAGTTTTCAAAACGTGTTTTTCAGCCCGAAATAAACGCGTTTTCTCAGCCCTTAGAATCGCAGTGTAACTGCTTGGCTCAGAAGAGCACACAGAGTCAGCCCTTAACCCCAGTGATCAGAAATTGTCAAAACATGTTTTTCAGCAGAAATAAACACGTTTTGGCAACTTTGGTCACCCCCATGTAAGTTATAGGGCAGGAACAGCACAGTTTTCAAAACGTGTTTTTCAGCCCGAAATAAACGCTTTTTTTCAGCACTTGGAATCACAGTGTAACTGCTTGGCTCAGAAGAGCACACTGAGTCAGCCCTTAACCCCAGTGATCAGAAATTGTCAAAACGTGTTTTTCAGCAGAAATAAACACGTTTTGGCAACTTTGGTCACCCCCATGTAAGTTATAGGGCAGGAACAACACAGTTTTCAAAACGTGTTTTTCAGCCCGAAATAAACGCGTTTTCTCAGCCCTTGGTATCGCAGTGTAACTGCCTGGCTCAGAAGAGCACACTGACTCAGCCCTTAACCCCAGTGTGCAGAAATTGTCAAAACGTGTTTTTCAGCAGAAATAAACACGTTTTGGCAACTTTGGTCACCCCAATGTAAGTTATAGGGCAGGAACAGCACAGTTTTCAAAACGTGTTTTTCAGCCCGAAATAAACGCTTTTTTTCAGCACTTGGAATCACAGTGTAACTGCTTGGCTCAGAAGAGCACACTGAGTCAGCCCTACACCCCAGTGATCAGAAATTGTCAAAACGTGTTTTTCAGCAGAAATAAACACGTTTTGGCAACTTTGGTCACCCCCATGTAAGTTATAGGGCAGGAACAACACAGTTTTCAAAACGTGTTTTTCAGCCCGAAATAAACGCGTTTTCTCAGCCCTTGGAATCGCAGTGTAACTGCCTGGCTCAGAAGAGCACACTGACTCAGCCCTTAACCCCAGTGTGCAGAAATTGTCAAAACGTGTTTTTCAGCAGAAATAAACACGTTTTGGCAACTTTGGTCACCCCAATGTAAGTTATAGGGCAGGAACAGCACAGTTTTCAAAACGTGTTTTTCAGCCCGAAATAAACGCTTTTTTTCAGCACTTGGAATCACAGTGTAACTGCTTGGCTCAGAAGAGCACACTGAGTCAGCCCTACACCCCAGTGATCAGAAATTGTCAAAACGTGTTTTTCAGCAGAAATAAACACGTTTTGGCAACTTTGGTCACCCCCATGTAAGTTATAGGGCAGGAACAGCACAGTTTTCAAAACGTGTTTTTCAGCCCGAAATAAACGCGTTTTCTCAGCCTTTAGAATCGTAGTGTAACTGCCTGGCTCAGAAGAGCACACTGACTCAGCCCTTAACCCCAGTGTGCAGAAATTGTCAAAACGTGTTTTTCAGCAGAAATAAACACGTTTTGGCAACTTTGGTCACCCCCATGTAAGTTATAGGGCAGGAACAGCACAGTTTTCAAAACGTGTTTTTCAGCCCGAAATAAACGCTTTTTCTCAGCCCTTGGAATCGCAGTGTAACTGCCTGGCTCCGAAGAGCACACTGAGTCAGCCCTTAACCCCAGTGATCAGAAATTGTCAAAACGTGTTTTTCAGCAGAAATAAACACGTTTTGGCAACTTTGGTCTCCCCCATGTAAGTTATATGGCTGGAACAGCACAGTTTTCAAAACGTGTTTTTCAGCCCGAAATAAACGCTTTTTCTCAGCCCTTGGAATCGCAGTGTAACTGCCTGGCTCAGAAGAGCACACTGACTCAGCCCTTAACCCCAGTGATCAGAAATTGTCAAAACTTGTTTTTCAGCAGAAATAAACACGTTTTGGCAACTTTGGTCACCCCCATGTAAGTTATAGGGCAGGAACAGCACAGTTTTCAAAACGTGTTTTTCAGCCCGAAATAAACGCGTTTTCTCAGCCCTTAACTGCTTGGCTCAGAAGAGCACACAGAGTCAGCCCTTAACCCCAGTGATCAGAAATTGTCAAAACATGTTTTTCAGCAGAAATAAACACGTTTTGGCAACTTTGGTCACCCCCATGTAAGTTATAGGGCAGGAACAGCACAGTTTTCAAAACGTGTTTTTCAGCCCGAAATAAACGCGTTTTCTCAGCCCTTAGAATCGCAGTGTAACTGCTTGGCTCAGAAGAGCACACAGAGTCAGCCCTTAACCCCAGTGATCAGAAATTGTCAAAACATGTTTTTCAGCAGAAATAAACACGTTTTGGCAACTTTGGTCACCCCCATGTAAGTTATAGGGCAGGAACAGCAGAGTTTTCAAAACGTGTTTTTCAGCCCGAAATAAACGCTTTTTTTCAGCACTTGGAATCACAGTGTAACTGCTTGGCTCAGAAGAGCACACTGAGTCAGCCCTTAACCCCAGTGATCAGAAATTGTCAAAACGTGTTTTTCAGCAGAAATAAACACGTTTTGGCAACTTTGGTCACCCCCATGTAAGTTATAGGGCAGGAACAACACAGTTTTCAAAACGTGTTTTTCAGCCCGAAATAAACGCGTTTTCTCAGCCCTTGGAATCGCAGTGTAACTGCCTGGCTCAGAAGAGCACACTGACTCAGCCCTTAACCCCAGTGTGCAGAAATTGTCAAAACGTGTTTTTCAGCAGAAATAAACACGTTTTGGCAACTTTGGTCAACCCCATGTAAGTTATAGGGCAGGAACAGCACAGTTTTCAAAACGTGTTTTTCAGCCCGAAATAAACGCTTTTTTTCAGCACTTGGAATCACAGTGTAACTGCTTGGCTCAGAAGAGCACACTGAGTCAGCCCTACACCCCAGTGATCAGAAATTGTCAAAACGTGTTTTTCAGCAGAAATAAACACGTTTTGGCAACTTTGGTCACCCCCATGTAAGTTATAGGGCAGGAACAGCACAGTTTTCAAAACGTGTTTTTCAGCCCGAAATAAACGCGTTTTCTCAGCCCTTAGAATCGTAGTGTAACTGCCTGGCTCAGAAGAGCACACAGAGTCAGCCCTTAACCACAGTGATCAGAAATTGTCAAAACGTGTTTTTCAGAAGAAATAAACACGTTTTGGCAACTTTGGTCAACCCCATGTAAGTTATAGGGCAGGAACAGCACAGTTTTCAAAACGTGTTTTTCAGCCCGAAATAAACGCTTTTTTTCAGCACTTGGAATCACAGTGTAACTGCTTGGCTCAGAAGAGCACACTGAGTCAGCCCTACACCCCAATGATCAGAAATTGTCAAAACGTGTTTTTCAGCAGAAATAAACACGTTTTGGCAACTTTGGTCACCCCCATGTAAGTTATAGGGCAGGAACAGCACAGTTTTCAAAACGTGTTTTTCAGCCCGAAATAAACGCTTTTTTTCAGCACTTGGAATCACAGTGTAACTGCTTGGCTCAGAAGAGCACACTGAGTCAGCCCTACACCCCAGTGATCAGAAATTGTCAAAACGTGTTTTTCAGCAGAAATAAACACGTTTTGGCAACTTTGGTCACCCCCATGTAAGTTATAGGGCAGGAACAGCACAGTTTTCAAAACGTGTTTTTCAGCCCGAAATAAACGCTTTTTTTCAGCACTTGGAATCACAGTGTAACTGCTTGGCTCAGAAGAGCACACTGAGTCAGCCCTTAACCCCAGTGATCAGAAATTGTCAAAACGTGTTTTTCAGCAGAAATAAACACGTTTTGGCAACTTTGGTCACCCCCATGTAAGTTATAGGGCAGGAACAACACAGTTTTCAAAACGTGTTTTTCAGCCCGAAATAAACGCGTTTTCTCAGCCCTTGGAATCGCAGTGTAACTGCCTGGCTCAGAAGAGCACACTGACTCAGCCCTTAACCCCAGTGTGCAGAAATTGTCAAAACGTGTTTTTCAGCAGAAATAAACACGTTTTGGCAACTTTGGTCAACCCCATGTAAGTTATAGGGCAGGAACAGCACAGTTTTCAAAACGTGTTTTTCAGCCCGAAATAAACGCTTTTTTTCAGCACTTGGAATCACAGTGTAACTGCTTGGCTCAGAAGAGCACACTGAGTCAGCCCTTAACCCCAGTGATCAGAAATTGTCAAAACGTGTTTTTCAGCAGAAATAAACACGTTTTGGCAACTTTGGTCACCCCCATGTAAGTTATAGGGCAGGAACAGCACAGTTTTCAAAACGTGTTTTTCAGCCCGAAATAAACGCGTTTTCTCAGCCCTTAGAATCGCAGTGTAACTGCCTGGCTCAGAAGAGCACACTGACTCAGCCCTTAACCCCAGTGTGCAGAAATTGTCAAAACGTGTTTTTCAGCAGAAATAAACACGTTTTGGCAACTTTGGTCACCCCCATGTAAGTTATAGGGCAGGAACAGCACAGTTTTCAAAACGTGTTTTTCAGCCCGAAATAAACGCTTTTTCTCAGCCCTTGGAATCGCAGTGTAACTGCCTGGCTCCGAAGAGCACACTGAGTCAGCCCTTAACCCCAGTGATCAGAAATTGTCAAAACGTGTTTTTCAGCAGAAATAAACACGTTTTGGCAACTTTGGTCTCCCCCATGTAAGTTATATGGCTGGAACAGCACAGTTTTCAAAACGTGTTTTTCAGCCCGAAATAAACGCTTTTTCTCAGCCCTTGGAATCGCAGTGTAACTGCCTGGCTCAGAAGAGCACACTGACTCAGCCCTTAACCCCAGTGATCAGAAATTGTCAAAACTTGTTTTTCAGCAGAAATAAACACGTTTTGGCAACTTTGGTCACCCCCATGTAAGTTATAGGGCAGGAACAGCACAGTTTTCAAAACGTGTTTTTCAGCCCGAAATAAACGCGTTTTCTCAGCCCTTAGAATCGCAGTGTAACTGCTTGGCTCAGAAGAGCACACAGAGTCAGCCCTTAACCCCAGTGATCAGAAATTGTCAAAACATGTTTTTCAGCAGAAATAAACACGTTTTGGCAACTTTGGTCACCCCCATGTAAGTTATAGGGCAGGAACAGCACTGTTTTCAAAACGTGTTTTTCAGCCCGAAATAAACGCTTTTTTTCAGCACTTGGAATCACAGTGTAACTGCTTGGCTCAGAAGAGCACACTGAGTCAGCCCTTAACCCCAGTGATCAGAAATTGTCAAAACGTGTTTTTCAGCAGAAATAAACACGTTTTGGCAACTTTGGTCACCCCCATGTAAGTTATAGGGCAGGAACAACACAGTTTTCAAAACGTGTTTTTCAGCCCGAAATAAACGCGATTTCTCAGCCCTTGGAATCGCAGTGTAACTGCCTGGCTCAGAAGAGCACACTGACTCAGCCCTTAACCCCAGTGTGCAGAAATTGTCAAAACGTGTTTTTCAGCAGAAATAAACACGTTTTGGCAACTTTGGTCAACCCCATGTAAGTTATAGGGCAGGAACAGCACAGTTTTCAAAACGTGTTTTTCAGCCCGAAATAAACGCGTTTTCTCAGCCCTTAGAATCGCAGTGTAACTGCCTGGCTCAGAAGAGCACACTGAGTCAGCCCTACACCCCAGTGATCAGAAATTGTCAAAACGTGTTTTTCAGCAGAAATAAACACGTTTTGGCAACTTTGGTCACCCCCATGTAAGTTATAGGGCAGGAACAGCACAGTTTTCAAAACGTGTTTTTCAGCCCGAAATAAACGCTTTTTTTCAGCACTTGGAATCACAGTGTAACTGCTTGGCTCAGAAGAGCACACTGAGTCAGCCCTTAACCCCAGTGATCAGAAATTGTCAAAACGTGTTTTTCAGCAGAAATAAACACGTTTGGGCAACTTTGGTCACCCCCATGTAAGTTAAAGGGCAGGAACAGCACAGTTTTCAAAACGTGTTTTTCAGCCCGAAATAAACGCGTTTTCTCAGCCCTTAGAATCGCAGTGTAACTGCCTGGCTCAGAAGAGCACACTGACTCAGCCCTTAACCCCAGTGTGCAGAAATTGTCAAAACGTGTTTTTCAGCAGAAATAAACACGTTTTGGCAACTTTGGTCACCCCAATGTAAGTTATAGGGCAGGAACAGCACAGTTTTCAAAACGTGTTTTTCAGCCCGAAATAAACGCTTTTTTTCAGCACTTGGATTCACAGTGTAACTGCTTGGCTCAGAAGAGCACACTGAGTCAGCCCTTAACCCCAGTGATCAGAAATTGTCAAAACGTGTTTTTCAGCAGAAATAAACACGTTTTGGCAACTTTGGTCACCCCCATGTAAGTTATAGGGCAGGAACAGCACAGTTTTCAAAACGTGTTTTTCAGCCCGAAATAAACGCGTTTTCTCAGCCCTTAGAATCGTAGTGTAACTGCCTGGCTCAGAAGAGCACACTGACTCAGCCCTTAACCCCAGTGTGCAGAAATTGTCAAAACGTGTTTTTCAGCAGAAATAAACACGTTTTGGCAACTTTGGTCACCCCCATGTAAGTTATAGGGCAGGAACAGCACAGTTTTCAAAACGTGTTTTTCAGCCCGAAATAAACGCTTTTTCTCAGCCCTTGGAATCGCAGTGTAACTGCCTGGCTCCGAAGAGCACACTGAGTCAGCCCTTAACCCCAGTGATCAGAAATTGTCAAAACGTGTTTTTCAGCAGAAATAAATACGTTTTGGCAACTTTGGTCTCCCCCATGTAAGTTATATGGCTGGAACAGCACAGTTTTCAAAACGTGTTTTTCAGCCCGAAATAAACGCTTTTTCTCAGCCCTTGGAATCGCAGTGTAACTGCCTGGCTCAGAAGAGCACACTGACTCAGCCCTTAACCCCAGTGATCAGAAATTGTCAAAACTTGTTTTTCAGCAGAAATAAACACGTTTTGGCAACTTTGGTCACCCCCATGTAAGTTATAGGGCAGGAACAGCACAGTTTTCAAAACGTGTTTTTCAGCCCGAAATAAACGCGTTTTCTCAGCCCTTAGAATCGCAGTGTAACTGCTTGGCTCAGAAGAGCACACAGAGTCAGCCCTTAACCCCAGTGATCAGAAATTGTCAAAACATGTTTTTCAGCAGAAATAAACACGTTTTGGCAACTTTGGTCACCCCCATGTAAGTTATAGGGCAGGAACAGCACAGTTTTCAAAACGTGTTTTTCAGCCCGAAATAAACGCGTTTTCTCAGCCCTTAGAATCGCAGTGTAACTGCTTGGCTCAGAAGAGCACACAGAGTCAGCCCTTAACCCCAGTGATCAGAAATTGTCAAAACATGTTTTTCAGCAGAAATAAACACGTTTTGGCAACTTTGGTCACCCCCATGTAAGTTATAGGGCAGGAACAGCACAGTTTTCAAAACGTGTTTTTCAGCCCGAAATAAACGCTTTTTTTCAGCACTTGGAATCACAGTGTAACTGCTTGGCTCAGAAGAGCACACTGAGTCAGCCCTTAACCCCAGTGATCAGAAATTGTCAAAACGTGTTTTTCAGCAGAAATAAACACGTTTTGGCAACTTTGGTCACCCCCATGTAAGTTATAGGGCAGGAACAACACAGTTTTCAAAACGTGTTTTTCAGCCCGAAATAAACGCGTTTTCTCAGCCCTTGGAATCGCAGTGTAACTGCCTGGCTCAGAAGAGCACACTGACTCAGCCCTTAACCCCAGTGTGCAGAAATTGTCAAAACGTGTTTTTCAGCAGAAATAAACACGTTTTGGCAACTTTGGTCAACCCCATGTAAGTTATAGGGCAGGAACAGCACAGTTTTCAAAACGTGTTTTTCAGCCCGAAATAAACGCTTTTTTTCAGCACTTGGAATCACAGTGTAACTGCTTGGCTCAGAAGAGCACACTGAGTCAGCCCTACACCCCAGTGATCAGAAATTGTCAAAACGTGTTTTTCAGCAGAAATAAACACGTTTTGGCAACTTTGGTCACCCCCATGTAAGTTATAGGGCAGGAACAGCACAGTTTTCAAAACGTGTTTTTCAGCCCGAAATAAACGCGTTTTCTCAGCCCTTAGAATCGTAGTGTAACTGCCTGGCTCAGAAGAGCACACAGAGTCAGCCCTTAACCCCAGTGATCAGAAATTGTCAAAACATGTTTTTCAGCAGAAATAAACACGTTTTGGCAACTTTGGTCACCCCCATGTAAGTTATAGGGCAGGAACAGCACAGTTTTCAAAACGTGTTTTTCAGCCCGAAATAAACGCGTTTTCTCAGCCCTTAGAATCGCAGTGTAACTGCTTGGCTCAGAAGAGCACACAGAGTCAGCCCTTAACCCCAGTGATCAGAAATTGTCAAAACATGTTTTTCAGCAGAAATAAACACGTTTTGGCAACTTTGGTCACCCCCATGTAAGTTATAGGGCAGGAACAGCACAGTTTTCAAAACGTGTTTTTCAGCCCGAAATAAACGCTTTTTTTCAGCACTTGGAATCACAGTGTAACTGCTTGGCTCAGAAGAGCACACTGAGTCAGCCCTTAACCCCAGTGATCAGAAATTGTCAAAACGTGTTTTTCAGCAGAAATAAACACGTTTTGGCAACTTTGGTCACCCCCATGTAAGTTATAGGGCAGGAACAACACAGTTTTCAAAACGTGTTTTTCTGCCCGAAATAAACGCGTTTTCTCAGCCCTTGGAATCGCAGTGTAACTGCCTGGCTCAGAAGAGCACACTGACTCAGCCCTTAACCCCAGTGTGCAGAAATTGTCAAAACGTGTTTTTCAGCAGAAATAAACACGTTTTGGCAACTTTGGTCACCCCCATGTAAGTTATAGGGCAGGAACAACACAGTTTTCAAAACGTGTTTTTCAGCCCGAAATAAACGCTTTTTCTCAGCCCTTGGAATCGCAGTGTAACTGCCTGGCTCAGAAGAGCACACTGACTCAGCCCTTAACCCCAGTGATCAGAAATTGTCAAAACTTGTTTTTCAGCAGAAATAAACACGTTTTGGCAACTTTGGTCACCCCCATGTAAGTTATAGGGCAGGAACAGCACAGTTTTCAAAACGTGTTTTTCAGCCCGAAATAAACGCGTTTTCTCAGCCCTTAGAATCGCAGTGTAACTGCTTGGCTCAGAAGAGCACACAGAGTCAGCCCTTAACCCCAGTGATCAGAAATTGTCAAAACATGTTTTTCAGCAGAAATAAACACGTTTTGGCAACTTTGGTCACCCCCATGTAAGTTATAGGGCAGGAACAGCACAGTTTTCAAAACGTGTTTTTCAGCCCGAAATAAACGCTTTTTTTCAGCACTTGGAATCACAGTGTAACTGCTTGGCTCAGAAGAGCACACTGAGTCAGCCCTTAACCCCAGTGATCAGAAATTGTCAAAACGTGTTTTTCAGCAGAAATAAACACGTTTTGGCAACTTTGGTCACCCCCATGTAAGTTATAGGGCAGGAACAACACAGTTTTCAAAACGTGTTTTTCAGCCCGAAATAAACGCGTTTTCTCAGCCCTTGGTATCGCAGTGTAACTGCCTGGCTCAGAAGAGCACACTGACTCAGCCCTTAACCCCAGTGTGCAGAAATTGTCAAAACGTGTTTTTCAGCAGAAATAAACACGTTTTGGCAACTTTGGTCACCCCAATGTAAGTTATAGGGCAGGAACAGCACAGTTTTCAAAACGTGTTTTTCAGCCCGAAATAAACGCTTTTTTTCAGCACTTGGAATCACAGTGTAACTGCTTGGCTCAGAAGAGCACACTGAGTCAGCCCTACACCCCAGTGATCAGAAATTGTCAAAACGTGTTTTTCAGCAGAAATAAACACGTTTTGGCAACTTTGGTCACCCCCATGTAAGTTATAGGGCAGGAACAGCACAGTTTTCAAAACGTGTTTTTCAGCCCGAAATAAACGCGTTTTCTCAGCCTTTAGAATCGTAGTGTAACTGCCTGGCTCAGAAGAGCACACTGACTCAGCCCTTAACCCCAGTGTGCAGAAATTGTCAAAACGTGTTTTTCAGCAGAAATAAACACGTTTTGGCAACTTTGGTCACCCCCATGTAAGTTATAGGGCAGGAACAGCAAAGTTTTCAAAACGTGTTTTTCAGCCCGAAATAAACGCTTTTTCTCAGCCCTTGGAATCGCAGTGTAACTGCCTGGCTCCGAAGAGCACACTGAGTCAGCCCTTAACCCCAGTGATCAGAAATTGTCAAAACGTGTTTTTCAGCAGAAATAAACACGTTTTGGCAACTTTGGTCTCCCCCATGTAAGTTATATGGCTGGAACAGCACAGTTTTCAAAACGTGTTTTTCAGCCCGAAATAAACGCTTTTTCTCAGCCCTTGGAATCGCAGTGTAACTGCCTGGCTCAGAAGAGCACACTGACTCAGCCCTTAACCCCAGTGATCAGAAATTGTCAAAACTTGTTTTTCAGCAGAAATAAACACGTTTTGGCAACTTTGGTCACCCCCATGTAAGTTATAGGGCAGGAACAGCACAGTTTTCAAAACGTGTTTTTCAGCCCGAAATAAACGCGTTTTCTCAGCCCTTAGAATCGCAGTGTAACTGCTTGGCTCAGAAGAGCACACAGAGTCAGCCCTTAACCCCAGTGATCAGAAATTGTCAAAACATGTTTTTCAGCAGAAATAAACACGTTTTGGCAACTTTGGTCACCCCCATGTAAGTTATAGGGCAGGAACAGCACAGTTTTCAAAACGTGTTTTTCAGCCCGAAATAAACGCGTTTTCTCAGCCCTTAGAATCGCAGTGTAACTGCTTGGCTCAGAAGAGCACACAGAGTCAGCCCTTAACCCCAGTGATCAGAAATTGTCAAAACATGTTTTTCAGCAGAAATAAACACGTTTTGGCAACTTTGGTCACCCCCATGTAAGTTATAGGGCAGGAACAGCAGAGTTTTCAAAACGTGTTTTTCAGCCCGAAATAAACGCTTTTTTTCAGCACTTGGAATCACAGTGTAACTGCTTGGCTCAGAAGAGCACACTGAGTCAGCCCTTAACCCCAGTGATCAGAAATTGTCAAAACGTGTTTTTCAGCAGAAATAAACACGTTTTGGCAACTTTGGTCACCCCCATGTAAGTTATAGGGCAGGAACAACACAGTTTTCAAAACGTGTTTTTCAGCCCGAAATAAACGCGTTTTCTCAGCCCTTGGAATCGCAGTGTAACTGCCTGGCTCAGAAGAGCACACTGACTCAGCCCTTAACCCCAGTGTGCAGAAATTGTCAAAACGTGTTTTTCAGCAGAAATAAACACGTTTTGGCAACTTTGGTCAACCCCATGTAAGTTATAGGGCAGGAACAGCACAGTTTTCAAAACGTGTTTTTCAGCCCGAAATAAACGCTTTTTTTCAGCACTTGGAATCACAGTGTAACTGCTTGGCTCAGAAGAGCACACTGAGTCAGCCCTACACCCCAGTGATCAGAAATTGTCAAAACGTGTTTTTCAGCAGAAATAAACACGTTTTGGCAACTTTGGTCACCCCCATGTAAGTTATAGGGCAGGAACAGCACAGTTTTCAAAACGTGTTTTTCAGCCCGAAATAAACGCGTTTTCTCAGCCCTTAGAATCGTAGTGTAACTGCCTGGCTCAGAAGAGCACACAGAGTCAGCCCTTAACCCCAGTGATCAGAAATTGTCAAAACATGTTTTTCAGCAGAAATAAACACGTTTTGGCAACTTTGGTCACCCCCATGTAAGTTATAGGGCAGGAACAGCACAGTTTTCAAAACGTGTTTTTCAGCCCGAAATAAACGCGTTTTCTCAGCCCTTAGAATCGCAGTGTAACTGCTTGGCTCAGAAGAGCACACAGAGTCAGCCCTTAACCCCAGTGATCAGAAATTGTCAAAACATGTTTTTCAGCAGAAATAAACACGTTTTGGCAACTTTGGTCACCCCCATGTAAGTTATAGGGCAGGAACAGCACAGTTTTCAAAACGTGTTTTTCAGCCCGAAATAAACGCCTTTTTTCAGCACTTGGAATCACAGTGTAACTGCTTGGCTCAGAAGAGCACACTGAGTCAGCCCTTAACCCCAGTGATCAGAAATTGTCAAAACGTGTTTTTCAGCAGAAATAAACACGTTTTGGCAACTTTGGTCAACCCCATGTAAGTTATAGGGCAGGAACAGCACAGTTTTCAAAACGTGTTTTTCAGCCCGAAATAAACGCTTTTTTTCAGCACTTGGAATCACAGTGTAACTGCTTGGCTCAGAAGAGCACACTGAGTCAGCCCTACACCCCAGTGATCAGAAATTGTCAAAACGTGTTTTTCAGCAGAAATAAACACGTTTTGGCAACTTTGGTCACCCCCATGTAAGTTATAGGGCAGGAACAGCACAGTTTTCAAAACGTGTTTTTCAGCCCGAAATAAACGCGTTTTCTCAGCCCTTAGAATCGTAGTGTAACTGCCTGGCTCAGAAGAGCACACTGACTCAGCCCTTAACCCCAGTGTGCAGAAATTGTCAAAACGTGTTTTTCAGCAGAAATAAACACGTTTTGGCAACTTTGGTCACCCCCATGTAAGTTATAGGGCAGGAACAGCACAGTTTTCAAAACGTGTTTTTCAGCCCGAAATAAACGCTTTTTCTCAGCCCTTGGAATCGCAGTGTAACTGCCTGGCTCCGAAGAGCACACTGAGTCAGCCCTTAACCCCAGTGATCAGAAATTGTCAAAACGTGTTTTTCAGCAGAAATAAACACGTTTTGGCAACTTTGGTCACCCCCATGTAAGTTATAGGGCAGGAACAGCACAGTTTTCAAAACGTGTTTTTCAGCCCGAAATAAACGCGTTTTCTCAGCCCTTAGAATCGTAGTGTAACTGCCTGGCTCAGAAGAGCACACAGAGTCAGCCCTTAACCACAGTGATCAGAAATTGTCAAAACGTGTTTTTCAGAAGAAATAAACACGTTTTGGCAACTTTGGTCAACCCCATGTAAGTTATAGGGCAGGAACAGCACAGTTTTCAAAACGTGTTTTTCAGCCCGAAATAAACGCTTTTTTTCAGCACTTGGAATCACAGTGTAACTGCTTGGCTCAGAAGAGCACACTGAGTCAGCCCTACACCCCAGTGATCAGAAATTGTCAAAACGTGTTTTTCAGCAGAAATAAACACGTTTTGGCAACTTTGGTCACCCCCATGTAAGTTATAGGGCAGGAACAGCACAGTTTTCAAAACGTGTTTTTCAGCCCGAAATAAACGCTTTTTTTCAGCACTTGGAATCACAGTGTAACTGCTTGGCTCAGAAGAGCACACTGAGTCAGCCCTACACCCCAGTGATCAGAAATTGTCAAAACGTGTTTTTCAGCAGAAATAAACACGTTTTGGCAACTTTGGTCACCCCCATGTAAGTTATAGGGCAGGAACAGCACAGTTTTCAAAACGTGTTTTTCAGCCCGAAATAAACGCTTTTTTTCAGCACTTGGAATCACAGTGTAACTGCTTGGCTCAGAAGAGCACACTGAGTCAGCCCTTAACCCCAGTGATCAGAAATTGTCAAAACGTGTTTTTCAGCAGAAATAAACACGTTTTGGCAACTTTGGTCACCCCCATGTAAGTTATAGGGCAGGAACAACACAGTTTTCAAAACGTGTTTTTCAGCCCGAAATAAACGCGTTTTCTCAGCCCTTAGAATCGCAGTGTAACTGCCTGGCTCAGAAGAGCACACTGAGTCAGCCCTACACCCCAGTGATCAGAAATTGTCAAAACGTGTTTTTCAGCAGAAATAAACACGTTTTGGCAACTTTGGTCACCCCCATGTAAGTTATAGGGCAGGAACAGCACAGTTTTCAAAACGTGTTTTTCAGCCCGAAATAAACGCTTTTTTTCAGCACTTGGAATCACAGTGTAACTGCTTGGCTCAGAAGAGCACACTGAGTCAGCCCTTAACCCCAGTGATCAGAAATTGTCAAAACGTGTTTTTCAGCAGAAATAAACACGTTTGGGCAACTTTGGTCACCCCCATGTAAGTTAAAGGGCAGGAACAGCACAGTTTTCAAAACGTGTTTTTCAGCCCGAAATAAACGCGTTTTCTCAGCCCTTAGAATCGCAGTGTAACTGCCTGGCTCAGAAGAGCACACTGACTCAGCCCTTAACCCCAGTGTGCAGAAATTGTCAAAACGTGTTTTTCAGCAGAAATAAACACGTTTTGGCAACTTTGGTCACCCCAATGTAAGTTATAGGGCAGGAACAGCACAGTTTTCAAAACGTGTTTTTCAGCCCGAAATAAACGCTTTTTCTCAGCCCTTGGAATCGCAGTGTAACTGCCTGGCTCAGAAGAGCACACTGACTCAGCCCTTAACCCCAGTGTGCAGAAATTGTCAAAACGTGTTTTTCAGCAGAAATAAACACGTTTTGGCAACTTTGGTCACCCCCATGTAAGTTATAGGGCAGGAACAGCACAGTTTTCAAAACGTGTTTTTCAGCCCGAAATAAACGCTTTTTCTCAGCCCTTGGAATCGCAGTGTAACTGCCTGGCTCCGAAGAGCACACTGAGTCAGCCCTTAACCCCAGTGATCAGAAATTGTCAAAACGTGTTTTTCAGCAGAAATAAATACGTTTTGGCAACTTTGGTCTCCCCCATGTAAGTTATATGGCTGGAACAGCACAGTTTTCAAAACGTGTTTTTCAGCCCGAAATAAACGCTTTTTCTCAGCCCTTGGAATCGCAGTGTAACTGCCTGGCTCAGAAGAGCACACTGACTCAGCCCTTAACCCCAGTGATCAGAAATTGTCAAAACTTGTTTTTCAGCAGAAATAAACACGTTTTGGCAACTTTGGTCACCCCCATGTAAGTTATAGGGCAGGAACAGCACAGTTTTCAAAACGTGTTTTTCAGCCCGAAATAAACGCGTTTTCTCAGCCCTTAGAATCGCAGTGTAACTGCTTGGCTCAGAAGAGCACACAGAGTCAGCCCTTAACCCCAGTGATCAGAAATTGTCAAAACATGTTTTTCAGCAGAAATAAACACGTTTTGGCAACTTTGGTCACCCCCATGTAAGTTATAGGGCAGGAACAGCACAGTTTACAAAACGTGTTTTTCAGCCCGAAATAAACGCGTTTTCTCAGCCCTTAGAATCGCAGTGTAACTGCTTGGCTCAGAAGAGCACACAGAGTCAGCCCTTAACCCCAGTGATCAGAAATTGTCAAAACATGTTTTTCAGCAGAAATAAACACGTTTTGGCAACTTTGGTCACCCCCATGTAAGTTATAGGGCAGGAACAGCACAGTTTTCAAAACGTGTTTTTCAGCCCGAAATAAACGCTTTTTTTCAGCACTTGGAATCACAGTGTAACTGCTTGGCTCAGAAGAGCACACTGAGTCAGCCCTTAACCCCAGTGATCAGAAATTGTCAAAACGTGTTTTTCAGCAGAAATAAACACGTTTTGGCAACTTTGGTCACCCCCATGTAAGTTATAGGGCAGGAACAACACAGTTTTCAAAACGTGTTTTTCAGCCCGAAATAAACGCGTTTTCTCAGCCCTTGGAATCGCAGTGTAACTGCCTGGCTCAGAAGAGCACACTGACTCAGCCCTTAACCCCAGTGTGCAGAAATTGTCAAAACGTGTTTTTCAGCAGAAATAAACACGTTTTGGCAACTTTGGTCAACCCCATGTAAGTTATAGGGCAGGAACAGCACAGTTTTCAAAACGTGTTTTTCAGCCCGAAATAAACGCTTTTTTTCAGCACTTGGAATCACAGTGTAACTGCTTGGCTCAGAAGAGCACACTGAGTCAGCCCTACACCCCAGTGATCAGAAATTGTCAAAACGTGTTTTTCAGCAGAAATAAACACGTTTTGGCAACTTTGGTCACCCCCATGTAAGTTATAGGGCAGGAACAGCACAGTTTTCAAAACGTGTTTTTCAGCCCGAAATAAACGCGTTTTCTCAGCCCTTAGAATCGTAGTGTAACTGCCTGGCTCAGAAGAGCACACAGAGTCAGCCCTTAACCCCAGTGATCAGAAATTGTCAAAACATGTTTTTCAGCAGAAATAAACACGTTTTGGCAACTTTGGTCACCCCCATGTAAGTTATAGGGCAGGAACAGCACAGTTTTCAAAACGTGTTTTTCAGCCCGAAATAAACGCGTTTTCTCAGCCCTTAGAATCGCAGTGTAACTGCTTGGCTCAGAAGAGCACACAGAGTCAGCCCTTAACCCCAGTGATCAGAAATTGTCAAAACATGTTTTTCAGCAGAAATAAACACGTTTTGGCAACTTTGGTCACCCCCATGTAAGTTATAGGGCAGGAACAGCACAGTTTTCAAAACGTGTTTTTCAGCCCGAAATAAACGCTTTTTTTCAGCACTTGGAATCACAGTGTAACTGCTTGGCTCAGAAGAGCACACTGAGTCAGCCCTTAACCCCAGTGATCAGAAATTGTCAAAAACGTGTTTTTCAGCAGAAATAAACACGTTTTGGCAACTTTGGTCACCCCCATGTAAGTTATAGGGCAGGAACAACACAGTTTTCAAAACGTGTTTTTCTGCCCGAAATAAACGCGTTTTCTCAGCCCTTGGAATCGCAGTGTAACTGCCTGGCTCAGAAGAGCACACTGACTCAGCCCTTAACCCCAGTGTGCAGAAATTGTCAAAACGTGTTTTTCAGCAGAAATAAACACGTTTTGGCAACTTTGGTCACCCCCATGTAAGTTATAGGGCAGGAACAACACAGTTTTCAAAACGTGTTTTTCAGCCCGAAATAAACGCTTTTTCTCAGCCCTTGGAATCGCAGTGTAACTGCCTGGCTCAGAAGAGCACACTGACTCAGCCCTTAACCCCAGTGATCAGAAATTGTCAAAACTTGTTTTTCAGCAGAAATAAACACGTTTTGGCAACTTTGGTCACCCCCATGTAAGTTATAGGGCAGGAACAGCACAGTTTTCAAAACGTGTTTTTCAGCCCGAAATAAACGCGTTTTCTCAGCCCTTAGAATCGCAGTGTAACTGCTTGGCTCAGAAGAGCACACAGAGTCAGCCCTTAACCCCAGTGATCAGAAATTGTCAAAACATGTTTTTCAGCAGAAATAAACACGTTTTGGCAACTTTGGTCACCCCCATGTAAGTTATAGGGCAGGAACAGCACAGTTTTCAAAACGTGTTTTTCAGCCCGAAATAAACGCTTTTTTTCAGCACTTGGAATCACAGTGTAACTGCTTGGCTCAGAAGAGCACACTGAGTCAGCCCTTAACCCCAGTGATCAGAAATTGTCAAAACGTGTTTTTCAGCAGAAATAAACACGTTTTGGCAACTTTGGTCACCCCCATGTAAGTTATAGGGCAGGAACAACACAGTTTTCAAAACGTGTTTTTCAGCCCGAAATAAACGCGTTTTCTCAGCCCTTGGTATCGCAGTGTAACTGCCTGGCTCAGAAGAGCACACTGACTCAGCCCTTAACCCCAGTGTGCAGAAATTGTCAAAACGTGTTTTTCAGCAGAAATAAACACGTTTTGGCAACTTTGGTCACCCCAATGTAAGTTATAGGGCAGGAACAGCACAGTTTTCAAAACGTGTTTTTCAGCCCGAAATAAACGCTTTTTTTCAGCACTTGGAATCACAGTGTAACTGCTTGGCTCAGAAGAGCACACTGAGTCAGCCCTACACCCCAGTGATCAGAAATTGTCAAAACGTGTTTTTCAGCAGAAATAAACACGTTTTGGCAACTTTGGTCACCCCCATGTAAGTTATAGGGCAGGAACAACACAGTTTTCAAAACGTGTTTTTCAGCCCGAAATAAACGCGTTTTCTCAGCCCTTGGAATCGCAGTGTAACTGCCTGGCTCAGAAGAGCACACTGACTCAGCCCTTAACCCCAGTGTGCAGAAATTGTCAAAACGTGTTTTTCAGCAGAAATAAACACGTTTTGGCAACTTTGGTCACCCCAATGTAAGTTATAGGGCAGGAACAGCACAGTTTTCAAAACGTGTTTTTCAGCCCGAAATAAACGCTTTTTTTCAGCACTTGGAATCACAGTGTAACTGCTTGGCTCAGAAGAGCACACTGAGTCAGCCCTACACCCCAGTGATCAGAAATTGTCAAAACGTGTTTTTCAGCAGAAATAAACACGTTTTGGCAACTTTGGTCACCCCCATGTAAGTTATAGGGCAGGAACAGCACAGTTTTCAAAACGTGTTTTTCAGCCCGAAATAAACGCGTTTTCTCAGCCTTTAGAATCGTAGTGTAACTGCCTGGCTCAGAAGAGCACACTGACTCAGCCCTTAACCCCAGTGTGCAGAAATTGTCAAAACGTGTTTTTCAGCAGAAATAAACACGTTTTGGCAACTTTGGTCACCCCCATGTAAGTTATAGGGCAGGAACAGCACAGTTTTCAAAACGTGTTTTTCAGCCCGAAATAAACGCTTTTTCTCAGCCCTTGGAATCGCAGTGTAACTGCCTGGCTCCGAAGAGCACACTGAGTCAGCCCTTAACCCCAGTGATCAGAAATTGTCAAAATGTGTTTTTCAGCAGAAATAAACACGTTTTGGCAACTTTGGTCTCCCCCATGTAAGTTATATGGCTGGAACAGCACAGTTTTCAAAACGTGTTTTTCAGCCCGAAATAAACGCTTTTTCTCAGCCCTTGGAATCGCAGTGTAACTGCCTGGCTCAGAAGAGCACACTGACTCAGCCCTTAACCCCAGTGATCAGAAATTGTCAAAACTTGTTTTTCAGCAGAAATAAACACGTTTTGGCAACTTTGGTCACCCCCATGTAAGTTATAGGGCAGGAACAGCACAGTTTTCAAAACGTGTTTTTCAGCCCGAAATAAACGCGTTTTCTCAGCCCTTAACTGCTTGGCTCAGAAGAGCACACAGAGTCAGCCCTTAACCCCAGTGATCAGAAATTGTCAAAACATGTTTTTCAGCAGAAATAAACACGTTTTGGCAACTTTGGTCACCCCCATGTAAGTTATAGGGCAGGAACAGCACAGTTTTCAAAACGTGTTTTTCAGCCCGAAATAAACGCGTTTTCTCAGCCCTTAGAATCGTAGTGTAACTGCCTGGCTCAGAAGAGCACACAGAGTCAGCCCTTAACCACAGTGATCAGAAATTGTCAAAACGTGTTTTTCAGAAGAAATAAACACGTTTTGGCAACTTTGGTCAACCCCATGTAAGTTATAGGGCAGGAACAGCACAGTTTTCAAAACGTGTTTTTCAGCCCGAAATAAACGCTTTTTTTCAGCACTTGGAATCACAGTGTAACTGCTTGGCTCAGAAGAGCACACTGAGTCAGCCCTACACCCCAGTGATCAGAAATTGTCAAAACGTGTTTTTCAGCAGAAATAAACACGTTTTGGCAACTTTGGTCACCCCCATGTAAGTTATAGGGCAGGAACAGCACAGTTTTCAAAACGTGTTTTTCAGCCCGAAATAAACGCTTTTTTTCAGCACTTGGAATCACAGTGTAACTGCTTGGCTCAGAAGAGCACACTGAGTCAGCCCTACACCCCAGTGATCAGAAATTGTCAAAACGTGTTTTTCAGCAGAAATAAACACGTTTTGGCAACTTTGGTCACCCCCATGTAAGTTATAGGGCAGGAACAGCACAGTTTTCAAAACGTGTTTTTCAGCCCGAAATAAACGCTTTTTTTCAGCACTTGGAATCACAGTGTAACTGCTTGGCTCAGAAGAGCACACTGAGTCAGCCCTTAACCCCAGTGATCAGAAATTGTCAAAACGTGTTTTTCAGCAGAAATAAACACGTTTTGGCAACTTTGGTCACCCCCATGTAAGTTATAGGGCAGGAACAACACAGTTTTCAAAACGTGTTTTTCAGCCCGAAATAAACGCGTTTTCTCAGCCCTTGGAATCGCAGTGTAACTGCCTGGCTCAGAAGAGCACACTGACTCAGCCCTTAACCCCAGTGTGCAGAAATTGTCAAAACGTGTTTTTCAGCAGAAATAAACACGTTTTGGCAACTTTGGTCACCCCAATGTAAGTTATAGGGCAGGAACAGCACAGTTTTCAAAACGTGTTTTTCAGCCCGAAATAAACGCTTTTTTTCAGCACTTGGAATCACAGTGTAACTGCTTGGCTCAGAAGAGCACACTGAGTCAGCCCTACACCCCAGTGATCAGAAATTGTCAAAACGTGTTTTTCAGCAGAAATAAACACGTTTTGGCAACTTTGGTCACCCCCATGTAAGTTATAGGGCAGGAACAGCACAGTTTTCAAAACGTGTTTTTCAGCCCGAAATAAACGCGTTTTCTCAGCCTTTAGAATCGTAGTGTAACTGCCTGGCTCAGAAGAGCACACTGACTCAGCCCTTAACCCCAGTGTGCAGAAATTGTCAAAACGTGTTTTTCAGCAGAAATAAACACGTTTTGGCAACTTTGGTCACCCCCATGTAAGTTATAGGGCAGGAACAGCACAGTTTTCAAAACGTGTTTTTCAGCCCGAAATAAACGCTTTTTCTCAGCCCTTGGAATCGCAGTGTAACTGCCTGGCTCCGAAGAGCACACTGAGTCAGCCCTTAACCCCAGTGATCAGAAATTGTCAAAATGTGTTTTTCAGCAGAAATAAACACGTTTTGGCAACTTTGGTCTCCCCCATGTAAGTTATATGGCTGGAACAGCACAGTTTTCAAAACGTGTTTTTCAGCCCGAAATAAACGCTTTTTCTCAGCCCTTGGAATCGCAGTGTAACTGCCTGGCTCAGAAGAGCACACTGACTCAGCCCTTAACCCCAGTGATCAGAAATTGTCAAAACTTGTTTTTCAGCAGAAATAAACACGTTTTGGCAACTTTGGTCACCCCCATGTAAGTTATAGGGCAGGAACAGCACAGTTTTCAAAACGTGTTTTTCAGCCCGAAATAAACGCGTTTTCTCAGCCCTTAACTGCTTGGCTCAGAAGAGCACACAGAGTCAGCCCTTAACCCCAGTGATCAGAAATTGTCAAAACATGTTTTTCAGCAGAAATAAACACGTTTTGGCAACTTTGGTCACCCCCATGTAAGTTATAGGGCAGGAACAGCACAGTTTTCAAAACGTGTTTTTCAGCCCGAAATAAACGCTTTTTTTCAGCACTTGGAATCACAGTGTAACTGCTTGGCTCAGAAGAGCACACTGAGTCAGCCCTACACCCCAGTGATCAGAAATTGTCAAAACGTGTTTTTCAGCAGAAATAAACACGTTTTGGCAACTTTGGTCACCCCCATGTAAGTTATAGGGCAGGAACAGCACAGTTTTCAAAACGTGTTTTTCAGCCCGAAATAAACGCTTTTTTTCAGCACTTGGAATCACAGTGTAACTGCTTGGCTCAGAAGAGCACACTGAGTCAGCCCTTAACCCCAGTGATCAGAAATTGTCAAAACGTGTTTTTCAGCAGAAATAAACACGTTTTGGCAACTTTGGTCACCCCCATGTAAGTTATAGGGCAGGAACAACACAGTTTTCAAAACGTGTTTTTCAGCCCGAAATAAACGCGTTTTCTCAGCCCTTGGAATCGCAGTGTAACTGCCTGGCTCAGAAGAGCACACTGACTCAGCCCTTAACCCCAGTGTGCAGAAATTGTCAAAACGTGTTTTTCAGCAGAAATAAACACGTTTTGGCAACTTTGGTCAACCCCATGTAAGTTATAGGGCAGGAACAGCACAGTTTTCAAAACGTGTTTTTCAGCCCGAAATAAACGCTTTTTTTCAGCACTTGGAATCACAGTGTAACTGCTTGGCTCAGAAGAGCACACTGAGTCAGCCCTTAACCCCAGTGATCAGAAATTGTCAAAACGTGTTTTTCAGCAGAAATAAACACGTTTTGGCAACTTTGGTCACCCCCATGTAAGTTATAGGGCAGGAACAGCACAGTTTTCAAAACGTGTTTTTCAGCCCGAAATAAACGCGTTTTCTCAGCCCTTAGAATCGCAGTGTAACTGCCTGGCTCAGAAGAGCACACTGACTCAGCCCTTAACCCCAGTGTGCAGAAATTGTCAAAACGTGTTTTTCAGCAGAAATAAACACGTTTTGGCAACTTTGGTCACCCCCATGTAAGTTATAGGGCAGGAACAGCACAGTTTTCAAAACGTGTTTTTCAGCCCGAAATAAACGCTTTTTCTCAGCCCTTGGAATCGCAGTGTAACTGCCTGGCTCCGAAGAGCACACTGAGTCAGCCCTTAACCCCAGTGATCAGAAATTGTCAAAACGTGTTTTTCAGCAGAAATAAACACGTTTTGGCAACTTTGGTCTCCCCCATGTAAGTTATATGGCTGGAACAGCACAGTTTTCAAAACGTGTTTTTCAGCCCGAAATAAACGCTTTTTCTCAGCCCTTGGAATCGCAGTGTAACTGCCTGGCTCAGAAGAGCACACTGACTCAGCCCTTAACCCCAGTGATCAGAAATTGTCAAAACTTGTTTTTCAGCAGAAATAAACACGTTTTGGCAACTTTGGTCACCCCCATGTAAGTTATAGGGCAGGAACAGCACAGTTTTCAAAACGTGTTTTTCAGCCCGAAATAAACGCGTTTTCTCAGCCCTTAGAATCGCAGTGTAACTGCTTGGCTCAGAAGAGCACACAGAGTCAGCCCTTAACCCCAGTGATCAGAAATTGTCAAAACATGTTTTTCAGCAGAAATAAACACGTTTTGGCAACTTTGGTCACCCCCATGTAAGTTATAGGGCAGGAACAGCACTGTTTTCAAAACGTGTTTTTCAGCCCGAAATAAACGCTTTTTTTCAGCACTTGGAATCACAGTGTAACTGCTTGGCTCAGAAGAGCACACTGAGTCAGCCCTTAACCCCAGTGATCAGAAATTGTCAAAACGTGTTTTTCAGCAGAAATAAACACGTTTTGGCAACTTTGGTCACCCCCATGTAAGTTATAGGGCAGGAACAACACAGTTTTCAAAACGTGTTTTTCAGCCCGAAATAAACGCGATTTCTCAGCCCTTGGAATCGCAGTGTAACTGCCTGGCTCAGAAGAGCACACTGACTCAGCCCTTAACCCCAGTGTGCAGAAATTGTCAAAACGTGTTTTTCAGCAGAAATAAACACGTTTTGGCAACTTTGGTCAACCCCATGTAAGTTATAGGGCAGGAACAGCACAGTTTTCAAAACGTGTTTTTCAGCCCGAAATAAACGCGTTTTCTCAGCCCTTAGAATCGCAGTGTAACTGCCTGGCTCAGAAGAGCACACTGAGTCAGCCCTACACCCCAGTGATCAGAAATTGTCAAAACGTGTTTTTCAGCAGAAATAAACACGTTTTGGCAACTTTGGTCACCCCCATGTAAGTTATAGGGCAGGAACAGCACAGTTTTCAAAACGTGTTTTTCAGCCCGAAATAAACGCTTTTTTTCAGCACTTGGAATCACAGTGTAACTGCTTGGCTCAGAAGAGCACACTGAGTCAGCCCTTAACCCCAGTGATCAGAAATTGTCAAAACGTGTTTTTCAGCAGAAATAAACACGTTTGGGCAACTTTGGTCACCCCCATGTAAGTTAAAGGGCAGGAACAGCACAGTTTTCAAAACGTGTTTTTCAGCCCGAAATAAACGCGTTTTCTCAGCCCTTAGAATCGCAGTGTAACTGCCTGGCTCAGAAGAGCACACTGACTCAGCCCTTAACCCCAGTGTGCAGAAATTGTCAAAACGTGTTTTTCAGCAGAAATAAACACGTTTTGGCAACTTTGGTCACCCCAATGTAAGTTATAGGGCAGGAACAGCACAGTTTTCAAAACGTGTTTTTCAGCCCGAAATAAACGCTTTTTTTCAGCACTTGGATTCACAGTGTAACTGCTTGGCTCAGAAGAGCACACTGAGTCAGCCCTTAACCCCAGTGATCAGAAATTGTCAAAACGTGTTTTTCAGCAGAAATAAACACGTTTTGGCAACTTTGGTCACCCCCATGTAAGTTATAGGGCAGGAACAGCACAGTTTTCAAAACGTGTTTTTCAGCCCGAAATAAACGCGTTTTCTCAGCCCTTAGAATCGTAGTGTAACTGCCTGGCTCAGAAGAGCACACTGACTCAGCCCTTAACCCCAGTGTGCAGAAATTGTCAAAACGTGTTTTTCAGCAGAAATAAACACGTTTTGGCAACTTTGGTCACCCCCATGTAAGTTATAGGGCAGGAACAGCACAGTTTTCAAAACGTGTTTTTCAGCCCGAAATAAACGCTTTTTCTCAGCCCTTGGAATCGCAGTGTAACTGCCTGGCTCCGAAGAGCACACTGAGTCAGCCCTTAACCCCAGTGATCAGAAATTGTCAAAACGTGTTTTTCAGCAGAAATAAATACGTTTTGGCAACTTTGGTCTCCCCCATGTAAGTTATATGGCTGGAACAGCACAGTTTTCAAAACGTGTTTTTCAGCCCGAAATAAACGCTTTTTCTCAGCCCTTGGAATCGCAGTGTAACTGCCTGGCTCAGAAGAGCACACTGACTCAGCCCTTAACCCCAGTGATCAGAAATTGTCAAAACTTGTTTTTCAGCAGAAATAAACACGTTTTGGCAACTTTGGTCACCCCCATGTAAGTTATAGGGCAGGAACAGCACAGTTTTCAAAACGTGTTTTTCAGCCCGAAATAAACGCGTTTTCTCAGCCCTTAGAATCGCAGTGTAACTGCTTGGCTCAGAAGAGCACACAGAGTCAGCCCTTAACCCCAGTGATCAGAAATTGTCAAAACATGTTTTTCAGCAGAAATAAACACGTTTTGGCAACTTTGGTCACCCCCATGTAAGTTATAGGGCAGGAACAGCACAGTTTTCAAAACGTGTTTTTCAGCCCGAAATAAACGCGTTTTCTCAGCCCTTAGAATCGCAGTGTAACTGCTTGGCTCAGAAGAGCACACAGAGTCAGCCCTTAACCCCAGTGATCAGAAATTGTCAAAACATGTTTTTCAGCAGAAATAAACACGTTTTGGCAACTTTGGTCACCCCCATGTAAGTTATAGGGCAGGAACAGCACAGTTTTCAAAACGTGTTTTTCAGCCCGAAATAAACGCTTTTTTTCAGCACTTGGAATCACAGTGTAACTGCTTGGCTCAGAAGAGCACACTGAGTCAGCCCTTAACCCCAGTGATCAGAAATTGTCAAAACGTGTTTTTCAGCAGAAATAAACACGTTTTGGCAACTTTGGTCACCCCCATGTAAGTTATAGGGCAGGAACAACACAGTTTTCAAAACGTGTTTTTCAGCCCGAAATAAACGCGTTTTCTCAGCCCTTGGAATCGCAGTGTAACTGCCTGGCTCAGAAGAGCACACTGACTCAGCCCTTAACCCCAGTGTGCAGAAATTGTCAAAACGTGTTTTTCAGCAGAAATAAACACGTTTTGGCAACTTTGGTCAACCCCATGTAAGTTATAGGGCAGGAACAGCACAGTTTTCAAAACGTGTTTTTCAGCCCGAAATAAACGCTTTTTTTCAGCACTTGGAATCACAGTGTAACTGCTTGGCTCAGAAGAGCACACTGAGTCAGCCCTACACCCCAGTGATCAGAAATTGTCAAAACGTGTTTTTCAGCAGAAATAAACACGTTTTGGCAACTTTGGTCACCCCCATGTAAGTTATAGGGCAGGAACAGCACAGTTTTCAAAACGTGTTTTTCAGCCCGAAATAAACGCGTTTTCTCAGCCCTTAGAATCGTAGTGTAACTGCCTGGCTCAGAAGAGCACACAGAGTCAGCCCTTAACCCCAGTGATCAGAAATTGTCAAAACATGTTTTTCAGCAGAAATAAACACGTTTTGGCAACTTTGGTCACCCCCATGTAAGTTATAGGGCAGGAACAGCACAGTTTTCAAAACGTGTTTTTCAGCCCGAAATAAACGCGTTTTCTCAGCCCTTAGAATCGCAGTGTAACTGCTTGGCTCAGAAGAGCACACAGAGTCAGCCCTTAACCCCAGTGATCAGAAATTGTCAAAACATGTTTTTCAGCAGAAATAAACACGTTTTGGCAACTTTGGTCACCCCCATGTAAGTTATAGGGCAGGAACAGCACAGTTTTCAAAACGTGTTTTTCAGCCCGAAATAAACGCTTTTTTTCAGCACTTGGAATCACAGTGTAACTGCTTGGCTCAGAAGAGCACACTGAGTCAGCCCTTAACCCCAGTGATCAGAAATTGTCAAAACGTGTTTTTCAGCAGAAATAAACACGTTTTGGCAACTTTGGTCACCCCCATGTAAGTTATAGGGCAGGAACAACACAGTTTTCAAAACGTGTTTTTCTGCCCGAAATAAACGCGTTTTCTCAGCCCTTGGAATCGCAGTGTAACTGCCTGGCTCAGAAGAGCACACTGACTCAGCCCTTAACCCCAGTGTGCAGAAATTGTCAAAACGTGTTTTTCAGCAGAAATAAACACGTTTTGGCAACTTTGGTCACCCCCATGTAAGTTATAGGGCAGGAACAACACAGTTTTCAAAACGTGTTTTTCAGCCCGAAATAAACGCTTTTTCTCAGCCCTTGGAATCGCAGTGTAACTGCCTGGCTCAGAAGAGCACACTGACTCAGCCCTTAACCCCAGTGATCAGAAATTGTCAAAACTTGTTTTTCAGCAGAAATAAACACGTTTTGGCAACTTTGGTCACCCCCATGTAAGTTATAGGGCAGGAACAGCACAGTTTTCAAAACGTGTTTTTCAGCCCGAAATAAACGCGTTTTCTCAGCCCTTAGAATCGCAGTGTAACTGCTTGGCTCAGAAGAGCACACAGAGTCAGCCCTTAACCCCAGTGATCAGAAATTGTCAAAACATGTTTTTCAGCAGAAATAAACACGTTTTGGCAACTTTGGTCACCCCCATGTAAGTTATAGGGCAGGAACAGCACAGTTTTCAAAACGTGTTTTTCAGCCCGAAATAAACGCTTTTTTTCAGCACTTGGAATCACAGTGTAACTGCTTGGCTCAGAAGAGCACACTGAGTCAGCCCTTAACCCCAGTGATCAGAAATTGTCAAAACGTGTTTTTCAGCAGAAATAAACACGTTTTGGCAACTTTGGTCACCCCCATGTAAGTTATAGGGCAGGAACAACACAGTTTTCAAAACGTGTTTTTCAGCCCGAAATAAACGCGTTTTCTCAGCCCTTGGTATCGCAGTGTAACTGCCTGGCTCAGAAGAGCACACTGACTCAGCCCTTAACCCCAGTGTGCAGAAATTGTCAAAACGTGTTTTTCAGCAGAAATAAACACGTTTTGGCAACTTTGGTCACCCCAATGTAAGTTATAGGGCAGGAACAGCACAGTTTTCAAAACGTGTTTTTCAGCCCGAAATAAACGCTTTTTTTCAGCACTTGGAATCACAGTGTAACTGCTTGGCTCAGAAGAGCACACTGAGTCAGCCCTACACCCCAGTGATCAGAAATTGTCAAAACGTGTTTTTCAGCAGAAATAAACACGTTTTGGCAACTTTGGTCACCCCCATGTAAGTTATAGGGCAGGAACAGCACAGTTTTCAAAACGTGTTTTTCAGCCCGAAATAAACGCGTTTTCTCAGCCTTTAGAATCGTAGTGTAACTGCCTGGCTCAGAAGAGCACACTGACTCAGCCCTTAACCCCAGTGTGCAGAAATTGTCAAAACGTGTTTTTCAGCAGAAATAAACACGTTTTGGCAACTTTGGTCACCCCCATGTAAGTTATAGGGCAGGAACAGCAAAGTTTTCAAAACGTGTTTTTCAGCCCGAAATAAACGCTTTTTCTCAGCCCTTGGAATCGCAGTGTAACTGCCTGGCTCCGAAGAGCACACTGAGTCAGCCCTTAACCCCAGTGATCAGAAATTGTCAAAACGTGTTTTTCAGCAGAAATAAACACGTTTTGGCAACTTTGGTCTCCCCCATGTAAGTTATATGGCTGGAACAGCACAGTTTTCAAAACGTGTTTTTCAGCCCGAAATAAACGCTTTTTCTCAGCCCTTGGAATCGCAGTGTAACTGCCTGGCTCAGAAGAGCACACTGACTCAGCCCTTAACCCCAGTGATCAGAAATTGTCAAAACTTGTTTTTCAGCAGAAATAAACACGTTTTGGCAACTTTGGTCACCCCCATGTAAGTTATAGGGCAGGAACAGCACAGTTTTCAAAACGTGTTTTTCAGCCCGAAATAAACGCGTTTTCTCAGCCCTTAGAATCGCAGTGTAACTGCTTGGCTCAGAAGAGCACACAGAGTCAGCCCTTAACCCCAGTGATCAGAAATTGTCAAAACATGTTTTTCAGCAGAAATAAACACGTTTTGGCAACTTTGGTCACCCCCATGTAAGTTATAGGGCAGGAACAGCACAGTTTTCAAAACGTGTTTTTCAGCCCGAAATAAACGCGTTTTCTCAGCCCTTAGAATCGCAGTGTAACTGCTTGGCTCAGAAGAGCACACAGAGTCAGCCCTTAACCCCAGTGATCAGAAATTGTCAAAACATGTTTTTCAGCAGAAATAAACACGTTTTGGCAACTTTGGTCACCCCCATGTAAGTTATAGGGCAGGAACAGCAGAGTTTTCAAAACGTGTTTTTCAGCCCGAAATAAACGCTTTTTTTCAGCACTTGGAATCACAGTGTAACTGCTTGGCTCAGAAGAGCACACTGAGTCAGCCCTTAACCCCAGTGATCAGAAATTGTCAAAACGTGTTTTTCAGCAGAAATAAACACGTTTTGGCAACTTTGGTCACCCCCATGTAAGTTATAGGGCAGGAACAACACAGTTTTCAAAACGTGTTTTTCAGCCCGAAATAAACGCGTTTTCTCAGCCCTTGGAATCGCAGTGTAACTGCCTGGCTCAGAAGAGCACACTGACTCAGCCCTTAACCCCAGTGTGCAGAAATTGTCAAAACGTGTTTTTCAGCAGAAATAAACACGTTTTGGCAACTTTGGTCAACCCCATGTAAGTTATAGGGCAGGAACAGCACAGTTTTCAAAACGTGTTTTTCAGCCCGAAATAAACGCTTTTTTTCAGCACTTGGAATCACAGTGTAACTGCTTGGCTCAGAAGAGCACACTGAGTCAGCCCTACACCCCAGTGATCAGAAATTGTCAAAACGTGTTTTTCAGCAGAAATAAACACGTTTTGGCAACTTTGGTCACCCCCATGTAAGTTATAGGGCAGGAACAGCACAGTTTTCAAAACGTGTTTTTCAGCCCGAAATAAACGCGTTTTCTCAGCCCTTAGAATCGTAGTGTAACTGCCTGGCTCAGAAGAGCACACAGAGTCAGCCCTTAACCCCAGTGATCAGAAATTGTCAAAACATGTTTTTCAGCAGAAATAAACACGTTTTGGCAACTTTGGTCACCCCCATGTAAGTTATAGGGCAGGAACAGCACAGTTTTCAAAACGTGTTTTTCAGCCCGAAATAAACGCGTTTTCTCAGCCCTTAGAATCGCAGTGTAACTGCTTGGCTCAGAAGAGCACACAGAGTCAGCCCTTAACCCCAGTGATCAGAAATTGTCAAAACATGTTTTTCAGCAGAAATAAACACGTTTTGGCAACTTTGGTCACCCCCATGTAAGTTATAGGGCAGGAACAGCACAGTTTTCAAAACGTGTTTTTCAGCCCGAAATAAACGCCTTTTTTCAGCACTTGGAATCACAGTGTAACTGCTTGGCTCAGAAGAGCACACTGAGTCAGCCCTTAACCCCAGTGATCAGAAATTGTCAAAACGTGTTTTTCAGCAGAAATAAACACGTTTTGGCAACTTTGGTCAACCCCATGTAAGTTATAGGGCAGGAACAGCACAGTTTTCAAAACGTGTTTTTCAGCCCGAAATAAACGCTTTTTTTCAGCACTTGGAATCACAGTGTAACTGCTTGGCTCAGAAGAGCACACTGAGTCAGCCCTACACCCCAGTGATCAGAAATTGTCAAAACGTGTTTTTCAGCAGAAATAAACACGTTTTGGCAACTTTGGTCACCCCCATGTAAGTTATAGGGCAGGAACAGCACAGTTTTCAAAACGTGTTTTTCAGCCCGAAATAAACGCGTTTTCTCAGCCCTTAGAATCGTAGTGTAACTGCCTGGCTCAGAAGAGCACACTGACTCAGCCCTTAACCCCAGTGTGCAGAAATTGTCAAAACGTGTTTTTCAGCAGAAATAAACACGTTTTGGCAACTTTGGTCACCCCCATGTAAGTTATAGGGCAGGAACAGCACAGTTTTCAAAACGTGTTTTTCAGCCCGAAATAAACGCTTTTTCTCAGCCCTTGGAATCGCAGTGTAACTGCCTGGCTCCGAAGAGCACACTGAGTCAGCCCTTAACCCCAGTGATCAGAAATTGTCAAAACGTGTTTTTCAGCAGAAATAAACACGTTTTGGCAACTTTGGTCTCCCCCATGTAAGTTATATGGCTGGAACAGCACAGTTTTCAAAACGTGTTTTTCAGCGGGAAATAAACGCTTTTTCTCAGCCCTTGGAATCGCAGTGTAACTGCCTGGCTCAGAAGAGCACACTGACTCAGCCCTTAACCCCAGTGATCAGAAATTGTCAAAACTTGTTTTTCAGCAGAAATAAACACGTTTTGGCAACTTTGGTCACCCCCATGTAAGTTATAGGGCAGGAACAGCACAGTTTTCAAAACGTGTTTTTCAGCCCGAAATAAACGCGTTTTCTCAGCCCTTAGAATCGCAGTGTAACTGCTTGGCTCAGAAGAGCACACAGAGTCAGCCCTTAACCCCAGTGATCAGAAATTGTCAAAACATGTTTTTCAGCAGAAATAAACACGTTTTGGCAACTTTGGTCACCCCCATGTAAGTTATAGGGCAGGAACAGCACAGTTTTCAAAACGTGTTTTTCAGCCCGAAATAAACGCGTTTTCTCAGCCCTTAGAATCGCAGTGTAACTGCTTGGCTCAGAAGAGCACACAGAGTCAGCCCTTAACCCCAGTGATCAGAAATTGTCAAAACCTGTTTTTCAGCAGAAATAAACACGTTTTGGCAACTTTGGTCACCCCCATGTAAGTTATAGGGCAGGAACAGCACAGTTTTCAAAACGTGTTTTTCAGCCCGAAATAAACGCGTTTTCTCAGCCCTTGGAATCGCAGTGTAACTGCCTGGCTCAGAAGAGCACACTGACTCAGCCCTTAACCCCAGTGTGCAGAAATTGTCAAAACGTGTTTTTCAGCAGAAATAAACACGTTTTGGCAACTTTGGTCAACCCCATGTAAGTTATAGGGCAGGAACAGCACAGTTTTCAAAACGTGTTTTTCAGCCCGAAATAAACGCTTTTTTTCAGCACTTGGAATCACAGTGTAACTGCTTGGCTCAGAAGAGCACACTGAGTCAGCCCTTAACCCCAGTGATCAGAAATTGTCAAAACGTGTTTTTCAGCAGAAATAAACACGTTTTGGCAACTTTGGTCACCCCCATGTAAGTTATAGGGCAGGAACAGCACAGTTTTCAAAACGTGTTTTTCAGCCCGAAATAAACGCGTTTTCTCAGCCCTTAGAATCGCAGTGTAACTGCTTGGCTCAGAAGAGCACACAGAGTCAGCCCTTAACCCCAGTGATCAGAAATTGTCAAAACATGTTTTTCAGCAGAAATAAACACGTTTTGGCAACTTTGGTCACCCCCATGTAAGTTATAGGGCAGGAACAGCACAGTTTTCAAAACGTGTTTTTCAGCCCGAAATAAACGCTTTTTTTCAGCACTTGGAATCACAGTGTAACTGCTTGGCTCAGAAGAGCACACTGAGTCAGCCCTTAACCCCAGTGATCAGAAATTGTCAAAACGTGTTTTTCAGCAGAAATAAACACGTTTTGGTAACTTTGGTCACCCCCATGTAAGTTATAGGGCAGGAACAACACAGTTTTCAAAACGTGTTTTTCTGCCCGAAATAAACGCGTTTTCTCAGCCCTTGGAATCGCAGTGTAACTGCCTGGCTCAGAAGAGCACACTGACTCAGCCCTTAACCCCAGTGTGCAGAAATTGTCAAAACGTGTTTTTCAGCAGAAATAAACACGTTTTGGCAACTTTGGTCAACCCCATGTAAGTTATAGGGCAGGAACAGCACAGTTTTCAAAACGTGTTTTTCAGCCCGAAATAAACGCTTTTTTTCAGCACTTGGAATCACAGTGTAACTGCTTGGCTCAGAAGAGCACACTGAGTCAGCCCTTAACCCCAGTGATCAGAAATTGTCAAAACGTGTTTTTCAGCAGAAATAAACACGTTTTGGCAACTTTGGTCACCCCCATGTAAGTTATAGGGCAGGAACAGCACAGTTTTCAAAACGTGTTTTTCAGTCCGAAATAAACGCGTTTTCTCAGCCCTTAGAATCGCAGTGTAACTGCCTGGCTCAGAAGAGCACACTGACTCAGCCCTTAACCCCAGTGTGCAGAAATTGTCAAAACTTGTTTTTCAGCAGAAATAAACACGTTTTGGCAACTTTGGTCACCCCCATGTAAGTTATAGGGCAGGAACAGCACAGTTTTCAAAACGTGTTTTTCAGCCCGAAATAAACGCTTTTTTTCAGCACTTAGAATCATAGTGTAACTGCCTGGCTCAGAAGAGCACACTGACTCAGCCCTTAACCCCAGTGTGCAGAAATTGTCAAAACGTGTTTTTCAGCAGAAATAAACACGTTTTGGCAACTTTGGTCACCCCCATGTAAGTTATAGGGCAGGAACAGCACAGTTTTCAAAACGTGTTTTTCAGCCCGAAATAAACGCTTTTTCTCATCCCTTGGAATCGCAGTGTAACTGCCTGGCTCAGAAGAGCACACTGAGTCAGCCCTTAACCCCAGTGATCAGAAATTGTCAAAACGTGTTTTTCAGCAGAAATAAACACGTTTTGGCAACTTTGGTCTCCCCCATGTAAGTTATATGGCTGGAACAGCACAGTTTTCAAAACGTGTTTTTCAGCCCGAAATAAACGCTTTTTCTCAGCCCTTGGAATCGCAGTGTAACTGCCTGGCTCAGAAGAGCACACTGACTCAGCCCTTAACCCCAGTGATCAGAAATTGTCAAAACTTGTTTTTCAGCAGAAATAAACACGTTTTGGCAACTTTGGTCACCCCCATGTAAGTTATAGGGCAGGAACAGCACAGTTTTCAAAACGTGTTTTTCAGCCCGAAATAAACGCGTTTTCTCAGCCCTTAGAATCGCAGTGTAACTGCTTGGCTCAGAAGAGCACACAGAGTCAGCCCTTAACCCCAGTGATCAGAAATTGTCAAAACATGTTTTTCAGCAGAAATAAACACGTTTTGGCAACTTTGGTCACCCCCATGTAAGTTATAGGGCAGGAACAGCACAGTTTTCAAAACGTGTTTTTCAGCCCGAAATAAACGCGTTTTCTCAGCCCTTAGAATCGCAGTGTAACTGCTTGGCTCAGAAGAGCACACAGAGTCAGCCCTTAACCCCAGTGATCAGAAATTGTCAAAACATGTTTTTCAGCAGAAATAAACACGTTTTGGCAACTTTGGTCACCCCCATGTAAGTTATAGGGCAGGAACAGCAGAGTTTTCAAAACGTGTTTTTCAGCCCGAAATAAACGCTTTTTTTCAGCACTTGGAATCACAGTGTAACTGCTTGGCTCAGAAGAGCACACTGAGTCAGCCCTTAACCCCAGTGATCAGAAATTGTCAAAACGTGTTTTTCAGCAGAAATAAACACGTTTTGGCAACTTTGGTCACCCCCATGTAAGTTATAGGGCAGGAACAACACAGTTTTCAAAACGTGTTTTTCAGCCCGAAATAAACGCGTTTTCTCAGCCCTTGGAATCGCAGTGTAACTGCCTGGCTCAGAAGAGCACACTGACTCAGCCCTTAACCCCAGTGTGCAGAAATTGTCAAAACGTGTTTTTCAGCAGAAATAAACACGTTTTGGCAACTTTGGTCAACCCCATGTAAGTTATAGGGCAGGAACAGCACAGTTTTCAAAACGTGTTTTTCAGCCCGAAATAAACGCTTTTTTTCAGCACTTGGAATCACAGTGTAACTGCTTGGCTCAGAAGAGCACACTGAGTCAGCCCTACACCCCAGTGATCAGAAATTGTCAAAACGTGTTTTTCAGCAGAAATAAACACGTTTTGGCAACTTTGGTCACCCCCATGTAAGTTATAGGGCAGGAACAGCACAGTTTTCAAAACGTGTTTTTCAGCCCGAAATAAACGCGTTTTCTCAGCCCTTAGAATCGTAGTGTAACTGCCTGGCTCAGAAGAGCACACAGAGTCAGCCCTTAACCCCAGTGATCAGAAATTGTCAAAACATGTTTTTCAGCAGAAATAAACACGTTTTGGCAACTTTGGTCACCCCCATGTAAGTTATAGGGCAGGAACAGCACAGTTTTCAAAACGTGTTTTTCAGCCCGAAATAAACGCGTTTTCTCAGCCCTTAGAATCGCAGTGTAACTGCTTGGCTCAGAAGAGCACACAGAGTCAGCCCTTAACCCCAGTGATCAGAAATTGTCAAAACATGTTTTTCAGCAGAAATAAACACGTTTTGGCAACTTTGGTCACCCCCATGTAAGTTATAGGGCAGGAACAGCACAGTTTTCAAAACGTGTTTTTCAGCCCGAAATAAACGCTTTTTTTCAGCACTTGGAATCACAGTGTAACTGCTTGGCTCAGAAGAGCACACTGAGTCAGCCCTTAACCCCAGTGATCAGAAATTGTCAAAACGTGTTTTTCAGCAGAAATAAACACGTTTTGGCAACTTTGGTCAACCCCATGTAAGTTATAGGGCAGGAACAGCACAGTTTTCAAAACGTGTTTTTCAGCCCGAAATAAACGCTTTTTTTCAGCACTTGGAATCACAGTGTAACTGCTTGGCTCAGAAGAGCACACTGAGTCAGCCCTACACCCCAGTGATCAGAAATTGTCAAAACGTGTTTTTCAGCAGAAATAAACACGTTTTGGCAACTTTGGTCACCCCCATGTAAGTTATAGGGCAGGAACAGCACAGTTTTCAAAACGTGTTTTTCAGCCCGAAATAAACGCGTTTTCTCAGCCCTTAGAATCGTAGTGTAACTGCCTGGCTCAGAAGAGCACACTGACTCAGCCCTTAACCCCAGTGTGCAGAAATTGTCAAAACGTGTTTTTCAGCAGAAATAAACACGTTTTGGCAACTTTGGTCACCCCCATGTAAGTTATAGGGCAGGAACAGCACAGTTTTCAAAACGTGTTTTTCAGCCCGAAATAAACGCTTTTTCTCAGCCCTTGGAATCGCAGTGTAACTGCCTGGCTCCGAAGAGCACACTGAGTCAGCCCTTAACCCCAGTGATCAGAAATTGTCAAAACGTGTTTTTCAGCAGAAATAAACACGTTTTGGCAACTTTGGTCTCCCCCATGTAAGTTATATGGCTGGAACAGCACAGTTTTCAAAACGTGTTTTTCAGCCCGAAATAAACGCTTTTTCTCAGCCCTTGGAATCGCAGTGTAACTGCCTGGCTCAGAAGAGCACACTGACTCAGCCCTTAACCCCAGTGATCAGAAATTGTCAAAACTTGTTTTTCAGCAGAAATAAACACGTTTTGGCAACTTTGGTCACCCCCATGTAAGTTATAGGGCAGGAACAGCACAGTTTTCAAAACGTGTTTTTCAGCCCGAAATAAACGCGTTTTCTCAGCCCTTAGAATCGCAGTGTAACTGCTTGGCTCAGAAGAGCACACAGAGTCAGCCCTTAACCCCAGTGATCAGAAATTGTCAAAACATGTTTTTCAGCAGAAATAAACACGTTTTGGCAACTTTGGTCACCCCCATGTAAGTTATAGGGCAGGAACAGCACAATTTTCAAAACGTGTTTTTCAGCCCGAAATAAACGCGTTTTCTCAGCCCTTAGAATCGCAGTGTAACTGCTTGGCTCAGAAGAGCACACAGAGTCAGCCCTTAACCCCAGTGATCAGAAATTGTCAAAACATGTTTTTCAGCAGAAATAAACACGTTTTGGCAACTTTGGTCACCCCCATGTAAGTTATAGGGCAGGAACAGCACAGTTTTCAAAACGTGTTTTTCAGCCCGAAATAAACGCGTTTTCTCAGCCCTTGGAATCGCAGTGTAACTGCCTGGCTCAGAAGAGCACACTGACTCAGCCCTTAACCCCAGTGTGCAGAAATTGTCAAAACGTGTTTTTCAGCAGAAATAAACACGTTTTGGCAACTTTGGTCAACCCCATGTAAGTTATAGGGCAGGAACAGCACAGTTTTCAAAACGTGTTTTTCAGCCCGAAATAAACGCTTTTTTTCAGCACTTGGAATCACAGTGTAACTGCTTGGCTCAGAAGAGCACACTGAGTCAGCCCTTAACCCCAGTGATCAGAAATTGTCAAAACGTGTTTTTCAGCAGAAATAAACACGTTTTGGCAACTTTGGTCACCCCCATGTAAGTTATAGGGCAGGAACAGCACAGTTTTCAAAACGTGTTTTTCAGCCCGAAATAAACGCGTTTTCTCAGCCCTTAGAATCGCAGTGTAACTGCTTGGCTCAGAAGAGCACACAGAGTCAGCCCTTAACCCCAGTGATCAGAAATTGTCAAAACATGTTTTTCAGCAGAAATAAACACGTTTTGGCAACTTTGGTCACCCCCATGTAAGTTATAGGGCAGGAACAGCACAGTTTTCAAAACGTGTTTTTCAGCCCGAAATAAACGCTTTTTTTCAGCACTTGGAATCACAGTGTAACTGCTTGGCTCAGAAGAGCACACTGAGTCAGCCCTTAACCCCAGTGATCAGAAATTGTCAAAACGTGTTTTTCAGCAGAAATAAACACGTTTTGGCAACTTTGGTCTCCCCCATGTAAGTTATATGGCTGGAACAGCACAGTTTTCAAAACGTGTTTTTCAGCCCGAAATAAACGCTTTTTCTCAGCCCTTGGAATCGCAGTGTAACTGCCTGGCTCAGAAGAGCACACTGACTCAGCCCTTAACCCCAGTGATCAGAAATTGTCAAAACTTGTTTTTCAGCAGAAATAAACACGTTTTGGCAACTTTGGTCACCCCCATGTAAGTTATAGGGCAGGAACAGCACAGTTTTCAAAACGTGTTTTTCAGCCCGAAATAAACGCGTTTTCTCAGCCCTTAGAATCGCAGTGTAACTGCTTGGCTCAGAAGAGCACACAGAGTCAGCCCTTAACCCCAGTGATCAGAAATTGTCAAAACCTGTTTTTCAGCAGAAATAAACACGTTTTGGCAACTTTGGTCACCCCCATGTAAGTTATAGGGCAGGAACAGCACAGTTTTCAAAACGTGTTTTTCAGCCCGAAATAAACGCGTTTTCTCAGCCCTTGGAATCGCAGTGTAACTGCCTGGCTCAGAAGAGCACACTGACTCAGCCCTTAACCCCAGTGTGCAGAAATTGTCAAAACGTGTTTTTCAGCAGAAATAAACACGTTTTGGCAACTTTGGTCACCCCCATGTAAGTTATAGGGCAGGAACAGCACAGTTTTCAAAACGTGTTTTTCAGCCCGAAATAAACGCTTTTTTTCAGCACTTGGAATCACAGTGTAACTGCTTGGCTCAGAAGAGCACACTGAGTCAGCCCTTAACCCCAGTGATCAGAAATTGTCAAAACGTGTTTTTCAGCAGAAATAAACACGTTTTGGCAACTTTGGTCACCCCCATGTAAGTTATAGGGCAGGAACAGCACAGTTTTCAAAACGTGTTTTTCAGCCCGAAATAAACGCGTTTTCTCAGCCCTTAGAATCGCAGTGTAACTGCTTGGCTCAGAAGAGCACACAGAGTCAGCCCTTAACCCCAGTGATCAGAAATTGTCAAAACATGTTTTTCAGCAGAAATAAACACGTTTTGGCAACTTTGGTCACCCCCATGTAAGTTATAGGGCAGGAACAGCACAGTTTTCAAAACGTGTTTTTCAGCCCGAAATAAACGCTTTTTTTCAGCACTTGGAATCACAGTGTAACTGCTTGGCTCAGAAGAGCACACTGAGTCAGCCCTTAACCCCAGTGATCAGAAATTGTCAAAACGTGTTTTTCAGCAGAAATAAACACGTTTTGGTAACTTTGGTCACCCCCATGTAAGTTATAGGGCAGGAACAACACAGTTTTCAAAACGTGTTTTTCTGCCCGAAATAAACGCGTTTTCTCAGCCCTTGGAATCGCAGTGTAACTGCCTGGCTCAGAAGAGCACACTGACTCAGCCCTTAACCCCAGTGTGCAGAAATTGTCAAAACGTGTTTTTCAGCAGAAATAAACACGTTTTGGCAACTTTGGTCAACCCCATGTAAGTTATAGGGCAGGAACAGCACAGTTTTCAAAACGTGTTTTTCAGCCCGAAATAAACGCTTTTTTTCAGCACTTGGAATCACAGTGTAACTGCTTGGCTCAGAAGAGCACACTGAGTCAGCCCTTAACCCCAGTGATCAGAAATTGTCAAAACGTGTTTTTCAGCAGAAATAAACACGTTTTGGCAACTTTGGTCACCCCCATGTAAGTTATAGGGCAGGAACAGCACAGTTTTCAAAACGTGTTTTTCAGTCCGAAATAAACGCGTTTTCTCAGCCCTTAGAATCGCAGTGTAACTGCCTGGCTCAGAAGAGCACACTGACTCAGCCCTTAACCCCAGTGTGCAGAAATTGTCAAAACTTGTTTTTCAGCAGAAATAAACACGTTTTGGCAACTTTGGTCACCCCCATGTAAGTTATAGGGCAGGAACAGCACAGTTTTCAAAACGTGTTTTTCAGCCCGAAATAAACGCTTTTTTTCAGCACTTAGAATCATAGTGTAACTGCCTGGCTCAGAAGAGCACACTGACTCAGCCCTTAACCCCAGTGTGCAGAAATTGTCAAAACGTGTTTTTCAGCAGAAATAAACACGTTTTGGCAACTTTGGTCACCCCCATGTAAGTTATAGGGCAGGAACAGCACAGTTTTCAAAACGTGTTTTTCAGCCCGAAATAAACGCTTTTTCTCATCCCTTGGAATCGCAGTGTAACTGCCTGGCTCAGAAGAGCACACTGAGTCAGCCCTTAACCCCAGTGATCAGAAATTGTCAAAACGTGTTTTTCAGCAGAAATAAACACGTTTTGGCAACTTTGGTCTCCCCCATGTAAGTTATATGGCTGGAACAGCACAGTTTTCAAAACGTGTTTTTCAGCCCGAAATAAACGCTTTTTCTCAGCCCTTGGAATCGCAGTGTAACTGCCTGGCTCAGAAGAGCACACTGACTCAGCCCTTAACCCCAGTGATCAGAAATTGTCAAAACTTGTTTTTCAGCAGAAATAAACACGTTTTGGCAACTTTGGTCACCCCCATGTAAGTTATAGGGCAGGAACAGCACAGTTTTCAAAACGTGTTTTTCAGCCCGAAATAAACGCGTTTTCTCAGCCCTTAGAATCGCAGTGTAACTGCTTGGCTCAGAAGAGCACACAGAGTCAGCCCTTAACCCCAGTGATCAGAAATTGTCAAAACATGTTTTTCAGCAGAAATAAACACGTTTTGGCAACTTTGGTCACCCCCATGTAAGTTATAGGGCAGGAACAGCACAGTTTTCAAAACGTGTTTTTCAGCCCGAAATAAACGCGTTTTCTCAGCCCTTAGAATCGCAGTGTAACTGCTTGGCTCAGAAGAGCACACAGAGTCAGCCCTTAACCCCAGTGATCAGAAATTGTCAAAACATGTTTTTCAGCAGAAATAAACACGTTTTGGCAACTTTGGTCACCCCCATGTAAGTTATAGGGCAGGAACAGCAGAGTTTTCAAAACGTGTTTTTCAGCCCGAAATAAACGCTTTTTTTCAGCACTTGGAATCACAGTGTAACTGCTTGGCTCAGAAGAGCACACTGAGTCAGCCCTTAACCCCAGTGATCAGAAATTGTCAAAACGTGTTTTTCAGCAGAAATAAACACGTTTTGGCAACTTTGGTCACCCCCATGTAAGTTATAGGGCAGGAACAACACAGTTTTCAAAACGTGTTTTTCAGCCCGAAATAAACGCGTTTTCTCAGCCCTTGGAATCGCAGTGTAACTGCCTGGCTCAGAAGAGCACACTGACTCAGCCCTTAACCCCAGTGTGCAGAAATTGTCAAAACGTGTTTTTCAGCAGAAATAAACACGTTTTGGCAACTTTGGTCAACCCCATGTAAGTTATAGGGCAGGAACAGCACAGTTTTCAAAACGTGTTTTTCAGCCCGAAATAAACGCTTTTTTTCAGCACTTGGAATCACAGTGTAACTGCTTGGCTCAGAAGAGCACACTGAGTCAGCCCTACACCCCAGTGATCAGAAATTGTCAAAACGTGTTTTTCAGCAGAAATAAACACGTTTTGGCAACTTTGGTCACCCCCATGTAAGTTATAGGGCAGGAACAGCACAGTTTTCAAAACGTGTTTTTCAGCCCGAAATAAACGCGTTTTCTCAGCCCTTAGAATCGTAGTGTAACTGCCTGGCTCAGAAGAGCACACAGAGTCAGCCCTTAACCCCAGTGATCAGAAATTGTCAAAACATGTTTTTCAGCAGAAATAAACACGTTTTGGCAACTTTGGTCACCCCCATGTAAGTTATAGGGCAGGAACAGCACAGTTTTCAAAACGTGTTTTTCAGCCCGAAATAAACGCGTTTTCTCAGCCCTTAGAATCGCAGTGTAACTGCTTGGCTCAGAAGAGCACACAGAGTCAGCCCTTAACCCCAGTGATCAGAAATTGTCAAAACATGTTTTTCAGCAGAAATAAACACGTTTTGGCAACTTTGGTCACCCCCATGTAAGTTATAGGGCAGGAACAGCACAGTTTTCAAAACGTGTTTTTCAGCCCGAAATAAACGCTTTTTTTCAGCACTTGGAATCACAGTGTAACTGCTTGGCTCAGAAGAGCACACTGAGTCAGCCCTTAACCCCAGTGATCAGAAATTGTCAAAACGTGTTTTTCAGCAGAAATAAACACGTTTTGGCAACTTTGGTCAACCCCATGTAAGTTATAGGGCAGGAACAGCACAGTTTTCAAAACGTGTTTTTCAGCCCGAAATAAACGCTTTTTTTCAGCACTTGGAATCACAGTGTAACTGCTTGGCTCAGAAGAGCACACTGAGTCAGCCCTACACCCCAGTGATCAGAAATTGTCAAAACGTGTTTTTCAGCAGAAATAAACACGTTTTGGCAACTTTGGTCACCCCCATGTAAGTTATAGGGCAGGAACAGCACAGTTTTCAAAACGTGTTTTTCAGCCCGAAATAAACGCGTTTTCTCAGCCCTTAGAATCGTAGTGTAACTGCCTGGCTCAGAAGAGCACACTGACTCAGCCCTTAACCCCAGTGTGCAGAAATTGTCAAAACGTGTTTTTCAGCAGAAATAAACACGTTTTGGCAACTTTGGTCACCCCCATGTAAGTTATAGGGCAGGAACAGCACAGTTTTCAAAACGTGTTTTTCAGCCCGAAATAAACGCTTTTTCTCAGCCCTTGGAATCGCAGTGTAACTGCCTGGCTCCGTAGAGCACACTGAGTCAGCCCTTAACCCCAGTGATCAGAAATTGTCAAAACGTGTTTTTCAGCAGAAATAAACACGTTTTGGCAACTTTGGTCTCCCCCATGTAAGTTATATGGCTGGAACAGCACAGTTTTCAAAACGTGTTTTTCAGCCCGAAATAAACGCTTTTTCTCAGCCCTTGGAATCGCAGTGTAACTGCCTGGCTCAGAAGAGCACACTGACTCAGCCCTTAACCCCAGTGATCAGAAATTGTCAAAACTTGTTTTTCAGCAGAAATAAACACGTTTTGGCAACTTTGGTCACCCCCATGTAAGTTATAGGGCAGGAACAGCACAGTTTTCAAAACGTGTTTTTCAGCCCGAAATAAACGCGTTTTCTCAGCCCTTAGAATCGCAGTGTAACTGCTTGGCTCAGAAGAGCACACAGAGTCAGCCCTTAACCCCAGTGATCAGAAATTGTCAAAACATGTTTTTCAGCAGAAATAAACACGTTTTGGCAACTTTGGTCACCCCCATGTAAGTTATAGGGCAGGAACAGCACAGTTTTCAAAACGTGTTTTTCAGCCCGAAATAAACGCGTTTTCTCAGCCCTTAGAATCGCAGTGTAACTGCTTGGCTCAGAAGAGCACACAGAGTCAGCCCTTAACCCCAGTGATCAGAAATTGTCAAAACATGTTTTTCAGCAGAAATAAACACGTTTTGGCAACTTTGGTCACCCCCATGTAAGTTATAGGGCAGGAACAGCACAGTTTTCAAAACGTGTTTTTCAGCCCGAAATAAACGCGTTTTCTCAGCCCTTAGAATCGCAGTGTAACTGCTTGGCTCAGAAGAGCACACAGAGTCAGCCCTTAACCCCAGTGATCAGAAATTGTCAAAACATGTTTTTCAGCAGAAATAAACACGTTTTGGCAACTTTGGTCACCCCCATGTAAGTTATAGGGCAGGAACAGCACAGTTTTCAAAACGTGTTTTTCAGCCCGAAATAAACGCGTTTTCTCAGCCCTTGGAATCGCAGTGTAACTGCCTGGCTCAGAAGAGCACACTGACTCAGCCCTTAACCCCAGTGTGCAGAAATTGTCAAAACGTGTTTTTCAGCAGAAATAAACACGTTTTGGCAACTTTGGTCAACCCCATGTAAGTTATAGGGCAGGAACAGCACAGTTTTCAAAACGTGTTTTTCAGCCCGAAATAAACGCTTTTTTTCAGCACTTGGAATCACAGTGTAACTGCTTGGCTCAGAAGAGCACACTGAGTCAGCCCTACACCCCAGTGATCAGAAATTGTCAAAACGTGTTTTTCAGCAGAAATAAACACGTTTTGGCAACTTTGGTCACCCCCATGTAAGTTATAGGGCAGGAACAGCACAGTTTTCAAAACGTGTTTTTCAGCCCGAAATAAACGCGTTTTCTCAGCCCTTAGAATCGTAGTGTAACTGCCTGGCTCAGAAGAGCACACAGAGTCAGCCCTTAACCCCAGTGATCAGAAATTGTCAAAACATGTTTTTCAGCAGAAATAAACACGTTTTGGCAACTTTGGTCACCCCCATGTAAGTTATAGGGCAGGAACAGCACAGTTTTCAAAACGTGTTTTTCAGCCCGAAATAAACGCGTTTTCTCAGCCCTTAGAATCGCAGTGTAACTGCTTGGCTCAGAAGAGCACACAGAGTCAGCCCTTAACCCCAGTGATCAGAAATTGTCAAAACGTGTTTTTCAGCAGAAATAAACACGTTTTGGCAACTTTGGTCAACCCCATGTAAGTTATAGGGCAGGAACAGCACAGTTTTCAAAACGTGTTTTTCAGCCCGAAATAAACGCTTTTTTTCAGCACTTGGAATCACAGTGTAACTGCTTGGCTCAGAAGAGCACACTGAGTCAGCCCTACACCCCAGTGATCAGAAATTGTCAAAACGTGTTTTTCAGCAGAAATAAACACGTTTTGGCAACTTTGGTCACCCCCATGTAAGTTATAGGGCAGGAACAGCACAGTTTTCAAAACGTGTTTTTCAGCCCGAAATAAACGCGTTTTCTCAGCCCTTAGAATCGTAGTGTAACTGCCTGGCTCAGAAGAGCACACTGACTCAGCCCTTAACCCCAGTGTGCAGAAATTGTCAAAACGTGTTTTTCAGCAGAAATAAACACGTTTTGGCAACTTTGGTCACCCCCATGTAAGTTATAGGGCAGGAACAGCACAGTTTTCAAAACGTGTTTTTCAGCCCGAAATAAACGCTTTTTCTCAGCCCTTGGAATCGCAGTGTAACTGCCTGGCTCCGAAGAGCACACTGAGTCAGCCCTTAACCCCAGTGATCAGAAATTGTCAAAACGTGTTTTTCAGCAGAAATAAACACGTTTTGGCAACTTTGGTCTCCCCCATGTAAGTTATATGGCTGGAACAGCACAGTTTTCAAAACGTGTTTTTCAGCCCGAAATAAACGCTTTTTCTCAGCCCTTGGAATCGCAGTGTAACTGCCTGGCTCAGAAGAGCACACTGACTCAGCCCTTAACCCCAGTGATCAGAAATTGTCAAAACTTGTTTTTCAGCAGAAATAAACACGTTTTGGCAACTTTGGTCACCCCCATGTAAGTTATAGGGCAGGAACAGCACAGTTTTCAAAACGTGTTTTTCAGCCCGAAATAAACGCGTTTTCTCAGCCCTTAGAATCGCAGTGTAACTGCTTGGCTCAGAAGAGCACACAGAGTCAGCCCTTAACCCCGGTGATCAGAAATTGTCAAAACATGTTTTTCTGCAGAAATAAACACGTTTTGGCAACTTTGGTCACCCCCATGTAAGTTATAGGGCAGGAACAGCACAGTTTTCAAAACGTGTTTTTCAGCCCGAAATAAACGCTTTTTTTCAGCACTTGGAATCACAGTGTAACTGCTTGGCTCAGAAGAGCACACTGAGTCAGCCCTACACCCCAGTGATCAGAAATTGTCAAAACGTGTTTTTCAGCAGAAATAAACACGTTTTGGCAACTTTGGTCACCCCCATGTAAGTTATAGGGCAGGAACAGCACAGTTTTCAAAACGTGTTTTTCAGCCCGAAATAAACGCTTTTTTTCAGCACTTGGAATCACAGTGTAACTGCTTGGCTCAGAAGAGCACACTGAGTCAGCCCTTAACCCCAGTGATCAGAAATTGTCAAAACGTGTTTTTCAGCAGAAATAAACACGTTTTGGCAACTTTGGTCACCCCCATGTAAGTTATAGGGCAGGAACAACACAGTTTTCAAAACGTGTTTTTCAGCCCGAAATAAACGCGTTTTCTCAGCCCTTGGAATCGCAGTGTAACTGCCTGGCTCAGAAGAGCACACTGACTCAGCCCTTAACCCCAGTGTGCAGAAATTGTCAAAACGTGTTTTTCAGCAGAAATAAACACGTTTTGGCAACTTTGGTCAACCCCATGTAAGTTATAGGGCAGGAACAGCACAGTTTTCAAAACGTGTTTTTCAGCCCGAAATAAACGCTTTTTTTCAGCACTTGGAATCACAGTGTAACTGCTTGGCTCAGAAGAGCACACTGAGTCAGCCCTTAACCCCAGTGATCAGAAATTGTCAAAACGTGTTTTTCAGCAGAAATAAACACGTTTTGGCAACTTTGGTCACCCCCATGTAAGTTATAGGGCAGGAACAGCACAGTTTTCAAAACGTGTTTTTCAGCCCGAAATAAACGCGTTTTCTCAGCCCTTAGAATCGCAGTGTAACTGCCTGGCTCAGAAGAGCACACTGACTCAGCCCTTAACCCCAGTGTGCAGAAATTGTCAAAACGTGTTTTTCAGCAGAAATAAACACGTTTTGGCAACTTTGGTCACCCCCATGTAAGTTATAGGGCAGGAACAGCACAGTTTTCAAAACGTGTTTTTCAGCCCGAAATAAACGCTTTTTCTCAGCCCTTGGAATCGCAGTGTAACTGCCTGGCTCCGAAGAGCACACTGAGTCAGCCCTTAACCCCAGTGATCAGAAATTGTCAAAACGTGTTTTTCAGCAGAAATAAACACGTTTTGGCAACTTTGGTCTCCCCCATGTAAGTTATATGGCTGGAACAGCACAGTTTTCAAAACGTGTTTTTCAGCCCGAAATAAACGCTTTTTCTCAGCCCTTGGAATCGCAGTGTAACTGCCTGGCTCAGAAGAGCACACTGACTCAGCCCTTAACCCCAGTGATCAGAAATTGTCAAAACTTGTTTTTCAGCAGAAATAAACACGTTTTGGCAACTTTGGTCACCCCCATGTAAGTTATAGGGCAGGAACAGCACAGTTTTCAAAACGTGTTTTTCAGCCCGAAATAAACGCGTTTTCTCAGCCCTTAGAATCGCAGTGTAACTGCTTGGCTCAGAAGAGCACACAGAGTCAGCCCTTAACCCCAGTGATCAGAAATTGTCAAAACATGTTTTTCAGCAGAAATAAACACGTTTTGGCAACTTTGGTCACCCCCATGTAAGTTATAGGGCAGGAACAGCACTGTTTTCAAAACGTGTTTTTCAGCCCGAAATAAACGCTTTTTTTCAGCACTTGGAATCACAGTGTAACTGCTTGGCTCAGAAGAGCACACTGAGTCAGCCCTTAACCCCAGTGATCAGAAATTGTCAAAACGTGTTTTTCAGCAGAAATAAACACGTTTTGGCAACTTTGGTCACCCCCATGTAAGTTATAGGGCAGGAACAACACAGTTTTCAAAACGTGTTTTTCAGCCCGAAATAAACGCGATTTCTCAGCCCTTGGAATCGCAGTGTAACTGCCTGGCTCAGAAGAGCACACTGACTCAGCCCTTAACCCCAGTGTGCAGAAATTGTCAAAACGTGTTTTTCAGCAGAAATAAACACGTTTTGGCAACTTTGGTCAACCCCATGTAAGTTATAGGGCAGGAACAGCACAGTTTTCAAAACGTGTTTTTCAGCCCGAAATAAACGCGTTTTCTCAGCCCTTAGAATCGCAGTGTAACTGCCTGGCTCAGAAGAGCACACTGAGTCAGCCCTACACCCCAGTGATCAGAAATTGTCAAAACGTGTTTTTCAGCAGAAATAAACACGTTTTGGCAACTTTGGTCACCCCCATGTAAGTTATAGGGCAGGAACAGCACAGTTTTCAAAACGTGTTTTTCAGCCCGAAATAAACGCTTTTTTTCAGCACTTGGAATCACAGTGTAACTGCTTGGCTCAGAAGAGCACACTGAGTCAGCCCTTAACCCCAGTGATCAGAAATTGTCAAAACGTGTTTTTCAGCAGAAATAAACACGTTTTGGCAACTTTGGTCACCCCCATGTAAGTTAAAGGGCAGGAACAGCACAGTTTTCAAAACGTGTTTTTCAGCCCGAAATAAACGCGTTTTCTCAGCCCTTAGAATCGCAGTGTAACTGCCTGGCTCAGAAGAGCACACTGACTCAGCCCTTAACCCCAGTGTGCAGAAATTGTCAAAACGTGTTTTTCAGCAGAAATAAACACGTTTTGGCAACTTTGGTCACCCCAATGTAAGTTATAGGGCAGGAACAGCACAGTTTTCAAAACGTGTTTTTCAGCCCGAAATAAACGCTTTTTTTCAGCACTTGGATTCACAGTGTAACTGCTTGGCTCAGAAGAGCACACTGAGTCAGCCCTTAACCCCAGTGATCAGAAATTGTCAAAACGTGTTTTTCAGCAGAAATAAACACGTTTTGGCAACTTTGGTCACCCCCATGTAAGTTATAGGGCAGGAACAGCACAGTTTTCAAAACGTGTTTTTCAGCCCGAAATAAACGCGTTTTCTCAGCCCTTAGAATCGTAGTGTAACTGCCTGGCTCAGAAGAGCACACTGACTCAGCCCTTAACCCCAGTGTGCAGAAATTGTCAAAACGTGTTTTTCAGCAGAAATAAACACGTTTTGGCAACTTTGGTCACCCCCATGTAAGTTATAGGGCAGGAACAGCACAGTTTTCAAAACGTGTTTTTCAGCCCGAAATAAACGCGTTTTCTCAGCCCTTAGAATCGCAGTGTAACTGCTTGGCTCAGAAGAGCACACAGAGTCAGCCCTTAACCCCAGTGATCAGAAATTGTCAAAACATGTTTTTCAGCAGAAATAAACACGTTTTGGCAACTTTGGTCACCCCCATGTAAGTTATAGGGCAGGAACAGCACAGTTTTCAAAACGTGTTTTTCAGCCCGAAATAAACGCGTTTTCTCAGCCCTTGGAATCGCAGTGTAACTGCCTGGCTCAGAAGAGCACACTGACTCAGCCCTTAACCCCAGTGTGCAGAAATTGTCAAAACGTGTTTTTCAGCAGAAATAAACACGTTTTGGCAACTTTGGTCAACCCCATGTAAGTTATAGGGCAGGAACAGCACAGTTTTCAAAACGTGTTTTTCAGCCCGAAATAAACGCTTTTTTTCAGCACTTGGAATCACAGTGTAACTGCTTGGCTCAGAAGAGCACACTGAGTCAGCCCTTAACCCCAGTGATCAGAAATTGTCAAAACGTGTTTTTCAGCAGAAATAAACACGTTTTGGCAACTTTGGTCACCCCCATGTAAGTTATAGGGCAGGAACAGCACAGTTTTCAAAACGTGTTTTTCAGCCCGAAATAAACGCGTTTTCTCAGCCCTTAGAATCGCAGTGTAACTGCTTGGCTCAGAAGAGCACACAGAGTCAGCCCTTAACCCCAGTGATCAGAAATTGTCAAAACATGTTTTTCAGCAGAAATAAACACGTTTTGGCAACTTTGGTCACCCCCATGTAAGTTATAGGGCAGGAACAGCACAGTTTTCAAAACGTGTTTTTCAGCCCGAAATAAACGCTTTTTTTCAGCACTTGGAATCACAGTGTAACTGCTTGGCTCAGAAGAGCACACTGAGTCAGCCCTTAACCCCAGTGATCAGAAATTGTCAAAACGTGTTTTTCAGCAGAAATAAACACGTTTTGGCAACTTTGGTCACCCCCATGTAAGTTATAGGGCAGGAACAACACAGTTTTCAAAACGTGTTTTTCTGCCCGAAATAAACGCGTTTTCTCAGCCCTTGGAATCGCAGTGTAACTGCCTGGCTCAGAAGAGCACACTGACTCAGCCCTTAACCCCAGTGTGCAGAAATTGTCAAAACGTGTTTTTCAGCAGAAATAAACACGTTTTGGCAACTTTGGTCACCCCCATGTAAGTTATAGGGCAGGAACAGCACAGTTTTCAAAACGTGTTTTTCAGCCCGAAATAAACGCTTTTTCTCAGCCCTTGGAATCGCAGTGTAACTGCCTGGCTCCGAAGAGCACACTGAGTCAGCCCTTAACCCCAGTGATCAGAAATTGTCAAAACGTGTTTTTCAGCAGAAATAAACACGTTTTGGCAACTTTGGTCTCCCCCATGTAAGTTATATGGCTGGAACAGCACAGTTTTCAAAACGTGTTTTTCAGCCCGAAATAAACGCTTTTTCTCAGCCCTTGGAATCGCAGTGTAACTGCCTGGCTCAGAAGAGCACACTGACTCAGCCCTTAACCCCAGTGATCAGAAATTGTCAAAACTTGTTTTTCAGCAGAAATAAACACGTTTTGGCAACTTTGGTCACCCCCATGTAAGTTATAGGGCAGGAACAGCACAGTTTTCAAAACGTGTTTTTCAGCCCGAAATAAACGCGTTTTCTCAGCCCTTAGAATCGCAGTGTAACTGCTTGGCTCAGAAGAGCAGACAGAGTCAGCCCTTAACCCCAGTGATCAGAAATTGTCAAAACATGTTTTTCAGCAGAAATAAACACGTTTTGGCAACTTTGGTCACCCCCATGTAAGTTATAGGGCAGGAACAGCACAGTTTTCAAAACGTGTTTTTCAGCCCGAAATAAACGCGTTTTCTCAGCCCTTAGAATCGCAGTGTAACTGCTTGGCTCAGAAGAGCACACAGAGTCAGCCCTTAACCCCAGTGATCAGAAATTGTCAAAACATGTTTTTCAGCAGAAATAAACACGTTTTGGCAACTTTGGTCACCCCCATGTAAGTTATAGGGCAGGAACAGCAGAGTTTTCAAAACGTGTTTTTCAGCCCGAAATAAACGCTTTTTTTCAGCACTTGGAATCACAGTGTAACTGCTTGGCTCAGAAGAGCACACTGAGTCAGCCCTTAACCCTCGTGATCAGAAATTGTCAAAACGTGTTTTTCAGCAGAAATAAACACGTTTTGGCAACTTTGGTCACCCCCATGTAAGTTATAGGGCAGGAACAACACAGTTTTCAAAACGTGTTTTTCAGCCCGAAATAAACGCGTTTTCTTAGCCCTTGGAATCGCAGTGTAACTGCCTGGCTCAGAAGAGCACACTGACTCAGCCCTTAACCCCAGTGTGCAGAAATTGTCAAAACGTGTTTTTCAGCAGAAATAAACACGTTTTGGCAACTTTGGTCAACCCCATGTAAGTTATAGGGCAGGAACAGCACAGTTTTCAAAACGTGTTTTTCAGCCCGAAATAAACGCTTTTTTTCAGCACTTGGAATCACAGTGTAACTGCTTGGCTCAGAAGAGCACACTGAGTCAGCCCTACACCCCAGTGATCAGAAATTGTCAAAACGTGTTTTTCAGCAGAAATAAACACGTTTTGGCAACTTTGGTCACCCCCATGTAAGTTATAGGGCAGGAACAGCACAGTTTTCAAAACGTGTTTTTCAGCCCGAAATAAACGCGTTTTCTCAGCCCTTAGAATCGTAGTGTAACTGCCTGGCTCAGAAGAGCACACAGAGTCAGCCCTTAACCCCAGTGATCAGAAATTGTCAAAACATGTTTTTCAGCAGAAATAAACACGTTTTGGCAACTTTGGTCACCCCCATGTAAGTTATAGGGCAGGAACAGCACAGTTTTCAAAACGTGTTTTTCAGCCCGAAATAAACGCGTTTTCTCAGCCCTTAGAATCGCAGTGTAACTGCTTGGCTCAGAAGAGCACACAGAGTCAGCCCTTAACCCCAGTGATCAGAAATTGTCAAAACGTGTTTTTCAGCAGAAATAAACACGTTTTGGCAACTTTGGTCAACCCCATGTAAGTTATAGGGCAGGAACAGCACAGTTTTCAAAACGTGTTTTTCAGCCCGAAATAAACGCTTTTTTTCAGCACTTGGAATCACAGTGTAACTGCTTGGCTCAGAAGAGCACACTGAGTCAGCCCTACACCCCAGTGATCAGAAATTGTCAAAACGTGTTTTTCAGCAGAAATAAACACGTTTTGGCAACTTTGGTCACCCCCATGTAAGTTATAGGGCAGGAACAGCACAGTTTTCAAAACGTGTTTTTCAGCCCGAAATAAACGCGTTTTCTCAGCCCTTAGAATCGTAGTGTAACTGCCTGGCTCAGAAGAGCACACTGACTCAGCCCTTAACCCCAGTGTGCAGAAATTGTCAAAACGTGTTTTTCAGCAGAAATAAACACGTTTTGGCAACTTTGGTCACCCCCATGTAAGTTATAGGGCAGGAACAGCACAGTTTTCAAAACGTGTTTTTCAGCCCGAAATAAACGCTTTTTCTCAGCCCTTGGAATCGCAGTGTAACTGCCTGGCTCCGAAGAGCACACTGAGTCAGCCCTTAACCCCAGTGATCAGAAATTGTCAAAACGTGTTTTTCAGCAGAAATAAACACGTTTTGGCAACTTTGGTCTCCCCCATGTAAGTTATATGGCTGGAACAGCACAGTTTTCAAAACGTGTTTTTCAGCCCGAAATAAACGCTTTTTCTCAGCCCTTGGAATCGCAGTGTAACTGCCTGGCTCAGAAGAGCACACTGACTCAGCCCTTAACCCCAGTGATCAGAAATTGTCAAAACTTGTTTTTCAGCAGAAATAAACACGTTTTGGCAACTTTGGTCACCCCCATGTAAGTTATAGGGCAGGAACAGCACAGTTTTCAAAACGTGTTTTTCAGCCCGAAATAAACGCGTTTTCTCAGCCCTTAGAATCGCAGTGTAACTGCTTGGCTCAGAAGAGCACACAGAGTCAGCCCTTAACCCCGGTGATCAGAAATTGTCAAAACATGTTTTTCTGCAGAAATAAACACGTTTTGGCAACTTTGGTCACCCCCATGTAAGTTATAGGGCAGGAACAGCACAGTTTTCAAAACGTGTTTTTCAGCCCGAAATAAACGCTTTTTTTCAGCACTTGGAATCACAGTGTAACTGCTTGGCTCAGAAGAGCACACTGAGTCAGCCCTACACCCCAGTGATCAGAAATTGTCAAAACGTGTTTTTCAGCAGAAATAAACACGTTTTGGCAACTTTGGTCACCCCCATGTAAGTTATAGGGCAGGAACAGCACAGTTTTCAAAACGTGTTTTTCAGCCCGAAATAAACGCTTTTTTTCAGCACTTGGAATCACAGTGTAACTGCTTGGCTCAGAAGAGCACACTGAGTCAGCCCTTAACCCCAGTGATCAGAAATTGTCAAAACGTGTTTTTCAGCAGAAATAAACACGTTTTGGCAACTTTGGTCACCCCCATGTAAGTTATAGGGCAGGAACAACACAGTTTTCAAAACGTGTTTTTCAGCCCGAAATAAACGCGTTTTCTCAGCCCTTGGAATCGCAGTGTAACTGCCTGGCTCAGAAGAGCACACTGACTCAGCCCTTAACCCCAGTGTGCAGAAATTGTCAAAACGTGTTTTTCAGCAGAAATAAACACGTTTTGGCAACTTTGGTCAACCCCATGTAAGTTATAGGGCAGGAACAGCACAGTTTTCAAAACGTGTTTTTCAGCCCGAAATAAACGCTTTTTTTCAGCACTTGGAATCACAGTGTAACTGCTTGGCTCAGAAGAGCACACTGAGTCAGCCCTTAACCCCAGTGATCAGAAATTGTCAAAACGTGTTTTTCAGCAGAAATAAACACGTTTTGGCAACTTTGGTCACCCCCATGTAAGTTATAGGGCAGGAACAGCACAGTTTTCAAAACGTGTTTTTCAGCCCGAAATAAACGCGTTTTCTCAGCCCTTAGAATCGCAGTGTAACTGCCTGGCTCAGAAGAGCACACTGACTCAGCCCTTAACCCCAGTGTGCAGAAATTGTCAAAACGTGTTTTTCAGCAGAAATAAACACGTTTTGGCAACTTTGGTCACCCCCATGTAAGTTATAGGGCAGGAACAGCACAGTTTTCAAAACGTGTTTTTCAGCCCGAAATAAACGCTTTTTCTCAGCCCTTGGAATCGCAGTGTAACTGCCTGGCTCCGAAGAGCACACTGAGTCAGCCCTTAACCCCAGTGATCAGAAATTGTCAAAACGTGTTTTTCAGCAGAAATAAACACGTTTTGGCAACTTTGGTCTCCCCCATGTAAGTTATATGGCTGGAACAGCACAGTTTTCAAAACGTGTTTTTCAGCCCGAAATAAACGCTTTTTCTCAGCCCTTGGAATCGCAGTGTAACTGCCTGGCTCAGAAGAGCACACTGACTCAGCCCTTAACCCCAGTGATCAGAAATTGTCAAAACTTGTTTTTCAGCAGAAATAAACACGTTTTGGCAACTTTGGTCACCCCCATGTAAGTTATAGGGCAGGAACAGCACAGTTTTCAAAACGTGTTTTTCAGCCCGAAATAAACGCGTTTTCTCAGCCCTTAGAATCGCAGTGTAACTGCTTGGCTCAGAAGAGCACACAGAGTCAGCCCTTAACCCCAGTGATCAGAAATTGTCAAAACATGTTTTTCAGCAGAAATAAACACGTTTTGGCAACTTTGGTCACCCCCATGTAAGTTATAGGGCAGGAACAGCACTGTTTTCAAAACGTGTTTTTCAGCCCGAAATAAACGCTTTTTTTCAGCACTTGGAATCACAGTGTAACTGCTTGGCTCAGAAGAGCACACTGAGTCAGCCCTTAACCCCAGTGATCAGAAATTGTCAAAACGTGTTTTTCAGCAGAAATAAACACGTTTTGGCAACTTTGGTCACCCCCATGTAAGTTATAGGGCAGGAACAACACAGTTTTCAAAACGTGTTTTTCAGCCCGAAATAAACGCGATTTCTCAGCCCTTGGAATCGCAGTGTAACTGCCTGGCTCAGAAGAGCACACTGACTCAGCCCTTAACCCCAGTGTGCAGAAATTGTCAAAACGTGTTTTTCAGCAGAAATAAACACGTTTTGGCAACTTTGGTCAACCCCATGTAAGTTATAGGGCAGGAACAGCACAGTTTTCAAAACGTGTTTTTCAGCCCGAAATAAACGCGTTTTCTCAGCCCTTAGAATCGCAGTGTAACTGCCTGGCTCAGAAGAGCACACTGAGTCAGCCCTACACCCCAGTGATCAGAAATTGTCAAAACGTGTTTTTCAGCAGAAATAAACACGTTTTGGCAACTTTGGTCACCCCCATGTAAGTTATAGGGCAGGAACAGCACAGTTTTCAAAACGTGTTTTTCAGCCCGAAATAAACGCTTTTTTTCAGCACTTGGAATCACAGTGTAACTGCTTGGCTCAGAAGAGCACACTGAGTCAGCCCTTAACCCCAGTGATCAGAAATTGTCAAAACGTGTTTTTCAGCAGAAATAAACACGTTTTGGCAACTTTGGTCACCCCCATGTAAGTTAAAGGGCAGGAACAGCACAGTTTTCAAAACGTGTTTTTCAGCCCGAAATAAACGCGTTTTCTCAGCCCTTAGAATCGCAGTGTAACTGCCTGGCTCAGAAGAGCACACTGACTCAGCCCTTAACCCCAGTGTGCAGAAATTGTCAAAACGTGTTTTTCAGCAGAAATAAACACGTTTTGGCAACTTTGGTCACCCCAATGTAAGTTATAGGGCAGGAACAGCACAGTTTTCAAAACGTGTTTTTCAGCCCGAAATAAACGCTTTTTTTCAGCACTTGGATTCACAGTGTAACTGCTTGGCTCAGAAGAGCACACTGAGTCAGCCCTTAACCCCAGTGATCAGAAATTGTCAAAACGTGTTTTTCAGCAGAAATAAACACGTTTTGGCAACTTTGGTCACCCCCATGTAAGTTATAGGGCAGGAACAGCACAGTTTTCAAAACGTGTTTTTCAGCCCGAAATAAACGCGTTTTCTCAGCCCTTAGAATCGTAGTGTAACTGCCTGGCTCAGAAGAGCACACTGACTCAGCCCTTAACCCCAGTGTGCAGAAATTGTCAAAACGTGTTTTTCAGCAGAAATAAACACGTTTTGGCAACTTTGGTCACCCCCATGTAAGTTATAGGGCAGGAACAGCACAGTTTTCAAAACGTGTTTTTCAGCCCGAAATAAACGCTTTTTCTCAGCCCTTGGAATCGCAGTGTAACTGCCTGGCTCAGAAGAGCACACTGACTCAGCCCTTAACCCCAGTGATCAGAAATTGTCAAAACTTGTTTTTCAGCAGAAATAAAAACGTTTTGGCAACTTTGGTCACCCCCATGTAAGTTATAGGGCAGGAACAGCACAGTTTTCAAAACGTGTTTTTCAGCCCGAAATAAACGCGTTTTCTCAGCCCTTAGAATCGCAGTGTAACTGCTTGGCTCAGAAGAGCACACAGAGTCAGCCCTTAACCCCAGTGATCAGAAATTGTCAAAACATGTTTTTCAGCAGAAATAAACACGTTTTGGCAACTTTGGTCACCCCCATGTAAGTTATAGGGCAGGAACAGCACAGTTTTCAAAACGTGTTTTTCAGCCCGAAATAAACGCTTTTTTTCAGCACTTGGAATCACAGTGTAACTGCTTGGCTCAGAAGAGCACACTGAGTCAGCCCTTAACCCCAGTGATCAGAAATTGTCAAAACGTGTTTTTCAGCAGAAATAAACACGTTTTGGCAACTTTGGTCACCCCCATGTAAGTTATAGGGCAGGAACAACACAGTTTTCAAAACGTGTTTTTCAGCCCGAAATAAACGCGTTTTCTCAGCCCTTGGTATCGCAGTGTAACTGCCTGGCTCAGAAGAGCACACTGACTCAGCCCTTAACCCCAGTGTGCAGAAATTGTCAAAACGTGTTTTTCAGCAGAAATAAACACGTTTTGGCAACTTTGGTCACCCCAATGTAAGTTATAGGGCAGGAACAGCACAGTTTTCAAAACGTGTTTTTCAGCCCGAAATAAACGCTTTTTTTCAGCACTTGGAATCACAGTGTAACTGCTTGGCTCAGAAGAGCACACTGAGTCAGCCCTACACCCCAGTGATCAGAAATTGTCAAAACGTGTTTTTCAGCAGAAATAAACACGTTTTGGCAACTTTGGTCACCCCCATGTAAGTTATAGGGCAGGAACAGCACAGTTTTCAAAACGTGTTTTTCAGCCCGAAATAAACGCTTTTTTTCAGCACTTGGAATCACAGTGTAACTGCCTGGCTCAGAAGAGCACACAGAGTCAGCCCTTAACCCCAGTGATCAGAAATTGTCAAAACATGTTTTTCAGCAGAAATAAACACGTTTTGGCAACTTTGGTCACCCCCATGTAAGTTATAGGGCAGGAACAGCACAGTTTTCAAAACGTGTTTTTCAGCCCGAAATAAACGCGTTTTCTCAGCCCTTAGAATCGCAGTGTAACTGCTTGGCTCAGAAGAGCACACAGAGTCAGCCCTTAACCCCAGTGATCAGAAATTGTCAAAACATGTTTTTCAGCAGAAATAAACACGTTTTGGCAACTTTGGTCACCCCCATGTAAGTTATAGGGCAGGAACAGCACAGTTTTCAAAACGTGTTTTTCAGCCCGAAATAAACGCTTTTTTTCAGCACTTGGAATCACAGTGTAACTGCTTGGCTCAGAAGAGCACACTGAGTCAGCCCTTAACCCCAGTGATCAGAAATTGTCAAAACGTGTTTTTCAGCAGAAATAAACACGTTTTGGCAACTTTGGTCACCCCCATGTAAGTTATAGGGCAGGAACAACACAGTTTTCAAAACGTGTTTTTCTGCCCGAAATAAACGCGTTTTCTCAGCCCTTGGAATCGCAGTGTAACTGCCTGGCTCAGAAGAGCACACTGACTCAGCCCTTAACCCCAGTGTGCAGAAATTGTCAAAACGTGTTTTTCAGCAGAAATAAACACGTTTTGGCAACTTTGGTCACCCCCATGTAAGTTATAGGGCAGGAACAACACAGTTTTCAGAACGTGTTTTTCAGCCCGAAATAAACGCTTTTTCTCAGCCCTTGGAATCGCAGTGTAACTGCCTGGCTCAGAAGAGCACACTGACTCAGCCCTTAACCCCAGTGATCAGAAATTGTCAAAACTTGTTTTTCAGCAGAAATAAAAACGTTTTGGCAACTTTGGTCACCCCCATGTAAGTTATAGGGCAGGAACAGCACAGTTTTCAAAACGTGTTTTTCAGCCCGAAATAAACGCGTTTTCTCAGCCCTTAGAATCGCAGTGTAACTGCTTGGCTCAGAAGAGCACACAGAGTCAGCCCTTAACCCCAGTGATCAGAAATTGTCAAAACATGTTTTTCAGCAGAAATAAACACGTTTTGGCAACTTTGGTCACCCCCATGTAAGTTATAGGGCAGGAACAGCACAGTTTTCAAAACGTGTTTTTCAGCCCGAAATAAACGCTTTTTTTCAGCACTTGGAATCACAGTGTAACTGCTTGGCTCAGAAGAGCACACTGAGTCAGCCCTTAACCCCAGTGATCAGAAATTGTCAAAACGTGTTTTTCAGCAGAAATAAACACGTTTTGGCAACTTTGGTCACCCCCATGTAAGTTATAGGGCAGGAACAACACAGTTTTCAAAACGTGTTTTTCAGCCCGAAATAAACGCGTTTTCTCAGCCCTTGGTATCGCAGTGTAACTGCCTGGCTCAGAAGAGCACACTGACTCAGCCCTTAACCCCAGTGTGCAGAAATTGTCAAAACGTGTTTTTCAGCAGAAATAAACACGTTTTGGCAACTTTGGTCACCCCAATGTAAGTTATAGGGCAGGAACAGCACAGTTTTCAAAACGTGTTTTTCAGCCCGAAATAAACGCTTTTTTTCAGCACTTGGAATCACAGTGTAACTGCTTGGCTCAGAAGAGCACACTGAGTCAGCCCTACACCCCAGTGATCAGAAATTGTCAAAACGTGTTTTTCAGCAGAAATAAACACGTTTTGGCAACTTTGGTCACCCCCATGTAAGTTATAGGGCAGGAACAGCACAGTTTTCAAAACGTGTTTTTCAGCCCGAAATAAACGCGTTTTCTCAGCCTTTAGAATCGTAGTGTAACTGCCTGGCTCAGAAGAGCACACTGACTCAGCCCTTAACCCCAGTGTGCAGAAATTGTCAAAACGTGTTTTTCAGCAGAAATAAACACGTTTTGGCAACTTTGGTCACCCCCATGTAAGTTATAGGGCAGGAACAGCAAAGTTTTCAAAACGTGTTTTTCAGCCCGAAATAAACGCTTTTTCTCAGCCCTTGGAATCGCAGTGTAACTGCCTGGCTCCGAAGAGCACACTGAGTCAGCCCTTAACCCCAGTGATCAGAAATTGTCAAAACGTGTTTTTCAGCAGAAATAAACACGTTTTGGCAACTTTGGTCTCCCCCATGTAAGTTATATGGCTGGAACAGCACAGTTTTCAAAACGTGTTTTTCAGCCCGAAATAAACGCTTTTTCTCAGCCCTTGGAATCGCAGTGTAACTGCCTGGCTCAGAAGAGCACACTGACTCAGCCCTTAACCCCAGTGATCAGAAATTGTCAAAACTTGTTTTTCAGCAGAAATAAACACGTTTTGGCAACTTTGGTCACCCCCATGTAAGTTATAGGGCAGGAACAGCACAGTTTTCAAAACGTGTTTTTCAGCCCGAAATAAACGCGTTTTCTCAGCCCTTAGAATCGCAGTGTAACTGCTTGGCTCAGAAGAGCACACAGAGTCAGCCCTTAACCCCAGTGATCAGAAATTGTCAAAACATGTTTTTCAGCAGAAATAAACACGTTTTGGCAACTTTGGTCACCCCCATGTAAGTTATAGGGCAGGAACAGCACAGTTTTCAAAACGTGTTTTTCAGCCCGAAATAAACGCGTTTTCTCAGCCCTTAGAATCGCAGTGTAACTGCTTGGCTCAGAAGAGCACACAGAGTCAGCCCTTAACCCCAGTGATCAGAAATTGTCAAAACATGTTTTTCAGCAGAAATAAACACGTTTTGGCAACTTTGGTCACCCCCATGTAAGTTATAGGGCAGGAACAGCAGAGTTTTCAAAACGTGTTTTTCAGCCCGAAATAAACGCTTTTTTTCAGCACTTGGAATCACAGTGTAACTGCTTGGCTCAGAAGAGCACACTGAGTCAGCCCTTAACCCCAGTGATCAGAAATTGTCAAAACGTGTTTTTCAGCAGAAATAAACACGTTTTGGCAACTTTGGTCACCCCCATGTAAGTTATAGGGCAGGAACAACACAGTTTTCAAAACGTGTTTTTCAGCCCGAAATAAACGCGTTTTCTCAGCCCTTGGAATCGCAGTGTAACTGCCTGGCTCAGAAGAGCACACTGACTCAGCCCTTAACCCCAGTGTGCAGAAATTGTCAAAACGTGTTTTTCAGCAGAAATAAACACGTTTTGGCAACTTTGGTCAACCCCATGTAAGTTATAGGGCAGGAACAGCACAGTTTTCAAAACGTGTTTTTCAGCCCGAAATAAACGCTTTTTTTCAGCACTTGGAATCACAGTGTAACTGCTTGGCTCAGAAGAGCACACTGAGTCAGCCCTACACCCCAGTGATCAGAAATTGTCAAAACGTGTTTTTCAGCAGAAATAAACACGTTTTGGCAACTTTGGTCACCCCCATGTAAGTTATAGGGCAGGAACAGCACAGTTTTCAAAACGTGTTTTTCAGCCCGAAATAAACGCGTTTTCTCAGCCCTTAGAATCGTAGTGTAACTGCCTGGCTCAGAAGAGCACACAGAGTCAGCCCTTAACCCCAGTGATCAGAAATTGTCAAAACATGTTTTTCAGCAGAAATAAACACGTTTTGGCAACTTTGGTCACCCCCATGTAAGTTATAGGGCAGGAACAGCACAGTTTTCAAAACGTGTTTTTCAGCCCGAAATAAACGCGTTTTCTCAGCCCTTAGAATCGCAGTGTAACTGCTTGGCTCAGAAGAGCACACAGAGTCAGCCCTTAACCCCAGTGATCAGAAATTGTCAAAACATGTTTTTCAGCAGAAATAAACACGTTTTGGCAACTTTGGTCACCCCCATGTAAGTTATAGGGCAGGAACAGCACAGTTTTCAAAACGTGTTTTTCAGCCCGAAATAAACGCCTTTTTTCAGCACTTGGAATCACAGTGTAACTGCTTGGCTCAGAAGAGCACACTGAGTCAGCCCTTAACCCCAGTGATCAGAAATTGTCAAAACGTGTTTTTCAGCAGAAATAAACACGTTTTGGCAACTTTGGTCAACCCCATGTAAGTTATAGGGCAGGAACAGCACAGTTTTCAAAACGTGTTTTTCAGCCCGAAATAAACGCTTTTTTTCAGCACTTGGAATCACAGTGTAACTGCTTGGCTCAGAAGAGCACACTGAGTCAGCCCTACACCCCAGTGATCAGAAATTGTCAAAACGTGTTTTTCAGCAGAAATAAACACGTTTTGGCAACTTTGGTCACCCCCATGTAAGTTATAGGGCAGGAACAGCACAGTTTTCAAAACGTGTTTTTCAGCCCGAAATAAACGCGTTTTCTCAGCCCTTAGAATCGTAGTGTAACTGCCTGGCTCAGAAGAGCACACTGACTCAGCCCTTAACCCCAGTGTGCAGAAATTGTCAAAACGTGTTTTTCAGCAGAAATAAACACGTTTTGGCAACTTTGGTCACCCCCATGTAAGTTATAGGGCAGGAACAGCACAGTTTTCAAAACGTGTTTTTCAGCCCGAAATAAACGCTTTTTCTCAGCCCTTGGAATCGCAGTGTAACTGCCTGGCTCCGAAGAGCACACTGAGTCAGCCCTTAACCCCAGTGATCAGAAATTGTCAAAACGTGTTTTTCAGCAGAAATAAACACGTTTTGGCAACTTTGGTCTCCCCCATGTAAGTTATATGGCTGGAACAGCACAGTTTTCAAAACGTGTTTTTCAGCCCGAAATAAACGCTTTTTCTCAGCCCTTGGAATCGCAGTGTAACTGCCTGGCTCAGAAGAGCACACTGACTCAGCCCTTAACCCCAGTGATCAGAAATTGTCAAAACTTGTTTTTCAGCAGAAATAAACACGTTTTGGCAACTTTGGTCACCCCCATGTAAGTTATAGGGCAGGAACAGCACAGTTTTCAAAACGTGTTTTTCAGCCCGAAATAAACGCGTTTTCTCAGCCTTTAGAATCGCAGTGTAACTGCTTGGCTCAGAAGAGCACACAGAGTCAGCCCTTAACCCCAGTGATCAGAAATTGTCAAAACATGTTTTTCAGCAGAAATAAACACGTTTTGGCAACTTTGGTCACCCCCATGTAAGTTATAGGGCAGGAACAGCACAGTTTTCAAAACGTGTTTTTCAGCCCGAAATAAACGCGTTTTCTCAGCCCTTAGAATCGCAGTGTAACTGCTTGGCTCAGAAGAGCACACAGAGTCAGCCCTTAACCCCAGTGATCAGAAATTGTCAAAACCTGTTTTTCAGCAGAAATAAACACGTTTTGGCAACTTTGGTCACCCCCATGTAAGTTATAGGGCAGGAACAGCACAGTTTTCAAAACGTGTTTTTCAGCCCGAAATAAACGCGTTTTCTCAGCCCTTGGAATCGCAGTGTAACTGCCTGGCTCAGAAGAGCACACTGACTCAGCCCTTAACCCCAGTGTGCAGAAATTGTCAAAACGTGTTTTTCAGCAGAAATAAACACGTTTTGGCAACTTTGGTCAACCCCATGTAAGTTATAGGGCAGGAACAGCACAGTTTTCAAAACGTGTTTTTCAGCCCGAAATAAACGCTTTTTTTCAGCACTTGGAATCACAGTGTAACTGCTTGGCTCAGAAGAGCACACTGAGTCAGCCCTTAACCCCAGTGATCAGAAATTGTCAAAACGTGTTTTTCAGCAGAAATAAACACGTTTTGGCAACTTTGGTCACCCCCATGTAAGTTATAGGGCAGGAACAGCACAGTTTTCAAAACGTGTTTTTCAGCCCGAAATAAACGCGTTTTCTCAGCCCTTAGAATCGCAGTGTAACTGCTTGGCTCAGAAGAGCACACAGAGTCAGCCCTTAACCCCAGTGATCAGAAATTGTCAAAACATGTTTTTCAGCAGAAATAAACACGTTTTGGCAACTTTGGTCACCCCCATGTAAGTTATAGGGCAGGAACAGCACAGTTTTCAAAACGTGTTTTTCAGCCCGAAATAAACGCTTTTTTTCAGCACTTGGAATCACAGTGTAACTGCTTGGCTCAGAAGAGCACACTGAGTCAGCCCTTAACCCCAGTGATCAGAAATTGTCAAAACGTGTTTTTCAGCAGAAATAAACACGTTTTGGTAACTTTGGTCACCCCCATGTAAGTTATAGGGCAGGAACAACACAGTTTTCAAAACGTGTTTTTCTGCCCGAAATAAACGCGTTTTCTCAGCCCTTGGAATCGCAGTGTAACTGCCTGGCTCAGAAGAGCACACTGACTCAGCCCTTAACCCCAGTGTGCAGAAATTGTCAAAACGTGTTTTTCAGCAGAAATAAACACGTTTTGGCAACTTTGGTCAACCCCATGTAAGTTATAGGGCAGGAACAGCACAGTTTTCAAAACGTGTTTTTCAGCCCGAAATAAACGCTTTTTTTCAGCACTTGGAATCACAGTGTAACTGCTTGGCTCAGAAGAGCACACTGAGTCAGCCCTTAACCCCAGTGATCAGAAATTGTCAAAACGTGTTTTTCAGCAGAAATAAACACGTTTTGGCAACTTTGGTCACCCCCATGTAAGTTATAGGGCAGGAACAGCACAGTTTTCAAAACGTGTTTTTCAGTCCGAAATAAACGCGTTTTCTCAGCCCTTAGAATCGCAGTGTAACTGCCTGGCTCAGAAGAGCACACTGACTCAGCCCTTAACCCCAGTGTGCAGAAATTGTCAAAACTTGTTTTTCAGCAGAAATAAACACGTTTTGGCAACTTTGGTCACCCCCATGTAAGTTATAGGGCAGGAACAGCACAGTTTTCAAAACGTGTTTTTCAGCCCGAAATAAACGCTTTTTTTCAGCACTTAGAATCATAGTGTAACTGCCTGGCTCAGAAGAGCACACTGACTCAGCCCTTAACCCCAGTGTGCAGAAATTGTCAAAACGTGTTTTTCAGCAGAAATAAACACGTTTTGGCAACTTTGGTCACCCCCATGTAAGTTATAGGGCAGGAACAGCACAGTTTTCAAAACGTGTTTTTCAGCCCGAAATAAACGCTTTTTCTCATCCCTTGGAATCGCAGTGTAACTGCCTGGCTCAGAAGAGCACACTGAGTCAGCCCTTAACCCCAGTGATCAGAAATTGTCAAAACGTGTTTTTCAGCAGAAATAAACACGTTTTGGCAACTTTGGTCTCCCCCATGTAAGTTATATGGCTGGAACAGCACAGTTTTCAAAACGTGTTTTTCAGCCCGAAATAAACGCTTTTTCTCAGCCCTTGGAATCGCAGTGTAACTGCCTGGCTCAGAAGAGCACACTGACTCAGCCCTTAACCCCAGTGATCAGAAATTGTCAAAACTTGTTTTTCAGCAGAAATAAACACGTTTTGGCAACTTTGGTCACCCCCATGTAAGTTATAGGGCAGGAACAGCACAGTTTTCAAAACGTGTTTTTCAGCCCGAAATAAACGCGTTTTCTCAGCCCTTAGAATCGCAGTGTAACTGCTTGGCTCAGAAGAGCACACAGAGTCAGCCCTTAACCCCAGTGATCAGAAATTGTCAAAACATGTTTTTCAGCAGAAATAAACACGTTTTGGCAACTTTGGTCACCCCCATGTAAGTTATAGGGCAGGAACAGCACAGTTTTCAAAACGTGTTTTTCAGCCCGAAATAAACGCGTTTTCTCAGCCCTTAGAATCGCAGTGTAACTGCTTGGCTCAGAAGAGCACACAGAGTCAGCCCTTAACCCCAGTGATCAGAAATTGTCAAAACATGTTTTTCAGCAGAAATAAACACGTTTTGGCAACTTTGGTCACCCCCATGTAAGTTATAGGGCAGGAACAGCACAGTTTTCAAAACGTGTTTTTCAGCCCGAAATAAACGCTTTTTTTCAGCACTTGGAATCACAGTGTAACTGCTTGGCTCAGAAGAGCACACTGAGTCAGCCCTTAACCCCAGTGATCAGAAATTGTCAAAACGTGTTTTTCAGCAGAAATAAACACGTTTTGGCAACTTTGGTCACCCCCATGTAAGTTATAGGGCAGGAACAACACAGTTTTCAAAACGTGTTTTTCAGCCCGAAATAAACGCGTTTTCTCAGCCCTTGGAATCGCAGTGTATCTGCCTGGCTCAGAAGAGCACACTGACTCAGCCCTTAACCCCAGTGTGCAGAAATTGTCAAAACGTGTTTTTCAGCAGAAATAAACACGTTTTGGCAACTTTGGTCAACCCCATGTAAGTTATAGGGCAGGAACAGCACAGTTTTCAAAACGTGTTTTTCAGCCCGAAATAAACGCTTTTTTTCAGCACTTGGAATCACAGTGTAACTGCTTGGCTCAGAAGAGCACACTGAGTCAGCCCTACACCCCAGTGATCAGAAATTGTCAAAACGTGTTTTTCAGCAGAAATAAACACGTTTTGGCAACTTTGGTCACCCCCATGTAAGTTATAGGGCAGGAACAGCACAGTTTTCAAAACGTGTTTTTCAGCCCGAAATAAACGCGTTTTCTCAGCCCTTAGAATCGTAGTGTAACTGCCTGGCTCAGAAGAGCACACAGAGTCAGCCCTTAACCCCAGTGATCAGAAATTGTCAAAACATGTTTTTCAGCAGAAATAAACACGTTTTGGCAACTTTGGTCACCCCCATGTAAGTTATAGGGCAGGAACAGCACAGTTTTCAAAACGTGTTTTTCAGCCCGAAATAAACGCGTTTTCTCAGCCCTTAGAATCGCAGTGTAACTGCTTGGCTCAGAAGAGCACACAGAGTCAGCCCTTAACCCCAGTGATCAGAAATTGTCAAAACATGTTTTTCAGCAGAAATAAACACGTTTTGGCAACTTTGGTCACCCCCATGTAAGTTATAGGGCAGGAACAGCACAGTTTTCAAAACGTGTTTTTCAGCCCGAAATAAACGCTTTTTTTCAGCACTTGGAATCACAGTGTAACTGCTTGGCTCAGAAGAGCACACTGAGTCAGCCCTTAACCCCAGTGATCAGAAATTGTCAAAACGTGTTTTTCAGCAGAAATAAACACGTTTTGGCAACTTTGGTCAACCCCATGTAAGTTATAGGCCAGGAACAGCACAGTTTTCAAAACGTGTTTTTCAGCCCGAAATAAACGCTTTTTTTCAGCACTTGGAATCACAGTGTAACTGCTTGGCTCAGAAGAGCACACTGAGTCAGCCCTACACCCCAGTGATCAGAAATTGTCAAAACGTGTTTTTCAGCAGAAATAAACACGTTTTGGCAACTTTGGTCACCCCCATGTAAGTTATAGGGCAGGAACAGCACAGTTTTCAAAACGTGTTTTTCAGCCCGAAATAAACGCGTTTTCTCAGCCCTTAGAATCGTAGTGTAACTGCCTGGCTCAGAAGAGCACACTGACTCAGCCCTTAACCCCAGTGTGCAGAAATTGTCAAAACGTGTTTTTCAGCAGAAATAAACACGTTTTGGCAACTTTGGTCACCCCCATGTAAGTTATAGGGCAGGAACAGCACAGTTTTCAAAACGTGTTTTTCAGCCCGAAATAAACGCTTTTTCTCAGCCCTTGGAATCGCAGTGTAACTGCCTGGCTCCGAAGAGCACACTGAGTCAGCCCTTAACCCCAGTGATCAGAAATTGTCAAAACGTGTTTTTCAGCAGAAATAAACACGTTTTGGCAACTTTGGTCTCCCCCATGTAAGTTATATGGCTGGAACAGCACAGTTTTCAAAACGTGTTTTTCAGCCCGAAATAAACGCTTTTTCTCAGCCCTTGGAATCGCAGTGTAACTGCCTGGCTCAGAAGAGCACACTGACTCAGCCCTTAACCCCAGTGATCAGAAATTGTCAAAACTTGTTTTTCAGCAGAAATAAACACGTTTTGGCAACTTTGGTCACCCCCATGTAAGTTATAGGGCAGGAACAGCACAGTTTTCAAAACGTGTTTTTCAGCCCGAAATAAACGCGTTTTCTCAGCCCTTAGAATCGCAGTGTAACTGCTTGGCTCAGAAGAGCACACAGAGTCAGCCCTTAACCCCAGTGATCAGAAATTGTCAAAACATGTTTTTCAGCAGAAATAAACACGTTTTGGCAACTTTGGTCACCCCCATGTAAGTTATAGGGCAGGAACAGCACAGTTTTCAAAACGTGTTTTTCAGCCCGAAATAAACGCGTTTTCTCAGCCCTTAGAATCGCAGTGTAACTGCTTGGCTCAGAAGAGCACACAGAGTCAGCCCTTAACCCTAGTGATCAGAAATTGTCAAAACATGTTTTTCAGCAGAAATAAACACGTTTTGGCAACTTTGGTCACCCCCATGTAAGTTATAGGGCAGGAACAGCACAGTTTTCAAAACGTGTTTTTCAGCCCGAAATAAACGCGTTTTCTCAGCCCTTGGAATCGCAGTGTAACTGCCTGGCTCAGAAGAGCACACTGACTCAGCCCTTAACCCCAGTGTGCAGAAATTGTCAAAACGTGTTTTTCAGCAGAAATAAACACGTTTTGGCAACTTTGGTCAACCCCATGTAAGTTATAGGGCAGGAACAGCACAGTTTTCAAAACGTGTTTTTCAGCCCGAAATAAACGCTTTTTTTCAGCACTTGGAATCACAGTGTAACTGCTTGGCTCAGAAGAGCACACTGAGTCAGCCCTTAACCCCAGTGATCAGAAATTGTCAAAACGTGTTTTTCAGCAGAAATAAACACGTTTTGGCAACTTTGGTCACCCCCATGTAAGTTATAGGGCAGGAACAGCACAGTTTTCAAAACGTGTTTTTCAGCCCGAAATAAACGCGTTTTCTCAGCCCTTAGAATCGCAGTGTAACTGCTTGGCTCAGAAGAGCACACAGAGTCAGCCCTTAACCCCAGTGATCAGAAATTGTCAAAACATGTTTTTCAGCAGAAATAAACACGTTTTGGCAACTTTGGTCACCCCCATGTAAGTTATAGGGCAGGAACAGCACAGTTTTCAAAACGTGTTTTTCAGCCCGAAATAAACGCTTTTTTTCAGCACTTGGAATCACAGTGTAACTGCTTGGCTCAGAAGAGCACACTGAGTCAGCCCTTAACCCCAGTGATCAGAAATTGTCAAAACGTGTTTTTCAGCAGAAATAAACACGTTTTGGCAACTTTGGTCACCCCCATGTAAGTTATAGGGCAGGAACAACACAGTTTTCAAAACGTGTTTTTCTGCCCGAAATAAACGCGTTTTCTCAGCCCTTGGAATCGCAGTGTAACTGCCTGGCTCAGAAGAGCACACTGACTCAGCCCTTAACCCCAGTGTGCAGAAATTGTCAAAACGTGTTTTTCAGCAGAAATAAACACGTTTTGGCAACTTTGGTCAACCCCATGTAAGTTATAGGGCAGGAACAGCACAGTTTTCAAAACGTGTTTTTCAGCCCGAAATAAACGCTTTTTTTCAGCACTTGGAATCACAGTGTAACTGCTTGGCTCAGAAGAGCACACTGAGTCAGCCCTTAACCCCAGTGATCAGAAATTGTCAAAACGTGTTTTTCAGCAGAAATAAACACGTTTTGGCAACTTTGGTCACCCCCATGTAAGTTATAGGGCAGGAACAGCACAGTTTTCAAAACGTGTTTTTCAGTCCGAAATAAACGCGTTTTCTCAGCCCTTAGAATCGCAGTGTAACTGCCTGGCTCAGAAGAGCACACTGACTCAGCCCTTAACCCCAGTGTGCAGAAATTGTCAAAACGTGTTTTTCAGCAGAAATAAACACGTTTTGGCAACTTTGGTCACCCCCATGTAAGTTATAGGGCAGGAACAGCACAGTTTTCAAAACGTGTTTTTCAGCCCGAAATAAACGCTTTTTTTCAGCACTTGGAATCACAGTGTAACTGCTTGGCTCAGAAGAGCACACTGAGTCAGCCCTACACCCCAGTGATCAGAAATTGTCAAAACGTGTTTTTCAGCAGAAATAAACACGTTTTGGCAACTTTGGTCACCCCCATGTAAGTTATAGGGCAGGAACAGCACAGTTTTCAAAACGTGTTTTTCAGCCCGAAATAAACGCGTTTTCTCAGCCCTTAGAATCATAGTGTAACTGCCTGGCTCAGAAGAGCACACTGACTCAGCCCTTAACCCCAGTGTGCAGAAATTGTCAAAACGTGTTTTTCAGCAGAAATAAACACGTTTTGGCAACTTTGGTCACCCCCATGTAAGTTATAGGGCAGGAACAGCACAGTTTTCAAAACGTGTTTTTCAGCCCGAAATAAACGCTTTTTCTCATCCCTTGGAATCGCAGTGTAACTGCCTGGCTCAGAAGAGCACACTGAGTCAGCCCTTAACCCCAGTGATCAGAAATTGTCAAAACGTGTTTTTCAGCAGAAATAAACACGTTTTGGCAACTTTGGTCACCCCCATGTAAGTTATAGGGCAGGAACAACACAGTTTTCAAAACGTGTTTTTCAGCCCGAAATAAACGCGTTTTCTCAGCCCTTGGAATCGCAGTGTAACTGCCTGGCTCAGAAGAGCACACTGACTCAGCCCTTAACCCCAGTGTGCAGAAATTGTCAAAACGTGTTTTTCAGCAGAAATAAACACGTTTTGGCAACTTTGGTCACCCCAATGTAAGTTATAGGGCAGGAACAGCACAGTTTTCAAAACGTGTTTTTCAGCCCGAAATAAACGCTTTTTTTCAGCACTTGGAATCACAGTGTAACTGCTTGGCTCAGAAGAGCACACTGAGTCAGCCCTACACCCCAGTGATCAGAAATTGTCAAAACGTGTTTTTCAGCAGAAATAAACACGTTTTGGCAACTTTGGTCACCCCCATGTAAGTTATAGGGCAGGAACAGCACAGTTTTCAAAACGTGTTTTTCAGCCCGAAATAAACGCGTTTTCTCAGCCTTTAGAATCGTAGTGTAACTGCCTGGCTCAGAAGAGCACACTGACTCAGCCCTTAACCCCAGTGTGCAGAAATTGTCAAAACGTGTTTTTCAGCAGAAATAAACACGTTTTGGCAACTTTGGTCACCCCCATGTAAGTTATAGGGCAGGAACAGCACAGTTTTCAAAACGTGTTTTTCAGCCCGAAATAAACGCTTTTTCTCAGCCCTTGGAATCGCAGTGTAACTGCCTGGCTCCGAAGAGCACACTGAGTCAGCCCTTAACCCCAGTGATCAGAAATTGTCAAAACGTGTTTTTCAGCAGAAATAAACACGTTTTGGCAACTTTGGTCTCCCCCATGTAAGTTATATGGCTGGAACAGCACAGTTTTCAAAACGTGTTTTTCAGCCCGAAATAAACGCTTTTTCTCAGCCCTTGGAATCGCAGTGTAACTGCCTGGCTCAGAAGAGCACACTGACTCAGCCCTTAACCCCAGTGATCAGAAATTGTCAAAACTTGTTTTTCAGCAGAAATAAACACGTTTTGGCAACTTTGGTCACCCCCATGTAAGTTATAGGGCAGGAACAGCACAGTTTTCAAAACGTGTTTTTCAGCCCGAAATAAACGCGTTTTCTCAGCCCTTAGAATCGCAGTGTAACTGCTTGGCTCAGAAGAGCACACAGAGTCAGCCCTTAACCCCAGTGATCAGAAATTGTCAAAACATGTTTTTCAGCAGAAATAAACACGTTTTGGCAACTTTGGTCACCCCCATGTAAGTTATAGGGCAGGAACAGCACAGTTTTCAAAACGTGTTTTTCAGCCCGAAATAAACGCGTTTTCTCAGCCCTTAGAATCGCAGTGTAACTGCTTGGCTCAGAAGAGCACACAGAGTCAGCCCTTAACCCCAGTGATCAGAAATTGTCAAAACATGTTTTTCAGCAGAAATAAACACGTTTTGGCAACTTTGGTCACCCCCATGTAAGTTATAGGGCAGGAACAGCAGAGTTTTCAAAACGTGTTTTTCAGCCCGAAATAAACGCTTTTTTTCAGCACTTGGAATCACAGTGTAACTGCTTGGCTCAGAAGAGCACACTGAGTCAGCCCTTAACCCCAGTGATCAGAAATTGTCAAAACGTGTTTTTCAGCAGAAATAAACACGTTTTGGCAACTTTGGTCACCCCCATGTAAGTTATAGGGCAGGAACAACACAGTTTTCAAAACGTGTTTTTCAGCCCGAAATAAACGCGTTTTCTCAGCCCTTGGAATCGCAGTGTAACTGCCTGGCTCAGAAGAGCACACTGACTCAGCCCTTAACCCCAGTGTGCAGAAATTGTCAAAACGTGTTTTTCAGCAGAAATAAACACGTTTTGGCAACTTTGGTCAACCCCATGTAAGTTATAGGGCAGGAACAGCACAGTTTTCAAAACGTGTTTTTCAGTCCGAAATAAACGCGTTTTCTCAGCCCTTAGAATCGCAGTGTAACTGCCTGGCTCAGAAGAGCACACTGACTCAGCCCTTAACCCCAGTGTGCAGAAATTGTCAAAACGTGTTTTTCAGCAGAAATAAACACGTTTTGGCAACTTTGGTCACCCCCATGTAAGTTATAGGGCAGGAACAGCACAGTTTTCAAAACGTGTTTTTCAGCCCGAAATAAACGCTTTTTTTCAGCACTTGGAATCACAGTGTAACTGCTTGGCTCAGAAGAGCACACTGAGTCAGCCCTACACCCCAGTGATCAGAAATTGTCAAAACGTGTTTTTCAGCAGAAATAAACACGTTTTGGCAACTTTGGTCACCCCCATGTAAGTTATAGGGCAGGAACAGCACAGTTTTCAAAACGTGTTTTTCAGCCCGAAATAAACGCGTTTTCTCAGCCCTTAGAATCATAGTGTAACTGCCTGGCTCAGAAGAGCACACTGACTCAGCCCTTAACCCCAGTGTGCAGAAATTGTCAAAACGTGTTTTTCAGCAGAAATAAACACGTTTTGGCAACTTTGGTCACCCCCATGTAAGTTATAGGGCAGGAACAGCACAGTTTTCAAAACGTGTTTTTCAGCCCGAAATAAACGCTTTTTCTCATCCCTTGGAATCGCAGTGTAACTGCCTGGCTCAGAAGAGCACACTGAGTCAGCCCTTAACCCCAGTGATCAGAAATTGTCAAAACGTGTTTTTCAGCAGAAATAAACACGTTTTGGCAACTTTGGTCACCCCCATGTAAGTTATAGGGCAGGAACAACACAGTTTTCAAAACGTGTTTTTCAGCCCGAAATAAACGCGTTTTCTCAGCCCTTGGAATCGCAGTGTAACTGCCTGGCTCAGAAGAGCACACTGACTCAGCCCTTAACCCCAGTGTGCAGAAATTGTCAAAACGTGTTTTTCAGCAGAAATAAACACGTTTTGGCAACTTTGGTCACCCCAATGTAAGTTATAGGGCAGGAACAGCACAGTTTTCAAAACGTGTTTTTCAGCCCGAAATAAACGCTTTTTTTCAGCACTTGGAATCACAGTGTAACTGCTTGGCTCAGAAGAGCACACTGAGTCAGCCCTACACCCCAGTGATCAGAAATTGTCAAAACGTGTTTTTCAGCAGAAATAAACACGTTTTGGCAACTTTGGTCACCCCCATGTAAGTTATAGGGCAGGAACAGCACAGTTTTCAAAACGTGTTTTTCAGCCCGAAATAAACGCGTTTTCTCAGCCTTTAGAATCGTAGTGTAACTGCCTGGCTCAGAAGAGCACACTGACTCAGCCCTTAACCCCAGTGTGCAGAAATTGTCAAAACGTGTTTTTCAGCAGAAATAAACACGTTTTGGCAACTTTGGTCACCCCCATGTAAGTTATAGGGCAGGAACAGCACAGTTTTCAAAACGTGTTTTTCAGCCCGAAATAAACGCTTTTTCTCAGCCCTTGGAATCGCAGTGTAACTGCCTGGCTCCGAAGAGCACACTGAGTCAGCCCTTAACCCCAGTGATCAGAAATTGTCAAAACGTGTTTTTCAGCAGAAATAAACACGTTTTGGCAACTTTGGTCTCCCCCATGTAAGTTATATGGCTGGAACAGCACAGTTTTCAAAACGTGTTTTTCAGCCCGAAATAAACGCTTTTTCTCAGCCCTTGGAATCGCAGTGTAACTGCCTGGCTCAGAAGAGCACACTGACTCAGCCCTTAACCCCAGTGATCAGAAATTGTCAAAACTTGTTTTTCAGCAGAAATAAACACGTTTTGGCAACTTTGGTCACCCCCATGTAAGTTATAGGGCAGGAACAGCACAGTTTTCAAAACGTGTTTTTCAGCCCGAAATAAACGCGTTTTCTCAGCCCTTAGAATCGCAGTGTAACTGCTTGGCTCAGAAGAGCACACAGAGTCAGCCCTTAACCCCAGTGATCAGAAATTGTCAAAACATGTTTTTCAGCAGAAATAAACACGTTTTGGCAACTTTGGTCACCCCCATGTAAGTTATAGGGCAGGAACAGCACAGTTTTCAAAACGTGTTTTTCAGCCCGAAATAAACGCGTTTTCTCAGCCCTTAGAATCGCAGTGTAACTGCTTGGCTCAGAAGAGCACACAGAGTCAGCCCTTAACCCCAGTGATCAGAAATTGTCAAAACATGTTTTTCAGCAGAAATAAACACGTTTTGGCAACTTTGGTCACCCCCATGTAAGTTATAGGGCAGGAACAGCAGAGTTTTCAAAACGTGTTTTTCAGCCCGAAATAAACGCTTTTTTTCAGCACTTGGAATCACAGTGTAACTGCTTGGCTCAGAAGAGCACACTGAGTCAGCCCTTAACCCCAGTGATCAGAAATTGTCAAAACGTGTTTTTCAGCAGAAATAAACACGTTTTGGCAACTTTGGTCACCCCCATGTAAGTTATAGGGCAGGAACAACACAGTTTTCAAAACGTGTTTTTCAGCCCGAAATAAACGCGTTTTCTCAGCCCTTGGAATCGCAGTGTAACTGCCTGGCTCAGAAGAGCACACTGACTCAGCCCTTAACCCCAGTGTGCAGAAATTGTCAAAACGTGTTTTTCAGCAGAAATAAACACGTTTTGGCAACTTTGGTCAACCCCATGTAAGTTATAGGGCAGGAACAGCACAGTTTTCAAAACGTGTTTTTCAGTCCGAAATAAACGCGTTTTCTCAGCCCTTAGAATCGCAGTGTAACTGCCTGGCTCAGAAGAGCACACTGACTCAGCCCTTAACCCCAGTGTGCAGAAATTGTCAAAACGTGTTTTTCAGCAGAAATAAACACGTTTTGGCAACTTTGGTCAACCCCATGTAAGTTATAGGGCAGGAACAGCACAGTTTTCAAAACGTGTTTTTCAGTCCGAAATAAACGCGTTTTCTCAGCCCTTAGAATCGCAGTGTAACTGCCTGGCTCAGAAGAGCACACTGACTCAGCCCTTAACCCCAGTGTGCAGAAATTGTCAAAACGTGTTTTTCAGCAGAAATAAACACGTTTTGGCAACTTTGGTCACCCCCATGTAAGTTATAGGGCAGGAACAGCACAGTTTTCAAAACGTGTTTTTCAGCCCGAAATAAACGCTTTTTTTCAGCACTTGGAATCACAGTGTAACTGCTTGGCTCAGAAGAGCACACTGAGTCAGCCCTACACCCCAGTGATCAGAAATTGTCAAAACGTGTTTTTCAGCAGAAATAAACACGTTTTGGCAACTTTGGTCACCCCCATGTAAGTTATAGGGCAGGAACAGCACAGTTTTCAAAACGTGTTTTTCAGCCCGAAATAAACGCGTTTTCTCAGCCTTTAGAATCGTAGTGTAACTGCCTGGCTCAGAAGAGCACACTGACTCAGCCCTTAACCCCAGTGTGCAGAAATTGTCAAAACGTGTTTTTCAGCAGAAATAAACACGTTTTGGCAACTTTGGTCACCCCCATGTAAGTTATAGGGCAGGAACAGCACAGTTTTCAAAACGTGTTTTTCAGCCCGAAATAAACGCTTTTTCTCAGCCCTTGGAATCGCAGTGTAACTGCCTGGCTCCGAAGAGCACACTGAGTCAGCCCTTAACCCCAGTGATCAGAAATTGTCAAAACGTGTTTTTCAGCAGAAATAAACACGTTTTGGCAACTTTGGTCTCCCCCATGTAAGTTATATGGCTGGAACAGCACAGTTTTCAAAACGTGTTTTTCAGCCCGAAATAAACGCTTTTTCTCAGCCCTTGGAATCGCAGTGTAACTGCCTGGCTCAGAAGAGCACACTGACTCAGCCCTTAACCCCAGTGATCAGAAATTGTCAAAACTTGTTTTTCAGCAGAAATAAACACGTTTTGGCAACTTTGGTCACCCCCATGTAAGTTATAGGGCAGGAACAGCACAGTTTTCAAAACGTGTTTTTCAGCCCGAAATAAACGCGTTTTCTCAGCCCTTAGAATCGCAGTGTAACTGCTTGGCTCAGAAGAGCACACAGAGTCAGCCCTTAACCCCAGTGATCAGAAATTGTCAAAACATGTTTTTCAGCAGAAATAAACACGTTTTGGCAACTTTGGTCACCCCCATGTAAGTTATAGGGCAGGAACAGCACAGTTTTCAAAACGTGTTTTTCAGCCCGAAATAAACGCGTTTTCTCAGCCCTTAGAATCGCAGTGTAACTGCTTGGCTCAGAAGAGCACACAGAGTCAGCCCTTAACCCCAGTGATCAGAAATTGTCAAAACATGTTTTTCAGCAGAAATAAACACGTTTTGGCAACTTTGGTCACCCCCATGTAAGTTATAGGGCAGGAACAGCAGAGTTTTCAAAACGTGTTTTTCAGCCCGAAATAAACGCTTTTTTTCAGCACTTGGAATCACAGTGTAACTGCTTGGCTCAGAAGAGCACACTGAGTCAGCCCTTAACCCCAGTGATCAGAAATTGTCAAAACGTGTTTTTCAGCAGAAATAAACACGTTTTGGCAACTTTGGTCACCCCCATGTAAGTTATAGGGCAGGAACAACACAGTTTTCAAAACGTGTTTTTCAGCCCGAAATAAACGCGTTTTCTCAGCCCTTGGAATCGCAGTGTAACTGCCTGGCTCAGAAGAGCACACTGACTCAGCCCTTAACCCCAGTGTGCAGAAATTGTCAAAACGTGTTTTTCAGCAGAAATAAACACGTTTTGGCAACTTTGGTCAACCCCATGTAAGTTATAGGGCAGGAACAGCACAGTTTTCAAAACGTGTTTTTCAGTCCGAAATAAACGCGTTTTCTCAGCCCTTAGAATCGCAGTGTAACTGCCTGGCTCAGAAGAGCACACTGACTCAGCCCTTAACCCCAGTGTGCAGAAATTGTCAAAACGTGTTTTTCAGCAGAAATAAACACGTTTTGGCAACTTTGGTCACCCCCATGTAAGTTATAGGGCAGGAACAGCACAGTTTTCAAAACGTGTTTTTCAGCCCGAAATAAACGCTTTTTTTCAGCACTTGGAATCACAGTGTAACTGCTTGGCTCAGAAGAGCACACTGAGTCAGCCCTACACCCCAGTGATCAGAAATTGTCAAAACGTGTTTTTCAGCAGAAATAAACACGTTTTGGCAACTTTGGTCACCCCCATGTAAGTTATAGGGCAGGAACAGCACAGTTTTCAAAACGTGTTTTTCAGCCCGAAATAAACGCGTTTTCTCAGCCCTTAGAATCATAGTGTAACTGCCTGGCTCAGAAGAGCACACTGACTCAGCCCTTAACCCCAGTGTGCAGAAATTGTCAAAACGTGTTTTTCAGCAGAAATAAACACGTTTTGGCAACTTTGGTCACCCCCATGTAAGTTATAGGGCAGGAACAGCACAGTTTTCAAAACGTGTTTTTCAGCCCGAAATAAACGCTTTTTCTCATCCCTTGGAATCGCAGTGTAACTGCCTGGCTCAGAAGAGCACACTGAGTCAGCCCTTAACCCCAGTGATCAGAAATTGTCAAAACGTGTTTTTCAGCAGAAATAAACACGTTTTGGCAACTTTGGTCTCCCCCATGTAAGTTATATGGCTGGAACAGCACAGTTTTCAAAACGTGTTTTTCAGCCCGAAATAAACGCTTTTTCTCAGCCCTTGGAATCGCAGTGTAACTGCCTGGCTCAGAAGAGCACACTGACTCAGCCCTTAACCCCAGTGATCAGAAATTGTCAAAACTTGTTTTTCAGCAGAAATAAACACGTTTTGGCAACTTTGGTCACCCCCATGTAAGTTATAGGGCAGGAACAGCACAGTTTTCAAAACGTGTTTTTCAGCCCGAAATAAACGCGTTTTCTCAGCCCTTAGAATCACAGTGTAACTGCTTGGCTCAGAAGAGCACACAGAGTCAGCCCTTAACCCCAGTGATCAGAAATTGTCAAAACATGTTTTTCAGCAGAAATAAACACGTTTTGGCAACTTTGGTCACCCCCATGTAAGTTATAGGGCAGGAACAGCACAGTTTTCAAAACGTGTTTTTCAGCCCGAAATAAACGCGTTTTCTCAGCCCTTAGAATCGCAGTGTAACTGCTTGGCTCAGAAGAGCACACAGAGTCAGCCCTTAACCCCAGTGATCAGAAATTGTCAAAACATGTTTTTCAGCAGAAATAAACACGTTTTGGCAACTTTGGTCACCCCCATGTAAGTTATAGGGCAGGAACAGCAGAGTTTTCAAAACGTGTTTTTCAGCCCGAAATAAACGCTTTTTTTCAGCACTTGGAATCACAGTGTAACTGCTTGGCTCAGAAGAGCACACTGAGTCAGCCCTTAACCCCAGTGATCAGAAATTGTCAAAACGTGTTTTTCAGCAGAAATAAACACGTTTTGGCAACTTTGGTCACCCCCATGTAAGTTATAGGGCAGGAACAACACAGTTTTCAAAACGTGTTTTTCAGCCCGAAATAAACGCGTTTTCTCAGCCCTTGGAATCGCAGTGTAACTGCCTGACTCAGAAGAGCACACTGACTCAGCCCTTAACCCCAGTGTGCAGAAATTGTCAAAACGTGTTTTTCAGCAGAAATAAACACGTTTTGGCAACTTTGGTCAACCCCATGTAAGTTATAGGGCAGGAACAGCACAGTTTTCAAAACGTGTTTTTCAGCCCGAAATAAACGCTTTTTTTCAGCACTTGGAATCACAGTGTAACTGCTTGGCTCAGAAGAGCACACTGAGTCAGCCCTACACCCCAGTGATCAGAAATTGTCAAAACGTGTTTTTCAGCAGAAATAAACACGTTTTGGCAACTTTGGTCACCCCCATGTAAGTTATAGGGCAGGAACAGCACAGTTTTCAAAACGTGTTTTTCAGCCCGAAATAAACGCGTTTTCTCAGCCCTTAGAATCGTAGTGTAACTGCCTGGCTCAGAAGAGCACACAGAGTCAGCCCTTAACCCCAGTGATCAGAAATTGTCAAAACATGTTTTTCAGCAGAAATAAACACGTTTTGGCAACTTTGGTCACCCCCATGTAAGTTATAGGGCAGGAACAGCACAGTTTTCAAAACGTGTTTTTCAGCCCGAAATAAACGCGTTTTCTCAGCCCTTAGAATCGCAGTGTAACTGCTTGGCTCAGAAGAGCACACAGAGTCAGCCCTTAACCCCAGTGATCAGAAATTGTCAAAACATGTTTTTCAGCAGAAATAAACACGTTTTGGCAACTTTGGTCACCCCCATGTAAGTTATAGGGCAGGAACAGCACAGTTTTCAAAACGTGTTTTTCAGCCCGAAATAAACGCTTTTTTTCAGCACTTGGAATCACAGTGTAACTGCTTGGCTCAGAAGAGCACACTGAGTCAGCCCTTAACCCCAGTGATCAGAAATTGTCAAAACGTGTTTTTCAGCAGAAATAAACACGTTTTGGCAACTTTGGTCAACCCCATGTAAGTTATAGGGCAGGAACAGCACAGTTTTCAAAACTTGTTTTTCAGCCCGAAATAAACGCTTTTTTTCAGCACTTGGAATCACAGTGTAACTGCTTGGCTCAGAAGAGCACACTGAGTCAGCCCTACACCCCAGTGATCAGAAATTGTCAAAACGTGTTTTTCAGCAGAAATAAACACGTTTTGGCAACTTTGGTCACCCCCATGTAAGTTATAGGGCAGGAACAGCACAGTTTTCAAAACGTGTTTTTCAGCCCGAAATAAACGCGTTTTCTCAGCCCTTAGAATCGTAGTGTAACTGCCTGGCTCAGAAGAGCACACTGACTCAGCCCTTAACCCCAGTGTGCAGAAATTGTCAAAACGTGTTTTTCAGCAGAAATAAACACGTTTTGGCAACTTTGGTCACCCCCATGTAAGTTATAGGGCAGGAACAGCACCGTTTTCAAAACGTGTTTTTCAGCCCGAAATAAACGCTTTTTCTCAGCCCTTGGAATCGCAGTGTAACTGCCTGGCTCCGAAGAGCACACTGAGTCAGCCCTTAACCCCAGTGATCAGAAATTGTCAAAACGTGTTTTTCAGCAGAAATAAACACGTTTTGGCAACTTTGGTCTCCCCCATGTAAGTTATATGGCTGGAACAGCACAGTTTTCAAAACGTGTTTTTCAGCCCGAAATAAACGCTTTTTCTCAGCCCTTGGAATCGCAGTGTAACTGCCTGGCTCAGAAGAGCACACTGACTCAGCCCTTAACCCCAGTGATCAGAAATTGTCAAAACTTGTTTTTCAGCAGAAATAAACACGTTTTGGCAACTTTGGTCACCCCCATGTAAGTTATAGGGCAGGAACAGCACAGTTTTCAAAACGTGTTTTTCAGCCCGAAATAAACGCGTTTTCTCAGCCCTTAGAATCGCAGTGTAACTGCTTGGCTCAGAAGAGCACACAGAGTCAGCCCTTAACCCCAGTGATCAGAAATTGTCAAAACATGTTTTTCAGCAGAAATAAACACGTTTTGGCAACTTTGGTCACCCCCATGTAAGTTATAGGGCAGGAACAGCACAGTTTTCAAAACGTGTTTTTCAGCCCGAAATAAACGCGTTTTCTCAGCCCTTAGAATCGCAGTGTAACTGCTTGGCTCAGAAGAGCACACAGAGTCAGCCCTTAACCCCAGTGATCAGAAATTGTCAAAACATGTTTTTCAGCAGAAATAAACACGTTTTGGCAACTTTGGTCACCCCCATGTAAGTTATAGGGCAGGAACAGCACAGTTTTCAAAACGTGTTTTTCAGCCCGAAATAAACGCGTTTTCTCAGCCCTTGGAATCGCAGTGTAACTGCCTGGCTCAGAAGAGCACACTGACTCAGCCCTTAACCCCAGTGTGCAGAAATTGTCAAAACGTGTTTTTCAGCAGAAATAAACACGTTTTGGCAACTTTGGTCAACCCCATGTAAGTTATAGGGCAGGAACAGCACAGTTTTCAAAACGTGTTTTTCAGCCCGAAATAAACGCTTTTTTTCAGCACTTGGAATCACAGTGTAACTGCTTGGCTCAGAAGAGCACACTGAGTCAGCCCTTAACCCCAGTGATCAGAAATTGTCAAAACGTGTTTTTCAGCAGAAATAAACACGTTTTGGCAACTTTGGTCACCCCCATGTAAGTTATAGGGCAGGAACAGCACAGTTTTCAAAACGTGTTTTTCAGCCCGAAATAAACGCGTTTTCTCAGCCCTTAGAATCGCAGTGTAACTGCTTGGCTCAGAAGAGCACACAGAGTCAGCCCTTAACCCCAGTGATCAGAAATTGTCAAAACATGTTTTTCAGCAGAAATAAACACGTTTTGGCAACTTTGGTCACCCCCATGTAAGTTATAGGGCAGGAACAGCACAGTTTTCAAAACGTGTTTTTCAGCCCGAAATAAACGCTTTTTTTCAGCACTTGGAATCACAGTGTAACTGCTTGGCTCAGAAGAGCACACTGAGTCAGCCCTTAACCCCAGTGATCAGAAATTGTCAAAACGTGTTTTTCAGCAGAAATAAACACGTTTTGGCAACTTTGGTCACCCCCATGTAAGTTATAGGGCAGGAACAACACAGTTTTCAAAACGTGTTTTTCTGCCCGAAATAAACGCGTTTTCTCAGCCCTTGGAATCGCAGTGTAACTGCCTGGCTCAGAAGAGCACACTGACTCAGCCCTTAACCCCAGTGTGCAGAAATTGTCAAAACGTGTTTTTCAGCAGAAATAAACACGTTTTGGCAACTTTGGTCACCCCCATGTAAGTTATAGGGCAGGAACAGCACAGTTTTCAAAACGTGTTTTTCAGCCCGAAATAAACGCTTTTTCTCATCCCTTGGAATCGCAGTGTAACTGCCTGGCTCAGAAGAGCACACTGAGTCAGCCCTTAACCCCAGTGATCAGAAATTGTCAAAACGTGTTTTTCAGCAGAAATAAACACGTTTTGGCAACTTTGGTCACCCCCATGTAAGTTATAGGGCAGGAACAACACAGTTTTCAAAACGTGTTTTTCAGCCCGAAATAAACGCGTTTTCTCAGCCCTTGGAATCGCAGTGTAACTGCCTGGCTCAGAAGAGCACACTGACTCAGCCCTTAACCCCAGTGTGCAGAAATTGTCAAAACGTGTTTTTCAGCAGAAATAAACACGTTTTGGCAACTTTGGTCACCCCAATGTAAGTTATAGGGCAGGAACAGCACAGTTTTCAAAACGTGTTTTTCAGCCCGAAATAAACGCTTTTTTTCAGCACTTGGAATCACAGTGTAACTGCTTGGCTCAGAAGAGCACACTGAGTCAGCCCTACACCCCAGTGATCAGAAATTGTCAAAACGTGTTTTTCAGCAGAAATAAACACGTTTTGGCAACTTTGGTCACCCCCATGTAAGTTATAGGGCAGGAACAGCACAGTTTTCAAAACGTGTTTTTCAGCCCGAAATAAACGCGTTTTCTCAGCCTTTAGAATCGTAGTGTAACTGCCTGGCTCAGAAGAGCACACTGACTCAGCCCTTAACCCCAGTGTGCAGAAATTGTCAAAACGTGTTTTTCAGCAGAAATAAACACGTTTTGGCAACTTTGGTCACCCCCATGTAAGTTATAGGGCAGGAACAGCACAGTTTTCAAAACGTGTTTTTCAGCCCGAAATAAACGCTTTTTCTCAGCCCTTGGAATCGCAGTGTAACTGCCTGGCTCCGAAGAGCACACTGACTCAGCCCTTAACCCCAGTGATCAGAAATTGTCAAAACTTGTTTTTCAGCAGAAATAAACACGTTTTGGCAACTTTGGTCACCCCCATGTAAGTTATAGGGCAGGAACAGCACAGTTTTCAAAACGTGTTTTTCAGCCCGAAATAAACGCGTTTTCTCAGCCCTTAGAATCGCAGTGTAACTGCTTGGCTCAGAAGAGCACACAGAGTCAGCCCTTAACCCCAGTGATCAGAAATTGTCAAAACATGTTTTTCAGCAGAAATAAACACGTTTTGGCAACTTTGGTCACCCCCATGTAAGTTATAGGGCAGGAACAGCACAGTTTTCAAAACGTGTTTTTCAGCCCGAAATAAACGCGTTTTCTCAGCCCTTAGAATCGCAGTGTAACTGCTTGGCTCAGAAGAGCACACAGAGTCAGCCCTTAACCCCAGTGATCAGAAATTGTCAAAACATGTTTTTCAGCAGAAATAAACACGTTTTGGCAACTTTGGTCACCCCCATGTAAGTTATAGGGCAGGAACAGCACAGTTTTCAAAACGTGTTTTTCAGCCCGAAATAAACGCTTTTTCTCATCCCTTGGAATCGCAGTGTAACTGCCTGGCTCAGAAGAGCACACTGAGTCAGCCCTTAACCCCAGTGATCAGAAATTGTCAAAACGTGTTTTTCAGCAGAAATAAACACGTTTTGGCAACTTTGGTCTCCCCCATGTAAGTTATATGGCTGGAACAGCACAGTTTTCAAAACGTGTTTTTCAGCCCGAAATAAACGCTTTTTCTCAGCCCTTGGAATCGCAGTGTAACTGCCTGGCTCAGAAGAGCACACTGACTCAGCCCTTAACCCCAGTGATCAGAAATTGTCAAAACTTGTTTTTCAGCAGAAATAAACACGTTTTGGCAACTTTGGTCACCCCCATGTAAGTTATAGGGCAGGAACAGCACAGTTTTCAAAACGTGTTTTTCAGCCCGAAATAAACGCGTTTTCTCAGCCCTTAGAATCACAGTGTAACTGCTTGGCTCAGAAGAGCACACAGAGTCAGCCCTTAACCCCAGTGATCAGAAATTGTCAAAACATGTTTTTCAGCAGAAATAAACACGTTTTGGCAACTTTGGTCACCCCCATGTAAGTTATAGGGCAGGAACAGCACAGTTTTCAAAACGTGTTTTTCAGCCCGAAATAAACGCGTTTTCTCAGCCCTTAGAATCGCAGTGTAACTGCTTGGCTCAGAAGAGCACACAGAGTCAGCCCTTAACCCCAGTGATCAGAAATTGTCAAAACATGTTTTTCAGCAGAAATAAACACGTTTTGGCAACTTTGGTCACCCCCATGTAAGTTATAGGGCAGGAACAGCAGAGTTTTCAAAACGTGTTTTTCAGCCCGAAATAAACGCTTTTTTTCAGCACTTGGAATCACAGTGTAACTGCTTGGCTCAGAAGAGCACACTGAGTCAGCCCTTAACCCCAGTGATCAGAAATTGTCAAAACGTGTTTTTCAGCAGAAATAAACACGTTTTGGCAACTTTGGTCAACCCCATGTAAGTTATAGGGCAGGAACAGCACAGTTTTCAAAACTTGTTTTTCAGCCCGAAATAAACGCTTTTTTTCAGCACTTGGAATCACAGTGTAACTGCTTGGCTCAGAAGAGCACACTGAGTCAGCCCTACACCCCAGTGATCAGAAATTGTCAAAACGTGTTTTTCAGCAGAAATAAACACGTTTTGGCAACTTTGGTCACCCCCATGTAAGTTATAGGGCAGGAACAGCACAGTTTTCAAAACGTGTTTTTCAGCCCGAAATAAACGCGTTTTCTCAGCCCTTAGAATCGTAGTGTAACTGCCTGGCTCAGAAGAGCACACTGACTCAGCCCTTAACCCCAGTGTGCAGAAATTGTCAAAACGTGTTTTTCAGCAGAAATAAACACGTTTTGGCAACTTTGGTCACCCCCATGTAAGTTATAGGGCAGGAACAGCACAGTTTTCAAAACGTGTTTTTCAGCCCGAAATAAACGCTTTTTCTCAGCCCTTGGAATCGCAGTGTAACTGCCTGGCTCCGAAGAGCACACTGAGTCAGCCCTTAACCCCAGTGATCAGAAATTGTCAAAACGTGTTTTTCAGCAGAAATAAACACGTTTTGGCAACTTTGGTCTCCCCCATGTAAGTTATATGGCTGGAACAGCACAGTTTTCAAAACGTGTTTTTCAGCCCGAAATAAACGCTTTTTCTCAGCCCTTGGAATCGCAGTGTAACTGCCTGGCTCAGAAGAGCACACTGACTCAGCCCTTAACCCCAGTGATCAGAAATTGTCAAAACTTGTTTTTCAGCAGAAATAAACACGTTTTGGCAACTTTGGTCACCCCCATGTAAGTTATAGGGCAGGAACAGCACAGTTTTCAAAACGTGTTTTTCAGCCCGAAATAAACGCGTTTTCTCAGCCCTTAGAATCGCAGTGTAACTGCTTGGCTCAGAAGAGCACACAGAGTCAGCCCTTAACCCCAGTGATCAGAAATTGTCAAAACATGTTTTTCAGCAGAAATAAACACGTTTTGGCAACTTTGGTCACCCCCATGTAAGTTATAGGGCAGGAACAGCACAGTTTTCAAAACGTGTTTTTCAGCCCGAAATAAACGCGTTTTCTCAGCCTTTAGAATCGCAGTGTAACTGCTTGGCTCAGAAGAGCACACAGAGTCAGCCCTTAACCCCAGTGATCAGAAATTGTCAAAACATGTTTTTCAGCAGAAATAAACACGTTTTGGCAACTTTGGTCACCCCCATGTAAGTTATAGGGCAGGAACAGCACAGTTTTCAAAACGTGTTTTTCAGCCCGAAATAAACGCTTTTTCTCATCCCTTGGAATCGCAGTGTAACTGCCTGGCTCAGAAGAGCACACTGAGTCAGCCCTTAACCCCAGTGATCAGAAATTGTCAAAACGTGTTTTTCAGCAGAAATAAACACGTTTTGGCAACTTTGGTCTCCCCCATGTAAGTTATATGGCTGGAACAGCACAGTTTTCAAAACGTGTTTTTCAGCCCGAAATAAACGCTTTTTCTCAGCCCTTGGAATCGCAGTGTAACTGCCTGGCTCAGAAGAGCACACTGACTCAGCCCTTAACCCCAGTGATCAGAAATTGTCAAAACTTGTTTTTCAGCAGAAATAAACACGTTTTGGCAACTTTGGTCACCCCCATGTAAGTTATAGGGCAGGAACAGCACAGTTTTCAAAACGTGTTTTTCAGCCCGAAATAAACGCGTTTTCTCAGCCCTTAGAATCACAGTGTAACTGCTTGGCTCAGAAGAGCACACAGAGTCAGCCCTTAACCCCAGTGATCAGAAATTGTCAAAACATGTTTTTCAGCAGAAATAAACACGTTTTGGCAACTTTGGTCACCCCCCATGTAAGTTATAGGGCAGGAACAGCACAGTTTTCAAAACGTGTTTTTCAGCCCGAAATAAACGCGTTTTCTCAGCCCTTAGAATCGCAGTGTAACTGCTTGGCTCAGAAGAGCACACAGAGTCAGCCCTTAACCCCAGTGATCAGAAATTGTCAAAACATGTTTTTCAGCAGAAATAAACACGTTTTGGCAACTTTGGTCACCCCCATGTAAGTTATAGGGCAGGAACAGCAGAGTTTTCAAAACGTGTTTTTCAGCCCGAAATAAACGCTTTTTTTCAGCACTTGGAATCACAGTGTAACTGCTTGGCTCAGAAGAGCACACTGAGTCAGCCCTTAACCCCAGTGATCAGAAATTGTCAAAACGTGTTTTTCAGCAGAAATAAACACGTTTTGGCAACTTTGGTCACCCCCATGTAAGTTATAGGGCAGGAACAGCACAGTTTTCAAAACGTGTTTTTCAGCCCGAAATAAACGCGTTTTCTCAGCCCTTAGAATCGTAGTGTAACTGCCTGGCTCAGAAGAGCACACAGAGTCAGCCCTTAACCCCAGTGATCAGAAATTGTCAAAACATGTTTTTCAGCAGAAATAAACACGTTTTGGCAACTTTGGTCACCCCCATGTAAGTTATAGGGCAGGAACAGCACAGTTTTCAAAACGTGTTTTTCAGCCCGAAATAAACGCGTTTTCTCAGCCCTTAGAATCGTAGTGTAACTGCCTGGCTCAGAAGAGCACACTGACTCAGCCCTTAACCCCAGTGTGCAGAAATTGTCAAAACGTGTTTTTCAGCAGAAATAAACACGTTTTGGCAACTTTGGTCACCCCCATGTAAGTTATAGGGCAGGAACAGCACAGTTTTCAAAACGTGTTTTTCAGCCCGAAATAAACGCTTTTTCTCAGCCCTTGGAATCGCAGTGTAACTGCCTGGCTCCGAAGAGCACACTGAGTCAGCCCTTAACCCCAGTGATCAGAAATTGTCAAAACGTGTTTTTCAGCAGAAATAAACACGTTTTGGCAACTTTGGTCTCCCCCATGTAAGTTATATAGCTGGAACAGCACAGTTTTCAAAACGTGTTTTTCAGCCCGAAATAAACGCTTTTTCTCAGCCCTTGGAATCGCAGTGTAACTGCCTGGCTCAGAAGAGCACACTGACTCAGCCCTTAACCCCAGTGATCAGAAATTGTCAAAACTTGTTTTTCAGCAGAAATAAACACGTTTTGGCAACTTTGGTCACCCCCATGTAAGTTATAGGGCAGGAACAGCACAGTTTTCAAAACGTGTTTTTCAGCCCGAAATAAACGCGTTTTCTCAGCCCTTAGAATCGCAGTGTAACTGCTTGGCTCAGAAGAGCACACAGAGTCAGCCCTTAACCCCAGTGATCAGAAATTGTCAAAACATGTTTTTCAGCAGAAATAAACACGTTTTGGCAACTTTGGTCACCCCCATGTAAGTTATAGGGCAGGAACAGCACAGTTTTCAAAACGTGTTTTTCAGCCCGAAATAAACGCGTTTTCTCAGCCCTTAGAATCGCAGTGTAACTGCTTGGCTCAGAAGAGCACACAGAGTCAGCCCTTAACCCCAGTGATCAGAAATTGTCAAAACATGTTTTTCAGCAGAAATAAACACGTTTTGGCAACTTTGGTCACCCCCATGTAAGTTATAGGGCAGGAACAGCACAGTTTTCAAAAAGTGTTTTTCAGCCCGAAATAAACGCGTTTTCTCAGCCCTTAGAATCGCAGTGTAACTGCTTGGCTCAGAAGAGCACACAGAGTCAGCCCTTAACCCCAGTGATCAGAAATTGTCAAAACATGTTTTTCAGCAGAAATAAACACGTTTTGGCAACTTTGGTCACCCCCATGTAAGTTATAGGGCAGGAACAGCACAGTTTTCAAAACGTGTTTTTCAGCCCGAAATAAACGCTTTTTTTCAGCACTTGGAATCACAGTGTAACTGCTTGGCTCAGAAGAGCACACTGAGTCAGCCCTTAACCCCAGTGATCAGAAATTGTCAAAACGTGTTTTTCAGAAGAAATAAACACGTTTTGGCAACTTTGGTCAACCCCATGTAAGTTATAGGGCAGGAACAGCACAGTTTTCAAAACTTGTTTTTCAGCCCGAAATAAACGCTTTTTTTCAGCACTTGGAATCACAGTGTAACTGCTTGGCTCAGAAGAGCACACTGAGTCAGCCCTACACCCCAGTGATCAGAAATTGTCAAAACGTGTTTTTCAGCAGAAATAAACACGTTTTGGCAACTTTGGTCACCCCCATGTAAGTTATAGGGCAGGAACAGCACAGTTTTCAAAACGTGTTTTTCAGCCCGAAATAAACGCGTTTTCTCAGCCCTTAGAATCGTAGTGTAACTGCCTGGCTCAGAAGAGCACACTGACTCAGCCCTTAACCCCAGTGTGCAGAAATTGTCAAAACGTGTTTTTCAGCAGAAATAAACACGTTTTGGCAACTTTGGTCACCCCCATGTAAGTTATAGGGCAGGAACAGCACAGTTTTCAAAACGTGTTTTTCAGCCCGAAATAAACGCTTTTTCTCAGCCCTTGGAATCGCAGTGTAACTGCCTGGCTCCGAAGAGCACACTGAGTCAGCCCTTAACCCCAGTGATCAGAAATTGTCAAAACGTGTTTTTCAGCAGAAATAAACACGTTTTGGCAACTTTGGTCTCCCCCATGTAAGTTATATAGCTGGAACAGCACAGTTTTCAAAACGTGTTTTTCAGCCCGAAATAAACGCTTTTTCTCAGCCCTTGGAATCGCAGTGTAACTGCCTGGCTCAGAAGAGCACACTGACTCAGCCCTTAACCCCAGTGATCAGAAATTGTCAAAACTTGTTTTTCAGCAGAAATAAACACGTTTTGGCAACTTTGGTCACCCCCATGTAAGTTATAGGGCAGGAACAGCACAGTTTTCAAAACGTGTTTTTCAGCCCGAAATAAACGCGTTTTCTCAGCCCTTAGAATCGCAGTGTAACTGCTTGGCTCAGAAGAGCACACAGAGTCAGCCCTTAACCCCAGTGATCAGAAATTGTCAAAACATGTTTTTCAGCAGAAATAAACACGTTTTGGCAACTTTGGTCACCCCCATGTAAGTTATAGGGCAGGAACAGCACAGTTTTCAAAACGTGTTTTTCAGCCCGAAATAAACGCGTTTTCTCAGCCCTTAGAATCGCAGTGTAACTGCTTGGCTCAGAAGAGCACACAGAGTCAGCCCTTAACCCCAGTGATCAGAAATTGTCAAAACATGTTTTTCAGCAGAAATAAACACGTTTTGGCAACTTTGGTCACCCCCATGTAAGTTATAGGGCAGGAACAGCACAGTTTTCAAAACGTGTTTTTCAGCCCGAAATAAACGCGTTTTCTCAGCCCTTGGAATCGCAGTGTAACTGCCTGGCTCAGAAGAGCACACTGACTCAGCCCTTAACCCCAGTGTGCAGAAATTGTCAAAACGTGTTTTTCAGCAGAAATAAACACGTTTTGGCAACTTTGGTCAACCCCATGTAAGTTATAGGGCAGGAACAGCACAGTTTTCAAAACGTGTTTTTCAGCCCGAAATAAACGCTTTTTTTCAGCACTTGGAATCACAGTGTAACTGCTTGGCTCAGAAGAGCACACTGAGTCAGCCCTTAACCCCAGTGATCAGAAATTGTCAAAACGTGTTTTTCAGCAGAAATAAACACGTTTTGGCAACTTTGGTCACCCCCATGTAAGTTATAGGGCAGGAACAGCACAGTTTTCAAAACGTGTTTTTCAGCCCGAAATAAACGCGTTTTCTCAGCCCTTAGAATCGCAGTGTAACTGCTTGGCTCAGAAGAGCACACAGAGTCAGCCCTTAACCCCAGTGATCAGAAATTGTCAAAACATGTTTTTCAGCAGAAATAAACACGTTTTGGCAACTTTGGTCACCCCCATGTAAGTTATAGGGCAGGAACAGCACAGTTTTCAAAACGTGTTTTTCAGCCCGAAATAAACGCTTTTTTTCAGCACTTGGAATCACAGTGTAACTGCTTGGCTCAGAAGAGCACACTGAGTCAGCCCTTAACCCCAGTGATCAGAAATTGTCAAAACGTGTTTTTCAGCAGAAATAAACACGTTTTGGCAACTTTGGTCACCCCCATGTAAGTTATAGGGCAGGAACAACACAGTTTTCAAAACGTGTTTTTCTGCCCGAAATAAACGCGTTTTCTCAGCCCTTGGAATCGCAGTGTAACTGCCTGGCTCAGAAGAGCACACTGACTCAGCCCTTAACCCCAGTGTGCAGAAATTGTCAAAACGTGTTTTTCAGCAGAAATAAACACGTTTTGGCAACTTTGGTCACCCCCATGTAAGTTATAGGGCAGGAACAGCACAGTTTTCAAAACGTGTTTTTCAGCCCGAAATAAACGCTTTTTCTCATCCCTTGGAATCGCAGTGTAACTGCCTGGCTCAGAAGAGCACACTGAGTCAGCCCTTAACCCCAGTGATCAGAAATTGTCAAAACGTGTTTTTCAGCAGAAATAAACACGTTTTGGCAACTTTGGTCACCCCCATGTAAGTTATAGGGCAGGAACAACACAGTTTTCAAAACGTGTTTTTCAGCCCGAAATAAACGCGTTTTCTCAGCCCTTGGAATCGCAGTGTAACTGCCTGGCTCAGAAGAGCACACTGACTCAGCCCTTAACCCCAGTGTGCAGAAATTGTCAAAACGTGTTTTTCAGCAGAAATAAACACGTTTTGGCAACTTTGGTCACCCCAATGTAAGTTATAGGGCAGGAACAGCACAGTTTTCAAAACGTGTTTTTCAGCCCGAAATAAACGCTTTTTTTCAGCACTTGGAATCACAGTGTAACTGCTTGGCTCAGAAGAGCACACTGAGTCAGCCCTACACCCCAGTGATCAGAAATTGTCAAAACGTGTTTTTCAGCAGAAATAAACACGTTTTGGCAACTTTGGTCACCCCCATGTAAGTTATAGGGCAGGAACAGCACAGTTTTCAAAACGTGTTTTTCAGCCCGAAATAAACGCGTTTTCTCAGCCTTTAGAATCGTAGTGTAACTGCCTGGCTCAGAAGAGCACACTGACTCAGCCCTTAACCCCAGTGTGCAGAAATTGTCAAAACGTGTTTTTCAGCAGAAATAAACACGTTTTGGCAACTTTGGTCACCCCCATGTAAGTTATAGGGCAGGAACAGCACAGTTTTCAAAACGTGTTTTTCAGCCCGAAATAAACGCTTTTTCTCAGCCCTTGGAATCGCAGTGTAACTGCCTGGCTCCGAAGAGCACACTGAGTCAGCCCTTAACCCCAGTGATCAGAAATTGTCAAAACGTGTTTTTCAGCAGAAATAAACACGTTTTGGCAACTTTGGTCTCCCCCATGTAAGTTATATGGCTGGAACAGCACAGTTTTCAAAACGTGTTTTTCAGCCCGAAATAAACGCTTTTTCTCAGCCCTTGGAATCGCAGTGTAACTGCCTGGCTCAGAAGAGCACACTGACTCAGCCCTTAACCCCAGTGATCAGAAATTGTCAAAACTTGTTTTTCAGCAGAAATAAACACGTTTTGGCAACTTTGGTCACCCCCATGTAAGTTATAGGGCAGGAACAGCACAGTTTTCAAAACGTGTTTTTCAGCCCGAAATAAACGCGTTTTCTCAGCCCTTAGAATCGCAGTGTAACTGCTTGGCTCAGAAGAGCACACAGAGTCAGCCCTTAACCCCAGTGATCAGAAATTGTCAAAACATGTTTTTCAGCAGAAATAAACACGTTTTGGCAACTTTGGTCACCCCCATGTAAGTTATAGGGCAGGAACAGCACAGTTTTCAAAACGTGTTTTTCAGCCCGAAATAAACGCGTTTTCTCAGCCCTTAGAATCGCAGTGTAACTGCTTGGCTCAGAAGAGCACACAGAGTCAGCCCTTAACCCCAGTGATCAGAAATTGTCAAAACATGTTTTTCAGCAGAAATAAACACGTTTTGGCAACTTTGGTCACCCCCATGTAAGTTATAGGGCAGGAACAGCACAGTTTTCAAAACGTGTTTTTCAGCCCGAAATAAACGCTTTTTCTCATCCCTTGGAATCGCAGTGTAACTGCCTGGCTCAGAAGAGCACACTGAGTCAGCCCTTAACCCCAGTGATCAGAAATTGTCAAAACGTGTTTTTCAGCAGAAATAAACACGTTTTGGCAACTTTGGTCTCCCCCATGTAAGTTATATGGCTGGAACAGCACAGTTTTCAAAACGTGTTTTTCAGCCCGAAATAAACGCTTTTTCTCAGCCCTTGGAATCGCAGTGTAACTGCCTGGCTCAGAAGAGCACACTGACTCAGCCCTTAACCCCAGTGATCAGAAATTGTCAAAACTTGTTTTTCAGCAGAAATAAACACGTTTTGGCAACTTTGGTCACCCCCATGTAAGTTATAGGGCAGGAACAGCACAGTTTTCAAAACGTGTTTTTCAGCCCGAAATAAACGCGTTTTCTCAGCCCTTAGAATCACAGTGTAACTGCTTGGCTCAGAAGAGCACACAGAGTCAGCCCTTAACCCCAGTGATCAGAAATTGTCAAAACATGTTTTTCAGCAGAAATAAACACGTTTTGGCAACTTTGGTCACCCCCATGTAAGTTATAGGGCAGGAACAGCACAGTTTTCAAAACGTGTTTTTCAGCCCGAAATGAACGCGTTTTCTCAGCCCTTAGAATCGCAGTGTAACTGCTTGGCTCAGAAGAGCACACAGAGTCAGCCCTTAACCCCAGTGATCAGAAATTGTCAAAACATGTTTTTCAGCAGAAATAAACACGTTTTGGCAACTTTGGTCACCCCCATGTAAGTTATAGGGCAGGAACAGCAGAGTTTTCAAAACGTGTTTTTCAGCCCGAAATAAACGCTTTTTTTCAGCACTTGGAATCACAGTGTAACTGCTTGGCTCAGAAGAGCACACTGAGTCAGCCCTTAACCCCAGTGATCAGAAATTGTCAAAACGTGTTTTTCAGCAGAAATAAACACGTTTTGGCAACTTTGGTCACCCCCATGTAAGTTATAGGGCAGGAACAACACAGTTTTCAAAACGTGTTTTTCTGCCCGAAATAAACGCGTTTTCTCAGCCCTTGGAATCGCAGTGTAACTGCCTGGCTCAGAAGAGCACACTGACTCAGCCCTTAACCCCAGTGTGCAGAAATTGTCAAAACGTGTTTTTCAGCAGAAATAAACACGTTTTGGCAACTTTGGTCACCCCCATGTAAGTTATAGGGCAGGAACAGCACAGTTTTCAAAACGTGTTTTTCAGCCCGAAATAAACGCTTTTTCTCATCCCTTGGAATCGCAGTGTAACTGCCTGGCTCAGAAGAGCACACTGAGTCAGCCCTTAACCCCAGTGATCAGAAATTGTCAAAACGTGTTTTTCAGCAGAAATAAACACGTTTTGGCAACTTTGGTCACCCCCATGTAAGTTATAGGGCAGGAACAACACAGTTTTCAAAACGTGTTTTTCAGCCCGAAATAAACGCGTTTTCTCAGCCCTTGGAATCGCAGTGTAACTGCCTGGCTCAGAAGAGCACACTGACTCAGCCCTTAACCCCAGTGTGCAGAAATTGTCAAAACGTGTTTTTCAGCAGAAATAAACACGTTTTGGCAACTTTGGTCACCCCAATGTAAGTTATAGGGCAGGAACAGCACAGTTTTCAAAACGTGTTTTTCAGCCCGAAATAAACGCTTTTTTTCAGCACTTGGAATCACAGTGTAACTGCTTGGCTCAGAAGAGCACACTGAGTCAGCCCTACACCCCAGTGATCAGAAATTGTCAAAACGTGTTTTTCAGCAGAAATAAACACGTTTTGGCAACTTTGGTCACCCCCATGTAAGTTATAGGGCAGGAACAGCACAGTTTTCAAAACGTGTTTTTCAGCCCGAAATAAACGCGTTTTCTCAGCCTTTAGAATCGTAGTGTAACTGCCTGGCTCAGAAGAGCACACTGACTCAGCCCTTAACCCCAGTGTGCAGAAATTGTCAAAACGTGTTTTTCAGCAGAAATAAACACGTTTTGGCAACTTTGGTCACCCCCATGTAAGTTATAGGGCAGGAACAGCACAGTTTTCAAAACGTGTTTTTCAGCCCGAAATAAACGCTTTTTCTCAGCCCTTGGAATCGCAGTGTAACTGCCTGGCTCCGAAGAGCACACTGAGTCAGCCCTTAACCCCAGTGATCAGAAATTGTCAAAACGTGTTTTTCAGCAGAAATAAACACGTTTTGGCAACTTTGGTCTCCCCCATGTAAGTTATATGGCTGGAACAGCACAGTTTTCAAAACGTGTTTTTCAGCCCGAAATAAACGCTTTTTCTCAGCCCTTGGAATCGCAGTGTAACTGCCTGGCTCAGAAGAGCACACTGACTCAGCCCTTAACCCCAGTGATCAGAAATTGTCAAAACTTGTTTTTCAGCAGAAATAAACACGTTTTGGCAACTTTGGTCACCCCCATGTAAGTTATAGGGCAGGAACAGCACAGTTTTCAAAACGTGTTTTTCAGCCCGAAATAAACGCGTTTTCTCAGCCCTTGGAATCGCAGTGTAACTGCTTGGCTCAGAAGAGCACACAGAGTCAGCCCTTAACCCCAGTGATCAGAAATTGTCAAAACATGTTTTTCAGCAGAAATAAACACGTTTTGGCAACTTTGGTCACCCCCATGTAAGTTATAGGGCAGGAACAGCACAGTTTTCAAAACGTGTTTTTCAGCCCGAAATAAACGCGTTTTCTCAGCCCTTAGAATCGCAGTGTAACTGCTTGGCTCAGAAGAGCACACAGAGTCAGCCCTTAACCCCAGTGATCAGAAATTGTCAAAACATGTTTTTCAGCAGAAATAAACACGTTTTGGCAACTTTGGTCACCCCCATGTAAGTTATAGGGCAGGAACAGCACAGTTTTCAAAACGTGTTTTTCAGCCCGAAATAAACGCTTTTTCTCATCCCTTGGAATCGCAGTGTAACTGCCTGGCTCAGAAGAGCACACTGAGTCAGCCCTTAACCCCAGTGATCAGAAATTGTCAAAACGTGTTTTTCAGCAGAAATAAACACGTTTTGGCAACTTTGGTCTCCCCCATGTAAGTTATATGGCTGGAACAGCACAGTTTTCAAAACGTGTTTTTCAGCCCGAAATAAACGCTTTTTCTCAGCCCTTGGAATCGCAGTGTAACTGCCTGGCTCAGAAGAGCACACTGACTCAGCCCTTAACCCCAGTGATCAGAAATTGTCAAAACTTGTTTTTCAGCAGAAATAAACACGTTTTGGCAACTTTGGTCACCCCCATGTAAGTTATAGGGCAGGAACAGCACAGTTTTCAAAACGTGTTTTTCAGCCCGAAATAAACGCGTTTTCTCAGCCCTTAGAATCACAGTGTAACTGCTTGGCTCAGAAGAGCACACAGAGTCAGCCCTTAACCCCAGTGATCAGAAATTGTCAAAACATGTTTTTCAGCAGAAATAAACACGTTTTGGCAACTTTGGTCACCCCCATGTAAGTTATAGGGCAGGAACAGCACAGTTTTCAAAACGTGTTTTTCAGCCCGAAATAAACGCTTTTTCTCATCCCTTGGAATCGCAGTGTAACTGCCTGGCTCAGAAGAGCACACTGAGTCAGCCCTTAACCCCAGTGATCAGAAATTGTCAAAACGTGTTTTTCAGCAGAAATAAACACGTTTTGGCAACTTTGGTCACCCCCATGTAAGTTATAGGGCAGGAACAACACAGTTTTCAAAACGTGTTTTTCAGCCCGAAATAAACGCGTTTTCTCAGCCCTTGGAATCGCAGTGTAACTGCCTGGCTCAGAAGAGCACACTGACTCAGCCCTTAACCCCAGTGTGCAGAAATTGTCAAAACGTGTTTTTCAGCAGAAATAAACACGTTTTGGCAACTTTGGTCACCCCAATGTAAGTTATAGGGCAGGAACAGCACAGTTTTCAAAACGTGTTTTTCAGCCCGAAATAAACGCTTTTTTTCAGCACTTGGAATCACAGTGTAACTGCTTGGCTCAGAAGAGCACACTGAGTCAGCCCTACACCCCAGTGATCAGAAATTGTCAAAACGTGTTTTTCAGCAGAAATAAACACGTTTTGGCAACTTTGGTCACCCCCATGTAAGTTATAGGGCAGGAACAGCACAGTTTTCAAAACGTGTTTTTCAGCCCGAAATAAACGCGTTTTCTCAGCCTTTAGAATCGTAGTGTAACTGCCTGGCTCAGAAGAGCACACTGACTCAGCCCTTAACCCCAGTGTGCAGAAATTGTCAAAACGTGTTTTTCAGCAGAAATAAACACGTTTTGGCAACTTTGGTCACCCCCATGTAAGTTATAGGGCAGGAACAGCACAGTTTTCAAAACGTGTTTTTCAGCCCGAAATAAACGCTTTTTCTCAGCCCTTGGAATCGCAGTGTAACTGCCTGGCTCCGAAGAGCACACTGAGTCAGCCCTTAACCCCAGTGATCAGAAATTGTCAAAACGTGTTTTTCAGCAGAAATAAACACGTTTTGGCAACTTTGGTCTCCCCCATGTAAGTTATATGGCTGGAACAGCACAGTTTTCAAAACGTGTTTTTCAGCCCGAAATAAACGCTTTTTCTCAGCCCTTGGAATCGCAGTGTAACTGCCTGGCTCAGAAGAGCACACTGACTCAGCCCTTAACCCCAGTGATCAGAAATTGTCAAAACTTGTTTTTCAGCAGAAATAAACACGTTTTGGCAACTTTGGTCACCCCCATGTAAGTTATAGGGCAGGAACAGCACAGTTTTCAAAACGTGTTTTTCAGCCCGAAATAAACGCGTTTTCTCAGCCCTTAGAATCGCAGTGTAACTGCTTGGCTCAGAAGAGCACACAGAGTCAGCCCTTAACCCCAGTGATCAGAAATTGTCAAAACATGTTTTTCAGCAGAAATAAACACGTTTTGGCAACTTTGGTCACCCCCATGTAAGTTATAGGGCAGGAACAGCACAGTTTTCAAAACGTGTTTTTCAGCCCGAAATAAACGCGTTTTCTCAGCCCTTAGAATCGCAGTGTAACTGCTTGGCTCAGAAGAGCACACAGAGTCAGCCCTTAACCCCAGTGATCAGAAATTGTCAAAACATGTTTTTCAGCAGAAATAAACACGTTTTGGCAACTTTGGTCACCCCCATGTAAGTTATAGGGCAGGAACAGCACAGTTTTCAAAACGTGTTTTTCAGCCCGAAATAAACGCTTTTTCTCATCCCTTGGAATCGCAGTGTAACTGCCTGGCTCAGAAGAGCACACTGAGTCAGCCCTTAACCCCAGTGATCAGAAATTGTCAAAACGTGTTTTTCAGCAGAAATAAACACGTTTTGGCAACTTTGGTCTCCCCCATGTAAGTTATATGGCTGGAACAGCACAGTTTTCAAAACGTGTTTTTCAGCCCGAAATAAACGCTTTTTCTCAGCCCTTGGAATCGCAGTGTAACTGCCTGGCTCAGAAGAGCACACTGACTCAGCCCTTAACCCCAGTGATCAGAAATTGTCAAAACTTGTTTTTCAGCAGAAATAAACACGTTTTGGCAACTTTGGTCACCCCCATGTAAGTTATAGGGCAGGAACAGCACAGTTTTCAAAACGTGTTTTTCAGCCCGAAATAAACGCGTTTTCTCAGCCCTTAGAATCACAGTGTAACTGCTTGGCTCAGAAGAGCACACAGAGTCAGCCCTTAACCCCAGTGATCAGAAATTGTCAAAACATGTTTTTCAGCAGAAATAAACACGTTTTGGCAACTTTGGTCACCCCCATGTAAGTTATAGGGCAGGAACAGCACAGTTTTCAAAACGTGTTTTTCAGCCCGAAATAAACGCGTTTTCTCAGCCCTTAGAATCGCAGTGTAACTGCTTGGCTCAGAAGAGCACACAGAGTCAGCCCTTAACCCCAGTGATCAGAAATTGTCAAAACATGTTTTTCAGCAGAAATAAACACGTTTTGGCAACTTTGGTCACCCCCATGTAAGTTATAGGGCAGGAACAGCAGAGTTTTCAAAACGTGTTTTTCAGCCCGAAATAAACGCTTTTTTTCAGCACTTGGAATCACAGTGTAACTGCTTGGCTCAGAAGAGCACACTGAGTCAGCCCTTAACCCCAGTGATCAGAAATTGTCAAAACGTGTTTTTCAGCAGAAATAAACACGTTTTGGCAACTTTGGTCACCCCCATGTAAGTTATAGGGCAGGAACAACACAGTTTTCAAAACGTGTTTTTCAGCCCGAAATAAACGCGTTTTCTCAGCCCTTGGAATCGCAGTGTAACTGCCTGACTCAGAAGAGCACACTGACTCAGCCCTTAACCCCAGTGTGCAGAAATTGTCAAAACGTGTTTTTCAGCAGAAATAAACACGTTTTGGCAACTTTGGTCAACCCCATGTAAGTTATAGGGCAGGAACAGCACAGTTTTCAAAACGTGTTTTTCAGCCCGAAATAAACGCTTTTTTTCAGCACTTGGAATCACAGTGTAACTGCTTGGCTCAGAAGAGCACACTGAGTCAGCCCTACACCCCAGTGATCAGAAATTGTCAAAACGTGTTTTTCAGCAGAAATAAACACGTTTTGGCAACTTTGGTCACCCCCATGTAAGTTATAGGGCAGGAACAGCACAGTTTTCAAAACGTGTTTTTCAGCCCGAAATAAACGCGTTTTCTCAGCCCTTAGAATCGTAGTGTAACTGCCTGGCTCAGAAGAGCACACAGAGTCAGCCCTTAACCCCAGTGATCAGAAATTGTCAAAACATGTTTTTCAGCAGAAATAAACACGTTTTGGCAACTTTGGTCACCCCCATGTAAGTTATAGGGCAGGAACAGCACAGTTTTCAAAACGTGTTTTTCAGCCCGAAATAAACGCGTTTTCTCAGCCCTTAGAATCGCAGTGTAACTGCTTGGCTCAGAAGAGCACACAGAGTCAGCCCTTAACCCCAGTGATCAGAAATTGTCAAAACATGTTTTTCAGCAGAAATAAACACGTTTTGGCAACTTTGGTCACCCCCATGTAAGTTATAGGGCAGGAACAGCACAGTTTTCAAAACGTGTTTTTCAGCCCGAAATAAACGCTTTTTTTCAGCACTTGGAATCACAGTGTAACTGCTTGGCTCAGAAGAGCACACTGAGTCAGCCCTTAACCCCAGTGATCAGAAATTGTCAAAACGTGTTTTTCAGCAGAAATAAACACGTTTTGGCAACTTTGGTCAACCCCATGTAAGTTATAGGGCAGGAACAGCACAGTTTTCAAAACTTGTTTTTCAGCCCGAAATAAACGCTTTTTTTCAGCACTTGGAATCACAGTGTAACTGCTTGGCTCAGAAGAGCACACTGAGTCAGCCCTACACCCCAGTGATCAGAAATTGTCAAAACGTGTTTTTCAGCAGAAATAAACACGTTTTGGCAACTTTGGTCACCCCCATGTAAGTTATAGGGCAGGAACAGCACAGTTTTCAAAACGTGTTTTTCAGCCCGAAATAAACGCGTTTTCTCAGCCCTTAGAATCGTAGTGTAACTGCCTGGCTCAGAAGAGCACACTGACTCAGCCCTTAACCCCAGTGTGCAGAAATTGTCAAAACGTGTTTTTCAGCAGAAATAAACACGTTTTGGCAACTTTGGTCACCCCCATGTAAGTTATAGGGCAGGAACAGCACAGTTTTCAAAACGTGTTTTTCAGCCCGAAATAAACGCTTTTTCTCAGCCCTTGGAATCGCAGTGTAACTGCCTGGCTCCGAAGAGCACACTGAGTCAGCCCTTAACCCCAGTGATCAGAAATTGTCAAAACGTGTTTTTCAGCAGAAATAAACACGTTTTGGCAACTTTGGTCTCCCCCATGTAAGTTATATGGCTGGAACAGCACAGTTTTCAAAACGTGTTTTTCAGCCCGAAATAAACGCTTTTTCTCAGCCCTTGGAATCGCAGTGTAACTGCTTGGCTCAGAAGAGCACACTGAGTCAGCCCTACACCCCAGTGATCAGAAATTGTCAAAACGTGTTTTTCAGCAGAAATAAACACGTTTTGGCAACTTTGGTCACCCCCATGTAAGTTATAGGGCAGGAACAGCACAGTTTTCAAAACGTGTTTTTCAGCCCGAAATAAACGCGTTTTCTCAGCCCTTAGAATCGTAGTGTAACTGCCTGGCTCAGAAGAGCACACAGAGTCAGCCCTTAACCCCAGTGATCAGAAATTGTCAAAACATGTTTTTCAGCAGAAATAAACACGTTTTGGCAACTTTGGTCACCCCCATGTAAGTTATAGGGCAGGAACAGCACAGTTTTCAAAACGTGTTTTTCAGCCCGAAATAAACGCGTTTTCTCACCCTTAGAATCGCAGTGTAACTGCTTGGCTCAGAAGAGCACACAGAGTCAGCCCTTAACCCCAGTGATCAGAAATTGTCAAAACATGTTTTTCAGCAGAAATAAACACGTTTTGGCAACTTTGGTCACCCCCATGTAAGTTATAGGGCAGGAACAGCACAGTTTTCAAAACGTGTTTTTCAGCCCGAAATAAACGCTTTTTTTCAGCACTTGGAATCACAGTGTAACTGCTTGGCTCAGAAGAGCACACTGAGTCAGCCCTTAACCCCAGTGATCAGAAATTGTCAAAACGTGTTTTTCAGCAGAAATAAACACGTTTTGGCAACTTTGGTCAACCCCATGTAAGTTATAGGGCAGGAACAGCACAGTTTTCAAAACTTGTTTTTCAGCCCGAAATAAACGCTTTTTTTCAGCACTTGGAATCACAGTGTAACTGCTTGGCTCAGAAGAGCACACTGAGTCAGCCCTACACCCCAGTGATCAGAAATTGTCAAAACGTGTTTTTCAGCAGAAATAAACACGTTTTGGCAACTTTGGTCACCCCCATGTAAGTTATAGGGCAGGAACAGCACAGTTTTCAAAACGTGTTTTTCAGCCCGAAATAAACGCGTTTTCTCAGCCCTTAGAATCGTAGTGTAACTGCCTGGCTCAGAAGAGCACACTGACTCAGCCCTTAACCCCAGTGTGCAGAAATTGTCAAAACGTGTTTTTCAGCAGAAATAAACACGTTTTGGCAACTTTGGTCACCCCCATGTAAGTTATAGGGCAGGAACAGCACAGTTTTCAAAACGTGTTTTTCAGCCCGAAATAAACGCTTTTTCTCATCCCTTGGAATCGCAGTGTAACTGCCTGGCTCAGAAGAGCACACTGAGTCAGCCCTTAACCCCAGTGATCAGAAATTGTCAAAACGTGTTTTTCAGCAGAAATAAACACGTTTTGGCAACTTTGGTCTCCCCCATGTAAGTTATATGGCTGGAACAGCACAGTTTTCAAAACGTGTTTTTCAGCCCGAAATAAACGCTTTTTCTCAGCCCTTGGAATCGCAGTGTAACTGCCTGGCTCAGAAGAGCACACTGACTCAGCCCTTAACCCCAGTGATCAGAAATTGTCAAAACTTGTTTTTCAGCAGAAATAAACACGTTTTGGCAACTTTGGTCACCCCCATGTAAGTTATAGGGCAGGAACAGCACAGTTTTCAAAACGTGTTTTTCAGCCCGAAATAAACGCGTTTTCTCAGCCCTTAGAATCACAGTGTAACTGCTTGGCTCAGAAGAGCACACAGAGTCAGCCCTTAACCCCAGTGATCAGAAATTGTCAAAACATGTTTTTCAGCAGAAATAAACACGTTTTGGCAACTTTGGTCACCCCCATGTAAGTTATAGGGCAGGAACAGCACAGTTTTCAAAACGTGTTTTTCAGCCCGAAATAAACGCGTTTTCTCAGCCCTTAGAATCGCAGTGTAACTGCTTGGCTCAGAAGAGCACACAGAGTCAGCCCTTAACCCCAGTGATCAGAAATTGTCAAAACATGTTTTTCAGCAGAAATAAACACGTTTTGGCAACTTTGGTCACCCCCATGTAAGTTATAGGGCAGGAACAGCAGAGTTTTCAAAACGTGTTTTTCAGCCCGAAATAAACGCTTTTTTTCAGCACTTGGAATCACAGTGTAACTGCTTGGCTCAGAAGAGCACACTGAGTCAGCCCTTAACCCCAGTGATCAGAAATTGTCAAAACGTGTTTTTCAGCAGAAATAAACACGTTTTGGCAACTTTGGTCACCCCCATGTAAGTTATAGGGCAGGAACAACACAGTTTTCAAAACGTGTTTTTCAGCCCGAAATAAACGCGTTTTCTCAGCCCTTGGAATCGCAGTGTAACTGCCTGACTCAGAAGAGCACACTGACTCAGCCCTTAACCCCAGTGTGCAGAAATTGTCAAAACGTGTTTTTCAGCAGAAATAAACACGTTTTGGCAACTTTGGTCAACCCCATGTAAGTTATAGGGCAGGAACAGCACAGTTTTCAAAACGTGTTTTTCAGCCCGAAATAAACGCTTTTTTTCAGCACTTGGAATCACAGTGTAACTGCTTGGCTCAGAAGAGCACACTGAGTCAGCCCTACACCCCAGTGATCAGAAATTGTCAAAACGTGTTTTTCAGCAGAAATAAACACGTTTTGGCAACTTTGGTCACCCCCATGTAAGTTATAGGGCAGGAACAGCACAGTTTTCAAAACGTGTTTTTCAGCCCGAAATAAACGCGTTTTCTCAGCCCTTAGAATCGTAGTGTAACTGCCTGGCTCAGAAGAGCACACAGAGTCAGCCCTTAACCCCAGTGATCAGAAATTGTCAAAACATGTTTTTCAGCAGAAATAAACACGTTTTGGCAACTTTGGTCACCCCCATGTAAGTTATAGGGCAGGAACAGCACAGTTTTCAAAACGTGTTTTTCAGCCCGAAATAAACGCGTTTTCTCAGCCCTTAGAATCGCAGTGTAACTGCTTGGCTCAGAAGAGCACACAGAGTCAGCCCTTAACCCCAGTGATCAGAAATTGTCAAAACATGTTTTTCAGCAGAAATAAACACGTTTTGGCAACTTTGGTCACCCCCATGTAAGTTATAGGGCAGGAACAGCACAGTTTTCAAAACGTGTTTTTCAGCCCGAAATAAACGCTTTTTTTCAGCACTTGGAATCACAGTGTAACTGCTTGGCTCAGAAGAGCACACTGAGTCAGCCCTTAACCCCAGTGATCAGAAATTGTCAAAACGTGTTTTTCAGCAGAAATAAACACGTTTTGGCAACTTTGGTCAACCCCATGTAAGTTATAGGGCAGGAACAGCACAGTTTTCAAAACTTGTTTTTCAGCCCGAAATAAACGCTTTTTTTCAGCACTTGGAATCACAGTGTAACTGCTTGGCTCAGAAGAGCACACTGAGTCAGCCCTACACCCCAGTGATCAGAAATTGTCAAAACGTGTTTTTCAGCAGAAATAAACACGTTTTGGCAACTTTGGTCACCCCCATGTAAGTTATAGGGCAGGAACAGCACAGTTTTCAAAACGTGTTTTTCAGCCCGAAATAAACGCGTTTTCTCAGCCCTTAGAATCGTAGTGTAACTGCCTGGCTCAGAAGAGCACACTGACTCAGCCCTTAACCCCAGTGTGCAGAAATTGTCAAAACGTGTTTTTCAGCAGAAATAAACACGTTTTGGCAACTTTGGTCACCCCCATGTAAGTTATAGGGCAGGAACAGCACAGTTTTCAAAACGTGTTTTTCAGCCCGAAATAAACGCTTTTTCTCAGCCCTTGGAATCGCAGTGTAACTGCCTGGCTCCGAAGAGCACACTGAGTCAGCCCTTAACCCCAGTGATCAGAAATTGTCAAAACGTGTTTTTCAGCAGAAATAAACACGTTTTGGCAACTTTGGTCTCCCCCATGTAAGTTATATGGCTGGAACAGCACAGTTTTCAAAACGTGTTTTTCAGCCCGAAATAAACGCTTTTTCTCAGCCCTTGGAATCGCAGTGTAACTGCTTGGCTCAGAAGAGCACACTGAGTCAGCCCTACACCCCAGTGATCAGAAATTGTCAAAACGTGTTTTTCAGCAGAAATAAACACGTTTTGGCAACTTTGGTCACCCCCATGTAAGTTATAGGGCAGGAACAGCACAGTTTTCAAAACGTGTTTTTCAGCCCGAAATAAACGCGTTTTCTCAGCCCTTAGAATCGTAGTGTAACTGCCTGGCTCAGAAGAGCACACAGAGTCAGCCCTTAACCCCAGTGATCAGAAATTGTCAAAACATGTTTTTCAGCAGAAATAAACACGTTTTGGCAACTTTGGTCACCCCCATGTAAGTTATAGGGCAGGAACAGCACAGTTTTCAAAACGTGTTTTTCAGCCCGAAATAAACGCGTTTTCTCACCCTTAGAATCGCAGTGTAACTGCTTGGCTCAGAAGAGCACACAGAGTCAGCCCTTAACCCCAGTGATCAGAAATTGTCAAAACATGTTTTTCAGCAGAAATAAACACGTTTTGGCAACTTTGGTCACCCCCATGTAAGTTATAGGGCAGGAACAGCACAGTTTTCAAAACGTGTTTTTCAGCCCGAAATAAACGCTTTTTTTCAGCACTTGGAATCACAGTGTAACTGCTTGGCTCAGAAGAGCACACTGAGTCAGCCCTTAACCCCAGTGATCAGAAATTGTCAAAACGTGTTTTTCAGCAGAAATAAACACGTTTTGGCAACTTTGGTCAACCCCATGTAAGTTATAGGGCAGGAACAGCACAGTTTTCAAAACTTGTTTTTCAGCCCGAAATAAACGCTTTTTTTCAGCACTTGGAATCACAGTGTAACTGCTTGGCTCAGAAGAGCACACTGAGTCAGCCCTACACCCCAGTGATCAGAAATTGTCAAAACGTGTTTTTCAGCAGAAATAAACACGTTTTGGCAACTTTGGTCACCCCCATGTAAGTTATAGGGCAGGAACAGCACAGTTTTCAAAACGTGTTTTTCAGCCCGAAATAAACGCGTTTTCTCAGCCCTTAGAATCGTAGTGTAACTGCCTGGCTCAGAAGAGCACACTGACTCAGCCCTTAACCCCAGTGTGCAGAAATTGTCAAAACGTGTTTTTCAGCAGAAATAAACACGTTTTGGCAACTTTGGTCACCCCCATGTAAGTTATAGGGCAGGAACAGCACAGTTTTCAAAACGTGTTTTTCAGCCCGAAATAAACGCTTTTTCTCAGCCCTTGGAATCGCAGTGTAACTGCCTGGCTCCGAAGAGCACATTGAGTCAGCCCTTAACCCCAGTGATCAGAAATTGTCAAAACGTGTTTTTCAGCAGAAATAAACACGTTTTGGCAACTTTGGTCTCCCCCATGTAAGTTATATGGCTGGAACAGCACAGTTTTCAAAACGTGTTTTTCAGCCCGAAATAAACGCTTTTTCTCAGCCCTTGGAATCGCAGTGTAACTGCCTGGCTCAGAAGAGCACACTGACTCAGCCCTTAACCCCAGTGATCAGAAATTGTCAAAACTTGTTTTTCAGCAGAAATAAACACGTTTTGGCAACTTTGGTCACCCCCATGTAAGTTATAGGGCAGGAACAGCACAGTTTTCAAAACGTGTTTTTCAGCCCGAAATAAACGCGTTTTCTCAGCCCTTAGAATCGCAGTGTAACTGCTTGGCTCAGAAGAGCACACAGAGTCAGCCCTTAACCCCAGTGATCAGAAATTGTCAAAACATGTTTTTCAGCAGAAATAAACACGTTTTGGCAACTTTGGTCACCCCCATGTAAGTTATAGGGCAGGAACAGCACAGTTTTCAAAACGTGTTTTTCAGCCCGAAATAAACGCGTTTTCTCAGCCCTTAGAATCGCAGTGTAACTGCTTGGCTCAGAAGAGCACACAGAGTCAGCCCTTAACCCCAGTGATCAGAAATTGTCAAAACATGTTTTTCAGCAGAAATAAACACGTTTTGGCAACTTTGGTCACCCCCATGTAAGTTATAGGGCAGGAACAGCACAGTTTTCAAAACGTGTTTTTCAGCCCGAAATAAACGCGTTTTCTCAGCCCTTGGAATCGCAGTGTAACTGCCTGGCTCAGAAGAGCACACTGACTCAGCCCTTAACCCCAGTGATCAGAAATTGTCAAAACGTGTTTTTCAGCAGAAATAAACACGTTTTGGCAACTTTGGTCACCCCCATGTAAGTTATAGGGCAGGAACAGCACAGTTTTCAAAACGTGTTTTTCAGCCCGAAATAAACGCGTTTTCTCAGCCCTTAGAATCGCAGTGTAACTGCTTGGCTCAGAAGAGCACACAGAGTCAGCCCTTAACCCCAGTGATCAGAAATTGTCAAAACATGTTTTTCAGCAGAAATAAACACGTTTTGGCAACTTTGGTCACCCCCATGTAAGTTATAGGGCAGGAACAGCACAGTTTTCAAAACGTGTTTTTCAGCCCGAAATAAACGCTTTTTTTCAGCACTTGGAATCACAGTGTAACTGCTTGGCTCAGAAGAGCACACTGAGTCAGCCCTTAACCCCAGTGATCAGAAATTGTCAAAACGTGTTTTTCAGCAGAAATAAACACGTTTTGGCAACTTTGGTCACCCCCATGTAAGTTATAGGGCAGGAACAACACAGTTTTCAAAACGTGTTTTTCTGCCCGAAATAAACGCGTTTTCTCAGCCCTTGGAATCGCAGTGTAACTGCCTGGCTCAGAAGAGCACACTGACTCAGCCCTTAACCCCAGTGTGCAGAAATTGTCAAAACGTGTTTTTCAGCAGAAATAAACACGTTTTGGCAACTTTGGTCACCCCCATGTAAGTTATAGGGCAGGAACAGCACAGTTTTCAAAACGTGTTTTTCAGCCCGAAATAAACGCTTTTTCTCATCCCTTGGAATCGCAGTGTAACTGCCTGGCTCAGAAGAGCACACTGAGTCAGCCCTTAACCCCAGTGATCAGAAATTGTCAAAACGTGTTTTTCAGCAGAAATAAACACGTTTTGGCAACTTTGGTCACCCCCATGTAAGTTATAGGGCAGGAACAGCACAGTTTTCAAAACGTGTTTTTCAGCCCGAAATAAACGCTTTTTTTCAGCACTTGGAATCACAGTGTAACTGCTTGGCTCAGAAGAGCACACTGAGTCAGCCCTACACCCCAGTGATCAGAAATTGTCAAAACGTGTTTTTCAGCAGAAATAAACACGTTTTGGCAACTTTGGTCACCCCCATGTAAGTTATAGGGCAGGAACAGCACAGTTTTCAAAACGTGTTTTTCAGCCCGAAATAAACGCTTTTTCTCATCCCTTGGAATCGCAGTGTAACTGCCTGGCTCAGAAGAGCACACTGAGTCAGCCCTTAACCCCAGTGATCAGAAATTGTCAAAACGTGTTTTTCAGCAGAAATAAACACGTTTTGGCAACTTTGGTCTCCCCCATGTAAGTTATATGGCTGGAACAGCACAGTTTTCAAAACGTGTTTTTCAGCCCGAAATAAACGCTTTTTCTCAGCCCTTGGAATCGCAGTGTAACTGCCTGGCTCAGAAGAGCACACTGACTCAGCCCTTAACCCCAGTGATCAGAAATTGTCAAAACTTGTTTTTCAGCAGAAATAAACACGTTTTGGCAACTTTGGTCACCCCCATGTAAGTTATAGGGCAGGAACAGCACAGTTTTCAAAACGTGTTTTTCAGCCCGAAATAAACGCGTTTTCTCAGCCCTTAGAATCACAGTGTAACTGCTTGGCTCAGAAGAGCACACAGAGTCAGCCCTTAACCCCAGTGATCAGAAATTGTCAAAACATGTTTTTCAGCAGAAATAAACACGTTTTGGCAACTTTGGTCACCCCCATGTAAGTTATAGGGCAGGAACAGCACAGTTTTCAAAACGTGTTTTTCAGCCCGAAATAAACGCGTTTTCTCAGCCCTTAGAATCGCAGTGTAACTGCTTGGCTCAGAAGAGCACACAGAGTCAGCCCTTAACCCCAGTGATCAGAAATTGTCAAAACATGTTTTTCAGCAGAAATAAACACGTTTTGGCAACTTTGGTCACCCCCATGTAAGTTATAGGGCAGGAACAGCAGAGTTTTCAAAACGTGTTTTTCAGCCCGAAATAAACGCTTTTTTTCAGCACTTGGAATCACAGTGTAACTGCTTGGCTCAGAAGAGCACACTGAGTCAGCCCTTAACCCCAGTGATCAGAAATTGTCAAAACGTGTTTTTCAGCAGAAATAAACACGTTTTGGCAACTTTGGTCACCCCCATGTAAGTTATAGGGCAGGAACAACACAGTTTTCAAAACGTGTTTTTCAGCCCGAAATAAACGCGTTTTCTCAGCCCTTGGAATCGCAGTGTAACTGCCTGACTCAGAAGAGCACACTGACTCAGCCCTTAACCCCAGTGTGCAGAAATTGTCAAAACGTGTTTTTCAGCAGAAATAAACACGTTTTGGCAACTTTGGTCAACCCCATGTAAGTTATAGGGCAGGAACAGCACAGTTTTCAAAACGTGTTTTTCAGCCCGAAATAAACGCTTTTTTTCAGCACTTGGAATCACAGTGTAACTGCTTGGCTCAGAAGAGCACACTGAGTCAGCCCTACACCCCAGTGATCAGAAATTGTCAAAACGTGTTTTTCAGCAGAAATAAACACGTTTTGGCAACTTTGGTCACCCCCATGTAAGTTATAGGGCAGGAACAGCACAGTTTTCAAAACGTGTTTTTCAGCCCGAAATAAACGCGTTTTCTCAGCCCTTAGAATCGTAGTGTAACTGCCTGGCTCAGAAGAGCACACAGAGTCAGCCCTTAACCCCAGTGATCAGAAATTGTCAAAACATGTTTTTCAGCAGAAATAAACACGTTTTGGCAACTTTGGTCACCCCCATGTAAGTTATAGGGCAGGAACAGCACAGTTTTCAAAACGTGTTTTTCAGCCCGAAATAAACGCGTTTTCTCAGCCCTTAGAATCGCAGTGTAACTGCTTGGCTCAGAAGAGCACACAGAGTCAGCCCTTAACCCCAGTGATCAGAAATTGTCAAAACATGTTTTTCAGCAGAAATAAACACGTTTTGGCAACTTTGGTCACCCCCATGTAAGTTATAGGGCAGGAACAGCACAGTTTTCAAAACGTGTTTTTCAGCCCGAAATAAACGCTTTTTTTCAGCACTTGGAATCACAGTGTAACTGCTTGGCTCAGAAGAGCACACTGAGTCAGCCCTTAACCCCAGTGATCAGAAATTGTCAAAACGTGTTTTTCAGCAGAAATAAACACGTTTTGGCAACTTTGGTCAACCCCATGTAAGTTATAGGGCAGGAACAGCACAGTTTTCAAAACTTGTTTTTCAGCCCGAAATAAACGCTTTTTTTCAGCACTTGGAATCACAGTGTAACTGCTTGGCTCAGAAGAGCACACTGAGTCAGCCCTACACCCCAGTGATCAGAAATTGTCAAAACGTGTTTTTCAGCAGAAATAAACACGTTTTGGCAACTTTGGTCACCCCCATGTAAGTTATAGGGCAGGAACAGCACAGTTTTCAAAACGTGTTTTTCAGCCCGAAATAAACGCGTTTTCTCAGCCCTTAGAATCGTAGTGTAACTGCCTGGCTCAGAAGAGCACACTGACTCAGCCCTTAACCCCAGTGTGCAGAAATTGTCAAAACGTGTTTTTCAGCAGAAATAAACACGTTTTGGCAACTTTGGTCACCCCCATGTAAGTTATAGGGCAGGAACAGCACAGTTTTCAAAACGTGTTTTTCAGCCCGAAATAAACGCTTTTTCTCAGCCCTTGGAATCGCAGTGTAACTGCCTGGCTCCGAAGAGCACACTGAGTCAGCCCTTAACCCCAGTGATCAGAAATTGTCAAAACGTGTTTTTCAGCAGAAATAAACACGTTTTGGCAACTTTGGTCTCCCCCATGTAAGTTATATGGCTGGAACAGCACAGTTTTCAAAACGTGTTTTTCAGCCCGAAATAAACGCTTTTTCTCAGCCCTTGGAATCGCAGTGTAACTGCTTGGCTCAGAAGAGCACACTGAGTCAGCCCTACACCCCAGTGATCAGAAATTGTCAAAACGTGTTTTTCAGCAGAAATAAACACGTTTTGGCAACTTTGGTCACCCCCATGTAAGTTATAGGGCAGGAACAGCACAGTTTTCAAAACGTGTTTTTCAGCCCGAAATAAACGCGTTTTCTCAGCCCTTAGAATCGTAGTGTAACTGCCTGGCTCAGAAGAGCACACAGAGTCAGCCCTTAACCCCAGTGATCAGAAATTGTCAAAACATGTTTTTCAGCAGAAATAAACACGTTTTGGCAACTTTGGTCACCCCCATGTAAGTTATAGGGCAGGAACAGCACAGTTTTCAAAACGTGTTTTTCAGCCCGAAATAAACGCGTTTTCTCACCCTTAGAATCGCAGTGTAACTGCTTGGCTCAGAAGAGCACACAGAGTCAGCCCTTAACCCCAGTGATCAGAAATTGTCAAAACATGTTTTTCAGCAGAAATAAACACGTTTTGGCAACTTTGGTCACCCCCATGTAAGTTATAGGGCAGGAACAGCACAGTTTTCAAAACGTGTTTTTCAGCCCGAAATAAACGCTTTTTTTCAGCACTTGGAATCACAGTGTAACTGCTTGGCTCAGAAGAGCACACTGAGTCAGCCCTTAACCCCAGTGATCAGAAATTGTCAAAACGTGTTTTTCAGCAGAAATAAACACGTTTTGGCAACTTTGGTCAACCCCATGTAAGTTATAGGGCAGGAACAGCACAGTTTTCAAAACTTGTTTTTCAGCCCGAAATAAACGCTTTTTTTCAGCACTTGGAATCACAGTGTAACTGCTTGGCTCAGAAGAGCACACTGAGTCAGCCCTACACCCCAGTGATCAGAAATTGTCAAAACGTGTTTTTCAGCAGAAATAAACACGTTTTGGCAACTTTGGTCACCCCCATGTAAGTTATAGGGCAGGAACAGCACAGTTTTCAAAACGTGTTTTTCAGCCCGAAATAAACGCGTTTTCTCAGCCCTTAGAATCGTAGTGTAACTGCCTGGCTCAGAAGAGCACACTGACTCAGCCCTTAACCCCAGTGTGCAGAAATTGTCAAAACGTGTTTTTCAGCAGAAATAAACACGTTTTGGCAACTTTGGTCACCCCCATGTAAGTTATAGGGCAGGAACAGCACAGTTTTCAAAACGTGTTTTTCAGCCCGAAATAAACGCTTTTTCTCAGCCCTTGGAATCGCAGTGTAACTGCCTGGCTCCGAAGAGCACATTGAGTCAGCCCTTAACCCCAGTGATCAGAAATTGTCAAAACGTGTTTTTCAGCAGAAATAAACACGTTTTGGCAACTTTGGTCTCCCCCATGTAAGTTATATGGCTGGAACAGCACAGTTTTCAAAACGTGTTTTTCAGCCCGAAATAAACGCTTTTTCTCAGCCCTTGGAATCGCAGTGTAACTGCCTGGCTCAGAAGAGCACACTGACTCAGCCCTTAACCCCAGTGATCAGAAATTGTCAAAACTTGTTTTTCAGCAGAAATAAACACGTTTTGGCAACTTTGGTCACCCACATGTAAGTTATAGGGCAGGAACAGCACAGTTTTCAAAACGTGTTTTTCAGCCCGAAATAAACGCGTTTTCTCAGCCCTTAGAATCGCAGTGTAACTGCTTGGCTCAGAAGAGCACACAGAGTCAGCCCTTAACCCCAGTGATCAGAAATTGTCAAAACATGTTTTTCAGCAGAAATAAACACGTTTTGGCAACTTTGGTCACCCCCATGTAAGTTATAGGGCAGGAACAGCACAGTTTTCAAAACGTGTTTTTCAGCCCGAAATAAACGCGTTTTCTCAGCCCTTAGAATCGCAGTGTAACTGCTTGGCTCAGAAGAGCACACAGAGTCAGCCCTTAACCCCAGTGATCAGAAATTGTCAAAACATGTTTTTCAGCAGAAATAAACACGTTTTGGCAACTTTGGTCACCCCCATGTAAGTTATAGGGCAGGAACAGCACAGTTTTCAAAACGTGTTTTTCAGCCCGAAATAAACGCGTTTTCTCAGCCCTTGGAATCGCAGTGTAACTGCCTGGCTCAGAAGAGCACACTGACTCAGCCCTTAACCCCAGTGATCAGAAATTGTCAAAACGTGTTTTTCAGCAGAAATAAACACGTTTTGGCAACTTTGGTCACCCCCATGTAAGTTATAGGGCAGGAACAGCACAGTTTTCAAAACGTGTTTTTCAGCCCGAAATAAACGCGTTTTCTCAGCCCTTAGAATCGCAGTGTAACTGCTTGGCTCAGAAGAGCACACAGAGTCAGCCCTTAACCCCAGTGATCAGAAATTGTCAAAACATGTTTTTCAGCAGAAATAAACACGTTTTGGCAACTTTGGTCACCCCCATGTAAGTTATAGGGCAGGAACAGCACAGTTTTCAAAACGTGTTTTTCAGCCCGAAATAAACGCTTTTTTTCAGCACTTGGAATCACAGTGTAACTGCTTGGCTCAGAAGAGCACACTGAGTCAGCCCTTAACCCCAGTGATCAGAAATTGTCAAAACGTGTTTTTCAGCAGAAATAAACACGTTTTGGCAACTTTGGTCACCCCCATGTAAGTTATAGGGCAGGAACAACACAGTTTTCAAAACGTGTTTTTCTGCCCGAAATAAACGCGTTTTCTCAGCCCTTGGAATCGCAGTGTAACTGCCTGGCTCAGAAGAGCACACTGACTCAGCCCTTAACCCCAGTGTGCAGAAATTGTCAAAACGTGTTTTTCAGCAGAAATAAACACGTTTTGGCAACTTTGGTCACCCCCATGTAAGTTATAGGGCAGGAACAGCACAGTTTTCAAAACGTGTTTTTCAGCCCGAAATAAACGCTTTTTCTCATCCCTTGGAATCGCAGTGTAACTGCCTGGCTCAGAAGAGCACACTGAGTCAGCCCTTAACCCCAGTGATCAGAAATTGTCAAAACGTGTTTTTCAGCAGAAATAAACACGTTTTGGCAACTTTGGTCACCCCCATGTAAGTTATAGGGCAGGAACAACACAGTTTTCAAAACGTGTTTTTCAGCCCGAAATAAACGCGTTTTCTCAGCCCTTGGAATCGCAGTGTAACTGCCTGGCTCAGAAGAGCACACTGACTCAGCCCTTAACCCCAGTGTGCAGAAATTGTCAAAACGTGTTTTTCAGCAGAAATAAACACGTTTTGGCAACTTTGGTCACCCCAATGTAAGTTATAGGGCAGGAACAGCACAGTTTTCAAAACGTGTTTTTCAGCCCGAAATAAACGCTTTTTTTCAGCACTTGGAATCACAGTGTAACTGCTTGGCTCAGAAGAGCACACTGAGTCAGCCCTACACCCCAGTGATCAGAAATTGTCAAAACGTGTTTTTCAGCAGAAATAAACACGTTTTGGCAACTTTGGTCACCCCCATGTAAGTTATAGGGCAGGAACAGCACAGTTTTCAAAACGTGTTTTTCAGCCCGAAATAAACGCGTTTTCTCAGCCTTTAGAATCGTAGTGTAACTGCCTGGCTCAGAAGAGCACACTGACTCAGCCCTTAACCCCAGTGTGCAGAAATTGTCAAAACGTGTTTTTCAGCAGAAATAAACACGTTTTGGCAACTTTGGTCACCCCCATGTAAGTTATAGGGCAGGAACAGCACAGTTTTCAAAACGTGTTTTTCAGCCCGAAATAAACGCTTTTTCTCAGCCCTTGGAATCGCAGTGTAACTGCCTGGCTCCGAAGAGCACACTGAGTCAGCCCTTAACCCCAGTGATCAGAAATTGTCAAAACGTGTTTTTCAGCAGAAATAAACACGTTTTGGCAACTTTGGTCTCCCCCATGTAAGTTATATGGCTGGAACAGCACAGTTTTCAAAACGTGTTTTTCAGCCCGAAATAAACGCTTTTTCTCAGCCCTTGGAATCGCAGTGTAACTGCCTGGCTCAGAAGAGCACACTGACTCAGCCCTTAACCCCAGTGATCAGAAATTGTCAAAACTTGTTTTTCAGCAGAAATAAACACGTTTTGGCAACTTTGGTCACCCCCATGTAAGTTATAGGGCAGGAACAGCACAGTTTTCAAAACGTGTTTTTCAGCCCGAAATAAACGCGTTTTCTCAGCCCTTGGAATCGCAGTGTAACTGCTTGGCTCAGAAGAGCACACAGAGTCAGCCCTTAACCCCAGTGATCAGAAATTGTCAAAACATGTTTTTCAGCAGAAATAAACACGTTTTGGCAACTTTGGTCACCCCCATGTAAGTTATAGGGCAGGAACAGCACAGTTTTCAAAACGTGTTTTTCAGCCCGAAATAAACGCGTTTTCTCAGCCCTTAGAATCGCAGTGTAACTGCTTGGCTCAGAAGAGCACACAGAGTCAGCCCTTAACCCCAGTGATCAGAAATTGTCAAAACATGTTTTTCAGCAGAAATAAACACGTTTTGGCAACTTTGGTCACCCCCATGTAAGTTATAGGGCAGGAACAGCACAGTTTTCAAAACGTGTTTTTCAGCCCGAAATAAACGCTTTTTTTCAGCACTTGGAATCACAGTGTAACTGCTTGGCTCAGAAGAGCACACTGAGTCAGCCCTTAACCCCAGTGATCAGAAATTGTCAAAACGTGTTTTTCAGCAGAAATAAACACGTTTTGGCAACTTTGGTCACCCCCATGTAAGTTATAGGGCAGGAACAACACAGTTTTCAAAACGTGTTTTTCAGCCCGAAATAAACGCGTTTTCTCAGCCCTTGGAATCGCAGTGTAACTGCCTGACTCAGAAGAGCACACTGACTCAGCCCTTAACCCCAGTGTGCAGAAATTGTCAAAACGTGTTTTTCAGCAGAAATAAACACGTTTTGGCAACTTTGGTCAACCCCATGTAAGTTATAGGGCAGGAACAGCACAGTTTTCAAAACGTGTTTTTCAGCCCGAAATAAACGCTTTTTTTCAGCACTTGGAATCACAGTGTAACTGCTTGGCTCAGAAGAGCACACTGAGTCAGCCCTACACCCCAGTGATCAGAAATTGTCAAAACGTGTTTTTCAGCAGAAATAAACACGTTTTGGCAACTTTGGTCACCCCCATGTAAGTTATAGGGCAGGAACAGCACAGTTTTCAAAACGTGTTTTTCAGCCCGAAATAAACGCGTTTTCTCAGCCCTTAGAATCGTAGTGTAACTGCCTGGCTCAGAAGAGCACACAGAGTCAGCCCTTAACCCCAGTGATCAGAAATTGTCAAAACATGTTTTTCAGCAGAAATAAACACGTTTTGGCAACTTTGGTCACCCCCATGTAAGTTATAGGGCAGGAACAGCACAGTTTTCAAAACGTGTTTTTCAGCCCGAAATAAACGCGTTTTCTCAGCCCTTAGAATCGCAGTGTAACTGCTTGGCTCAGAAGAGCACACAGAGTCAGCCCTTAACCCCAGTGATCAGAAATTGTCAAAACATGTTTTTCAGCAGAAATAAACACGTTTTGGCAACTTTGGTCACCCCCATGTAAGTTATAGGGCAGGAACAGCACAGTTTTCAAAACGTGTTTTTCAGCCCGAAATAAACGCTTTTTTTCAGCACTTGGAATCACAGTGTAACTGCTTGGCTCAGAAGAGCACACTGAGTCAGCCCTTAACCCCAGTGATCAGAAATTGTCAAAACGTGTTTTTCAGCAGAAATAAACACGTTTTGGCAACTTTGGTCAACCCCATGTAAGTTATAGGGCAGGAACAGCACAGTTTTCAAAACTTGTTTTTCAGCCCGAAATAAACGCTTTTTTTCAGCACTTGGAATCACAGTGTAACTGCTTGGCTCAGAAGAGCACACTGAGTCAGCCCTACACCCCAGTGATCAGAAATTGTCAAAACGTGTTTTTCAGCAGAAATAAACACGTTTTGGCAACTTTGGTCACCCCCATGTAAGTTATAGGGCAGGAACAGCACAGTTTTCAAAACGTGTTTTTCAGCCCGAAATAAACGCGTTTTCTCAGCCCTTGGAATCGCAGTGTAACTGCCTGGCTCAGAAGAGCACACTGACTCAGCCCTTAACCCCAGTGATCAGAAATTGTCAAAACGTGTTTTTCAGCAGAAATAAACACGTTTTGGCAACTTTGGTCTCCCCCATGTAAGTTATATGGCTGGAACAGCACAGTTTTCAAAACGTGTTTTTCAGCCCGAAATAAACGCTTTTTCTCAGCCCTTGGAATCGCAGTGTAACTGCCTGGCTCAGAAGAGCACACTGACTCAGCCCTTAACCCCAGTGATCAGAAATTGTCAAAACTTGTTTTTCAGCAGAAATAAACACGTTTTGGCAACTTTGGTCACCCCCATGTAAGTTATAGGGCAGGAACAGCACAGTTTTCAAAACGTGTTTTTCAGCCCGAAATAAACGCGTTTTCTCAGCCCTTAGAATCGCAGTGTAACTGCTTGGCTCAGAAGAGCACACAGAGTCAGCCCTTAACCCCAGTGATCAGAAATTGTCAAAACATGTTTTTCAGCAGAAATAAACACGTTTTGGCAACTTTGGTCACCCCCATGTAAGTTATAGGGCAGGAACAGCACAGTTTTCAAAACGTGTTTTTCAGCCCGAAATAAACGCGTTTTCTCAGCCCTTAGAATCGCAGTGTAACTGCTTGGCTCAGAAGAGCACACAGAGTCAGCCCTTAACCCCAGTGATCAGAAATTGTCAAAACATGTTTTTCAGCAGAAATAAACACGTTTTGGCAACTTTGGTCACCCCCATGTAAGTTATAGGGCAGGAACAGCACAGTTTTCAAAACGTGTTTTTCAGCCCGAAATAAACGCGTTTTCTCAGCCCTTGGAATCGCAGTGTAACTGCCTGGCTCAGAAGAGCACACTGACTCAGCCCTTAACCCCAGTGTGCAGAAATTGTCAAAACGTGTTTTTCAGCAGAAATAAACACGTTTTGGCAACTTTGGTCAACCCCATGTAAGTTATAGGGCAGGAACAGCACTGTTTTCAAAACGTGTTTTTCAGCCCGAAATAAACGCTTTTTTTCAGCACTTGGAATCACAGTGTAACTGCTTGGCTCAGAAGAGCACACTGAGTCAGCCCTTAACCCCAGTGATCAGAAATTGTCAAAACGTGTTTTTCAGCAGAAATAAACACGTTTTGGCAACTTTGGTCACCCCCATGTAAGTTATAGGGCAGGAACAGCACAGTTTTCAAAACGTGTTTTTCAGCCCGAAATAAACGCGTTTTCTCAGCCCTTAGAATCGCAGTGTAACTGCTTGGCTCAGAAGAGCACACAGAGTCAGCCCTTAACCCCAGTGATCAGAAATTGTCAAAACATGTTTTTCAGCAGAAATAAACACGTTTTGGCAACTTTGGTCACCCCCATGTAAGTTATAGGGCAGGAACAGCACAGTTTTCAAAACGTGTTTTTCAGCCCGAAATAAACGCTTTTTTTCAGCACTTGGAATCACAGTGTAACTGCTTGGCTCAGAAGAGCACACTGAGTCAGCCCTTAACCCCAGTGATCAGAAATTGTCAAAACGTGTTTTTCAGCAGAAATAAACACGTTTTGGCAACTTTGGTCACCCCCATGTAAGTTATAGGGCAGGAACAACACAGTTTTCAAAACGTGTTTTTCTGCCCGAAATAAACGCGTTTTCTCAGCCCTTGGAATCGCAGTGTAACTGCCTGGCTCAGAAGAGCACACTGACTCAGCCCTTAACCCCAGTGTGCAGAAATTGTCAAAACGTGTTTTTCAGCAGAAATAAACACGTTTTGGCAACTTTGGTCACCCCCATGTAAGTTATAGGGCAGGAACAGCACAGTTTTCAAAACGTGTTTTTCAGCCCGAAATAAACGCTTTTTCTCATCCCTTGGAATCGCAGTGTAACTGCCTGGCTCAGAAGAGCACACTGAGTCAGCCCTTAACCCCAGTGATCAGAAATTGTCAAAACGTGTTTTTCAGCAGAAATAAACACGTTTTGGCAACTTTGGTCACCCCCATGTAAGTTATAGGGCAGGAACAACACAGTTTTCAAAACGTGTTTTTCAGCCCGAAATAAACGCGTTTTCTCAGCCCTTGGAATCGCAGTGTAACTGCCTGGCTCAGAAGAGCACACTGACTCAGCCCTTAACCCCAGTGTGCAGAAATTGTCAAAACGTGTTTTTCAGCAGAAATAAACACGTTTTGGCAACTTTGGTCACCCCAATGTAAGTTATAGGGCAGGAACAGCACAGTTTTCAAAACGTGTTTTTCAGCCCGAAATAAACGCTTTTTTTCAGCACTTGGAATCACAGTGTAACTGCTTGGCTCAGAAGAGCACACTGAGTCAGCCCTACACCCCAGTGATCAGAAATTGTCAAAACGTGTTTTTCAGCAGAAATAAACACGTTTTGGCAACTTTGGTCACCCCCATGTAAGTTATAGGGCAGGAACAGCACAGTTTTCAAAACGTGTTTTTCAGCCCGAAATAAACGCGTTTTCTCAGCCTTTAGAATCGTAGTGTAACTGCCTGGCTCAGAAGAGCACACTGACTCAGCCCTTAACCCCAGTGTGCAGAAATTGTCAAAACGTGTTTTTCAGCAGAAATAAACACGTTTTGGCAACTTTGGTCACCCCCATGTAAGTTATAGGGCAGGAACAGCACAGTTTTCAAAACGTGTTTTTCAGCCCGAAATAAACGCTTTTTCTCAGCCCTTGGAATCGCAGTGTAACTGCCTGGCTCCGAAGAGCACACTGAGTCAGCCCTTAACCCCAGTGATCAGAAATTGTCAAAACGTGTTTTTCAGCAGAAATAAACACGTTTTGGCAACTTTGGTCTCCCCCATGTAAGTTATATGGCTGGAACAGCACAGTTTTCAAAACGTGTTTTTCAGCCCGAAATAAACGCTTTTTCTCAGCCCTTGGAATCGCAGTGTAACTGCCTGGCTCAGAAGAGCACACTGACTCAGCCCTTAACCCCAGTGATCAGAAATTGTCAAAACTTGTTTTTCAGCAGAAATAAACACGTTTTGGCAACTTTGGTCACCCCCATGTAAGTTATAGGGCAGGAACAGCACAGTTTTCAAAACGTGTTTTTCAGCCCGAAATAAACGCGTTTTCTCAGCCCTTAGAATCGCAGTGTAACTGCTTGGCTCAGAAGAGCACACAGAGTCAGCCCTTAACCCCAGTGATCAGAAATTGTCAAAACATGTTTTTCAGCAGAAATAAACACGTTTTGGCAACTTTGGTCACCCCCATGTAAGTTATAGGGCAGGAACAGCACAGTTTTCAAAACGTGTTTTTCAGCCCGAAATAAACGCGTTTTCTCAGCCCTTAGAATCGCAGTGTAACTGCTTGGCTCAGAAGAGCACACAGAGTCAGCCCTTAACCCCAGTGATCAGAAATTGTCAAAACATGTTTTTCAGCAGAAATAAACACGTTTTGGCAACTTTGGTCACCCCCATGTAAGTTATAGGGCAGGAACAGCAGAGTTTTCAAAACGTGTTTTTCAGCCCGAAATAAACGCTTTTTTTCAGCACTTGGAATCACAGTGTAACTGCTTGGCTCAGAAGAGCACACTGAGTCAGCCCTTAACCCCAGTGATCAGAAATTGTCAAAACGTGTTTTTCAGCAGAAATAAACACGTTTTGGCAACTTTGGTCACCCCCATGTAAGTTATAGGGCAGGAACAACACAGTTTTCAAAACGTGTTTTTCAGCCCGAAATAAACGCGTTTTCTCAGCCCTTGGAATCGCAGTGTAACTGCCTGGCTCAGAAGAGCACACTGACTCAGCCCTTAACCCCAGTGTGCAGAAATTGTCAAAACGTGTTTTTCAGCAGAAATAAACACGTTTTGGCAACTTTGGTCAACCCCATGTAAGTTATAGGGCAGGAACAGCACAGTTTTCAAAACGTGTTTTTCAGCCCGAAATAAACGCTTTTTTTCAGCACTTGGAATCACAGTGTAACTGCTTGGCTCAGAAGAGCACACTGAGTCAGCCCTACACCCCAGTGATCAGAAATTGTCAAAACGTGTTTTTCAGCAGAAATAAACACGTTTTGGCAACTTTGGTCTCCCCCATGTAAGTTATATGGCTGGAACAGCACAGTTTTCAAAACGTGTTTTTCAGCCCGAAATAAACGCTTTTTCTCAGCCCTTGGAATCGCAGTGTAACTGCCTGGCTCAGAAGAGCACACTGACTCAGCCCTTAACCCCAGTGATCAGAAATTGTCAAAACTTGTTTTTCAGCAGAAATAAACACGTTTTGGCAACTTTGGTCACCCCCATGTAAGTTATAGGGCAGGAACAGCACAGTTTTCAAAACGTGTTTTTCAGCCCGAAATAAACGCGTTTTCTCAGCCCTTAGAATCGCAGTGTAACTGCTTGGCTCAGAAGAGCACACAGAGTCAGCCCTTAACCCCAGTGATCAGAAATTGTCAAAACATGTTTTTCAGCAGAAATAAACACGTTTTGGCAACTTTGGTCACCCCCATGTAAGTTATAGGGCAGGAACAGCACAGTTTTCAAAACGTGTTTTTCAGCCCGAAATAAACGCGTTTTCTCAGCCCTTAGAATCGCAGTGTAACTGCTTGGCTCAGAAGAGCACACAGAGTCAGCCCTTAACCCCAGTGATCAGAAATTGTCAAAACATGTTTTTCAGCAGAAATAAACACGTTTTGGCAACTTTGGTCACCCCCATGTAAGTTATAGGGCAGGAACAGCACAGTTTTCAAAACGTGTTTTTCAGCCCGTAATAAACGCGTTTTCTCAGCCCTTGGAATCGCAGTGTAACTGCCTGGCTCAGAAGAGCACACTGACTCAGCCCTTAACCCCAGTGTGCAGAAATTGTCAAAACGTGTTTTTCAGCAGAAATAAACACGTTTTGGCAACTTTGGTCAACCCCATGTAAGTTATAGGGCAGGAACAGCACAGTTTTCAAAACGTGTTTTTCAGCCCGAAATAAACGCTTTTTTTCAGCACTTGGAATCACAGTGTAACTGCTTGGCTCAGAAGAGCACACTGAGTCAGCCCTTAACCCCAGTGATCAGAAATTGTCAAAACGTGTTTTTCAGCAGAAATAAACACGTTTTGGCAACTTTGGTCACCCCCATGTAAGTTATAGGGCAGGAACAGCACAGTTTTCAAAACGTGTTTTTCAGCCCGAAATAAACGCGTTTTCTCAGCCCTTAGAATCGCAGTGTAACTGCTTGGCTCAGAAGAGCACACAGAGTCAGCCCTTAACCCCAGTGATCAGAAATTGTCAAAACATGTTTTTCAGCAGAAATAAACACGTTTTGGCAACTTTGGTCACCCCCATGTAAGTTATAGGGCAGGAACAGCACAGTTTTCAAAACGTGTTTTTCAGCCCGAAATAAACGCTTTTTTTCAGCACTTGGAATCACAGTGTAACTGCTTGGCTCAGAAGAGCACACTGAGTCAGCCCTTAACCCCAGTGATCAGAAATTGTCAAAACGTGTTTTTCAGCAGAAATAAACACGTTTTGGCAACTTTGGTCACCCCCATGTAAGTTATAGGGCAGGAACAACACAGTTTTCAAAACGTGTTTTTCTGCCCGAAATAAACGCGTTTTCTCAGCCCTTGGAATCGCAGTGTAACTGCCTGGCTCAGAAGAGCACACTGACTCAGCCCTTAACCCCAGTGTGCAGAAATTGTCAAAACGTGTTTTTCAGCAGAAATAAACACGTTTTGGCAACTTTGGTCAACCCCATGTAAGTTATAGGGCAGGAACAGCACAGTTTTCAAAACGTGTTTTTCAGCCCGAAATAAACGCTTTTTTTCAGCACTTGGAATCACAGTGTAACTGCTTGGCTCAGAAGAGCACACTGAGTCAGCCCTTAACCCCAGTGATCAGAAATTGTCAAAACGTGTTTTTCAGCAGAAATAAACACGTTTTGGCAACTTTGGTCACCCCCCATGTAAGTTATAGGGCAGGAACAGCACAGTTTTCAAAACGTGTTTTTCAGTCCGAAATAAACGCGTTTTCTCAGCCCTTAGAATCGCAGTGTAACTGCCTGGCTCAGAAGAGCACACTGACTCAGCCCTTAACCCCAGTGTGCAGAAATTGTCAAAACGTGTTTTTCAGCAGAAATAAACACGTTTTGGCAACTTTGGTCACCCCCATGTAAGTTATAGGGCAGGAACAGCACAGTTTTCAAAACGTGTTTTTCAGCCCGAAATAAACGCTTTTTTTCAGCACTTGGAATCACAGTGTAACTGCTTGGCTCAGAAGAGCACACTGAGTCAGCCCTACACCCCAGTGATCAGAAATTGTCAAAACGTGTTTTTCAGCAGAAATAAACACGTTTTGGCAACTTTGGTCACCCCCATGTAAGTTATAGGGCAGGAACAGCACAGTTTTCAAAACGTGTTTTTCAGCCCGAAATAAACGCGTTTTCTCAGCCCTTAGAATCATAGTGTAACTGCCTGGCTCAGAAGAGCACACTGACTCAGCCCTTAACCCCAGTGTGCAGAAATTGTCAAAACTTGTTTTTCAGCAGAAATAAACACGTTTTGGCAACTTTGGTCACCCCCATGTAAGTTATAGGGCAGGAACAGCACAGTTTTCAAAACGTGTTTTTCAGCCCGAAATAAACGCTTTTTCTCATCCCTTGGAATCGCAGTGTAACTGCCTGGCTCAGAAGAGCACACTGAGTCAGCCCTTAACCCCAGTGATCAGAAATTGTCAAAACGTGTTTTTCAGCAGAAATGAACACGTTTTGGCAACTTTGGTCTCCCCCATGTAAGTTATATGGCTGGAACAGCACAGTTTTCAAAACGTGTTTTTCAGCCCGAAATAAACGCTTTTTCTCAGCCCTTGGAATCGCAGTGTAACTGCCTGGCTCAGAAGAGCACACTGACTCAGCCCTTAACCCCAGTGATCAGAAATTGTCAAAACTTGTTTTTCAGCAGAAATAAACACGTTTTGGCAACTTTGGTCACCCCCATGTAAGTTATAGGGCAGGAACAGCACAGTTTTCAAAACGTGTTTTTCAGCCCGAAATAAACGCGTTTTCTCAGCCCTTAGAATCGCAGTGTAACTGCTTGGCTCAGAAGAGCACACAGAGTCAGCCCTTAACCCCAGTGATCAGAAATTGTCAAAACATGTTTTTCAGCAGAAATAAACACGTTTTGGCAACTTTGGTCACCCCCATGTAAGTTATAGGGCAGGAACAGCACAGTTTTCAAAACGTGTTTTTCAGCCCGAAATAAACGCGTTTTCTCAGCCCTTAGAATCGCAGTGTAACTGCTTGGCTCAGAAGAGCACACAGAGTCAGCCCTTAACCCCAGTGATCAGAAATTGTCAAAACATGTTTTTCAGCAGAAATAAACACGTTTTGGCAACTTTGGTCACCCCCATGTAAGTTATAGGGCAGGAACAGCAGAGTTTTCAAAACGTGTTTTTCAGCCCGAAATAAACGCTTTTTTTCAGCACTTGGAATCACAGTGTAACTGCTTGGCTCAGAAGAGCACACTGAGTCAGCCCTTAACCCCAGTGATCAGAAATTGTCAAAACGTGTTTTTCAGCAGAAATAAACACGTTTTGGCAACTTTGGTCACCCCCATGTAAGTTATAGGGCAGGAACAACACAGTTTTCAAAACGTGTTTTTCAGCCCGAAATAAACGCGTTTTCTCAGCCCTTAGAATCGCAGTGTAACTGCCTGGCTCAGAAGAGCACACTGACTCAGCCCTTAACCCCAGTGATCAGAAATTGTCAAAACTTGTTTTTCAGCAGAAATAAACACGTTTTGGCAACTTTGGTCACCCCCATGTAAGTTATAGGGCAGGAACAGCACAGTTTTCAAAACGTGTTTTTCAGCCCGAAATAAACGCGTTTTCTCAGCCCTTAGAATCGCAGTGTAACTGCTTGGCTCAGAAGAGCACACAGAGTCAGCCCTTAACCCCAGTGATCAGAAATTGTCAAAACATGTTTTTCAGCAGAAATAAACACGTTTTGGCAACTTTGGTCACCCCCATGTAAGTTATAGGGCAGGAACAGCACAGTTTTCAAAACGTGTTTTTCAGCCCGAAATAAACGCGTTTTCTCAGCCCTTAGAATCGCAGTGTAACTGCTTGGCTCAGAAGAGCACACAGAGTCAGCCCTTAACCCCAGTGATCAGAAATTGTCAAAACATGTTTTTCAGCAGAAATAAACACGTTTTGGCAACTTTGGTCACCCCCATGTAAGTTATAGGGCAGGAACAGCACAGTTTTCAAAACGTGTTTTTCAGCCCGAAATAAACGCTTTTTTTCAGCACTTGGAATCACAGTGTAACTGCTTGGCTCAGAAGAGCACACTGAGTCAGCCCTTAACCCCAGTGATCAGAAATTGTCAAAACGTGTTTTTCAGCAGAAATAAACACGTTTTGGCAACTTTGGTCACCCCCATGTAAGTTATAGGGCAGGAACAACACAGTTTTCAAAACGTGTTTTTCAGCCCGAAATAAACGCGTTTTCTCAGCCCTTGGAATCGCAGTGTAACTGCCTGGCTCAGAAGAGCACACTGACTCAGCCCTTAACCCCAGTGTGCAGAAATTGTCAAAACGTGTTTTTCAGCAGAAATAAACACGTTTTGGCAACTTTGGTCAACCCCATGTAAGTTATAGGGCAGGAACAGCACAGTTTTCAAAACGTGTTTTTCAGTCCGAAATAAACGCGTTTTCTCAGCCCTTAGAATCGCAGTGTAACTGCCTGGCTCAGAAGAGCACACTGACTCAGCCCTTAACCCCAGTGTGCAGAAATTGTCAAAACGTGTTTTTCAGCAGAAATAAACACGTTTTGGCAACTTTGGTAACCCCCATGTAAGTTATAGGGCAGGAACAGCACAGTTTTCAAAACGTGTTTTTCAGCCCGAAATAAACGCTTTTTTTCAGCACTTGGAATCACAGTGTAACTGCTTGGCTCAGAAGAGCACACTGAGTCAGCCCTACACCCCAGTGATCAGAAATTGTCAAAACGTGTTTTTCAGCAGAAATAAACACGTTTTGGCAACTTTGGTCACCCCCATGTAAGTTATAGGGCAGGAACAGCACAGTTTTCAAAACGTGTTTTTCAGCCCGAAATAAACGCGTTTTCTCAGCCCTTAGAATCATAGTGTAACTGCCTGGCTCAGAAGAGCACACTGACTCAGCCCTTAACCGCAGTGTGCAGAAATTGTCAAAACGTGTTTTTCAGCAGAAATAAACACGTTTTGGCAACTTTGGTCACCCCCATGTAAGTTATAGGGCAGGAACAGCACAGTTTTCAAAACGTGTTTTTCAGCCCGAAATAAACGCTTTTTCTCATCCCTTGGAATCGCAGTGTAACTGCCTGGCTCAGAAGAGCACACTGAGTCAGCCCTTAACCCCAGTGATCAGAAATTGTCAAAACGTGTTTTTCAGCAGAAATAAACACGTTTTGGCAACTTTGGTCTCCCCCATGTAAGTTATATGGCTGGAACAGCACAGTTTTCAAAACGTGTTTTTCAGCCCGAAATAAACGCTTTTTCTCAGCCCTTGGAATCGCAGTGTAACTGCCTGGCTCAGAAGAGCACACTGACTCAGCCCTTAACCCCAGTGATCAGAAATTGTCAAAACTTGTTTTTCAGCAGAAATAAACACGTTTTGGCAACTTTGGTCACCCCCATGTAAGTTATAGGGCAGGAACAGCACAGTTTTCAAAACGTGTTTTTCAGCCCGAAATAAACGCGTTTTCTCAGCCCTTAGAATCGCAGTGTAACTGCTTGGCTCAGAAGAGCACACAGAGTCAGCCCTTAACCCCAGTGATCAGAAATTGTCAAAACATGTTTTTCAGCAGAAATAAACACGTTTTGGCAACTTTGGTCACCCCCATGTAAGTTATAGGGCAGGAACAGCACAGTTTTCAAAACGTGTTTTTCAGCCCGAAATAAACGCGTTTTCTCAGCCCTTAGAATCGCAGTGTAACTGCTTGGCTCAGAAGAGCACACAGAGTCAGCCCTTAACCCCAGTGATCAGAAATTGTCAAAACATGTTTTTCAGCAGAAATAAACACGTTTTGGCAACTTTGGTCACCCCCATGTAAGTTATAGGGCAGGAACAGCAGAGTTTTCAAAACGTGTTTTTCAGCCCGAAATAAACGCTTTTTTTCAGCACTTGGAATCACAGTGTAACTGCTTGGCTCAGAAGAGCACACTGAGTCAGCCCTTAACCCCAGTGATCAGAAATTGTCAAAACGTGTTTTTCAGCAGAAATAAACACGTTTTGGCAACTTTGGTCACCCCCATGTAAGTTATAGGGCAGGAACAACACAGTTTTCAAAACGTGTTTTTCAGCCCGAAATAAACGCGTTTTCTCAGCCCTTGGAATCGCAGTGTAACTGCCTGACTCAGAAGAGCACACTGACTCAGCCCTTAACCCCAGTGTGCAGAAATTGTCAAAACGTGTTTTTCAGCAGAAATAAACACGTTTTGGCAACTTTGGTCAACCCCATGTAAGTTATAGGGCAGGAACAGCACAGTTTTCAAAACGTGTTTTTCAGCCCGAAATAAACGCTTTTTTTCAGCACTTGGAATCACAGTGTAACTGCTTGGCTCAGAAGAGCACACTGAGTCAGCCCTACACCCCAGTGATCAGAAATTGTCAAAACGTGTTTTTCAGCAGAAATAAACACGTTTTGGCAACTTTGGTCACCCCCATGTAAGTTATAGGGCAGGAACAGCACAGTTTTCAAAACGTGTTTTTCAGCCCGAAATAAACGCGTTTTCTCAGCCCTTAGAATCGTAGTGTAACTGCCTGGCTCAGAAGAGCACACAGAGTCAGCCCTTAACCCCAGTGATCAGAAATTGTCAAAACATGTTTTTCAGCAGAAATAAACACGTTTTGGCAACTTTGGTCACCCCCATGTAAGTTATAGGGCAGGAACAGCACAGTTTTCAAAACGTGTTTTTCAGCCCGAAATAAACGCGTTTTCTCAGCCCTTAGAATCGCAGTGTAACTGCTTGGCTCAGAAGAGCACACAGAGTCAGCCCTTAACCCCAGTGATCAGAAATTGTCAAAACATGTTTTTCAGCAGAAATAAACACGTTTTGGCAACTTTGGTCACCCCCATGTAAGTTATAGGGCAGGAACAGCACAGTTTTCAAAACGTGTTTTTCAGCCCGAAATAAACGCTTTTTTTCAGCACTTGGAATCACAGTGTAACTGCTTGGCTCAGAAGAGCACACTGAGTCAGCCCTTAACCCCAGTGATCAGAAATTGTCAAAACGTGTTTTTCAGCAGAAATAAACACGTTTTGGCAACTTTGGTCAACCCCATGTAAGTTATAGGGCAGGAACAGCACAGTTTTCAAAACTTGTTTTTCAGCCCGAAATAAACGCTTTTTTTCAGCACTTGGAATCACAGTGTAACTGCTTGGCTCAGAAGAGCACACTGAGTCAGCCCTACACCCCAGTGATCAGAAATTGTCAAAACGTGTTTTTCAGCAGAAATAAACACGTTTTGGCAACTTTGGTCACCCCCATGTAAGTTATAGGGCAGGAACAGCACAGTTTTCAAAACGTGTTTTTCAGCCCGAAATAAACGCGTTTTCTCAGCCCTTAGAATCGTAGTGTAACTGCCTGGCTCAGAAGAGCACACTGACTCAGCCCTTAACCCCAGTGTGCAGAAATTGTCAAAACGTGTTTTTCAGCAGAAATAAACACGTTTTGGCAACTTTGGTCACCCCCATGTAAGTTATAGGGCAGGAACAGCACAGTTTTCAAAACGTGTTTTTCAGCCCGAAATAAACGCGTTTTCTCAGCCCTTAGAATCGCAGTGTAACTGCTTGGCTCAGAAGAGCACACAGAGTCAGCCCTTAACCCCAGTGATCAGAAATTGTCAAAACATGTTTTTCAGCAGAAATAAACACGTTTTGGCAACTTTGGTCACCCCCATGTAAGTTATAGGGCAGGAACAGCACAGTTTTCAAAACGTGTTTTTCAGCCCGAAATAAACGCGTTTTCTCAGCCCTTAGAATCGCAGTGTAACTGCTTGGCTCAGAAGAGCACACAGAGTCAGCCCTTAACCCCAGTGATCAGAAATTGTCAAAACATGTTTTTCAGCAGAAATAAACACGTTTTGGCAACTTTGGTCACCCCCATGTAAGTTATAGGGCAGGAACAGCACAGTTTTCAAAACGTGTTTTTCAGCCCGAAATAAACGCGTTTTCTCAGCCCTTGGAATCGCAGTGTAACTGCCTGGCTCAGAAGAGCACACTGACTCAGCCCTTAACCCCAGTGTGCAGAAATTGTCAAAACGTGTTTTTCAGCAGAAATAAACACGTTTTGGCAACTTTGGTCAACCCCATGTAAGTTATAGGGCAGGAACAGCACAGTTTTCAAAACGTGTTTTTCAGCCCGAAATAAACGCTTTTTTTCAGCACTTGGAATCACAGTGTAACTGCTTGGCTCAGAAGAGCACACTGAGTCAGCCCTTAACCCCAGTGATCAGAAATTGTCAAAACGTGTTTTTCAGCAGAAATAAACACGTTTTGGCAACTTTGGTCACCCCCATGTAAGTTATAGGGCAGGAACAGCACAGTTTTCAAAACGTGTTTTTCAGCCCGAAATAAACGCGTTTTCTCAGCCCTTAGAATCGCAGTGTAACTGCTTGGCTCAGAAGAGCACACAGAGTCAGCCCTTAACCCCAGTGATCAGAAATTGTCAAAACATGTTTTTCAGCAGAAATAAACACGTTTTGGCAACTTTGGTCACCCCCATGTAAGTTATAGGGCAGGAACAGCACAGTTTTCAAAACGTGTTTTTCAGCCCGAAATAAACGCTTTTTTTCAGCACTTGGAATCACAGTGTAACTGCTTGGCTCAGAAGAGCACACTGAGTCAGCCCTTAACCCCAGTGATCAGAAATTGTCAAAACGTGTTTTTCAGCAGAAATAAACACGTTTTGGCAACTTTGGTCACCCCCATGTAAGTTATAGGGCAGGAACAACACAGTTTTCAAAACGTGTTTTTCTGCCCGAAATAAACGCGTTTTCTCAGCCCTTGGAATCGCAGTGTAACTGCCTGGCTCAGAAGAGCACACTGACTCAGCCCTTAACCCCAGTGTGCAGAAATTGTCAAAACGTGTTTTTCAGCAGAAATAAACACGTTTTGGCAACTTTGGTCACCCCCATGTAAGTTATAGGGCAGGAACAGCACAGTTTTCAAAACGTGTTTTTCAGCCCGAAATAAACGCTTTTTCTCATCCCTTGGAATCGCAGTGTAACTGCCTGGCTCAGAAGAGCACACTGAGTCAGCCCTTAACCCCAGTGATCAGAAATTGTCAAAACGTGTTTTTCAGCAGAAATAAACACGTTTTGGCAACTTTGGTCACCCCCATGTAAGTTATAGGGCAGGAACAACACAGTTTTCAAAACGTGTTTTTCAGCCCGAAATAAACGCGTTTTCTCAGCCCTTGGAATCGCAGTGTAACTGCCTGGCTCAGAAGAGCACACTGACTCAGCCCTTAACCCCAGTGTGCAGAAATTGTCAAAACGTGTTTTTCAGCAGAAATAAACACGTTTTGGCAACTTTGGTCACCCCAATGTAAGTTATAGGGCAGGAACAGCACAGTTTTCAAAACGTGTTTTTCAGCCCGAAATAAACGCTTTTTTTCAGCACTTGGAATCACAGTGTAACTGCTTGGCTCAGAAGAGCACACTGAGTCAGCCCTACACCCCAGTGACCAGAAATTGTCAAAACGTGTTTTTCAGCAGAAATAAACACGTTTTGGCAACTTTGGTCACCCCCATGTAAGTTATAGGGCAGGAACAGCACAGTTTTCAAAACGTGTTTTTCAGCCCGAAATAAACGCGTTTTCTCAGCCTTTAGAATCGTAGTGTAACTGCCTGGCTCAGAAGAGCACACTGACTCAGCCCTTAACCCCAGTGTGCAGAAATTGTCAAAACGTGTTTTTCAGCAGAAATAAACACGTTTTGGCAACTTTGGTCACCCCCATGTAAGTTATAGGGCAGGAACAGCACAGTTTTCAAAACGTGTTTTTCAGCCCGAAATAAACGCTTTTTCTCAGCCCTTGGAATCGCAGTGTAACTGCCTGGCTCCGAAGAGCACACTGAGTCAGCCCTTAACCCCAGTGATCAGAAATTGTCAAAACGTGTTTTTCAGCAGAAATAAACACGTTTTGGCAACTTTGGTCTCCCCCATGTAAGTTATATGGCTGGAACAGCACAGTTTTCAAAACGTGTTTTTCAGCCCGAAATAAACGCTTTTTCTCAGCCCTTGGAATCGCAGTGTAACTGCCTGGCTCAGAAGAGCACACTGACTCAGCCCTTAACCCCAGTGATCAGAAATTGTCAAAACTTGTTTTTCAGCAGAAATAAACACGTTTTGGCAACTTTGGTCACCCCCATGTAAGTTATAGGGCAGGAACAGCACAGTTTTCAAAACGTGTTTTTCAGCCCGAAATAAACGCGTTTTCTCAGCCCTTAGAATCGCAGTGTAACTGCTTGGCTCAGAAGAGCACACAGAGTCAGCCCTTAACCCCAGTGATCAGAAATTGTCAAAACATGTTTTTCAGCAGAAATAAACACGTTTTGGCAACTTTGGTCACCCCCATGTAAGTTATAGGGCAGGAACAGCACAGTTTTCAAAACGTGTTTTTCAGCCCGAAATAAACGCGTTTTCTCAGCCCTTAGAATCGCAGTGTAACTGCTTGGCTCAGAAGAGCACACAGAGTCAGCCCTTAACCCCAGTGATCAGAAATTGTCAAAACATGTTTTTCAGCAGAAATAAACACGTTTTGGCAACTTTGGTCACCCCCATGTAAGTTATAGGGCAGGAACAGCAGAGTTTTCAAAACGTGTTTTTCAGCCCGAAATAAACGCTTTTTTTCAGCACTTGGAATCACAGTGTAACTGCTTGGCTCAGAAGAGCACACTGAGTCAGCCCTTAACCCCAGTGATCAGAAATTGTCAAAACGTGTTTTTCAGCAGAAATAAACACGTTTTGGCAACTTTGGTCACCCCCATGTAAGTTATAGGGCAGGAACAACACAGTTTTCAAAACGTGTTTTTCAGCCCGAAATAAACGCGTTTTCTCAGCCCTTGGAATCGCAGTGTAACTGCCTGGCTCAGAAGAGCACACTGAGTCAGCCCTACACCCCAGTGATCAGAAATTGTCAAAACGTGTTTTTCAGCAGAAATAAACACGTTTTGGCAACTTTGGTCACCCCCATGTAAGTTATAGGGCAGGAACAGCACAGTTTTCAAAACGTGTTTTTCAGCCCGAAATAAACGCGTTTTCTCAGCCCTTAGAATCGTAGTGTAACTGCCTGGCTCAGAAGAGCACACAGAGTCAGCCCTTAACCCCAGTGATCAGAAATTGTCAAAACGTGTTTTTCAGAAGAAATAAACACGTTTTGGCAACTTTGGTCAACCCCATGTAAGTTATAGGGCAGGAACAGCACAGTTTTCAAAACGTGTTTTTCAGCCCGAAATAAACGGTTTTTTTCAGCACTTGGAATCACAGTGTAACTGCTTGGCTCAGAAGAGCACACTGAGTCAGCCCTACACCCCAGTGATCAGAAATTGTCAAAACGTGTTTTTCAGCAGAAATAAACACGTTTTGGCAACTTTGGTCACCCCCATGTAAGTTATAGGGCAGGAACAGCACAGTTTTCAAAACGTGTTTTTCAGCCCGAAATAAACGCGTTTTCTCAGCCCTTAGAATCGTAGTGTAACTGCCTGGCTCAGAAGAGCACACTGACTCAGCCCTTAACCCCAGTGTGCAGAAATTGTCAAAACGTGTTTTTCAGCAGAAATAAACACGTTTTGGCAACTTTGGTCACCCCCATGTAAGTTATAGGGCAGGAACAGCACAGTTTTCAAAACGTGTTTTTCAGCCCGAAATAAACGCTTTTTCTCAGCCCTTGGAATCGCAGTGTAACTGCCTGGCTCCGAAGAGCACACTGAGTCAGCCCTTAACCCCAGTGATCAGAAATTGTCAAAACGTGTTTTTCAGCAGAAATAAACACGTTTTGGCAACTTTGGTCTCCCCCATGTAAGTTATATGGCTGGAACAGCACAGTTTTCAAAACGTGTTTTTCAGCCCGAAATAAACGCTTTTTCTCAGCCCTTGGAATCGCAGTGTAACTGCCTGGCTCAGAAGAGCACACTGACTCAGCCCTTAACCCCAGTGATCAGAAATTGTCAAAACTTGTTTTTCAGCAGAAATAAACACGTTTTGGCAACTTTGGTCACCCCCATGTAAGTTATAGGGCAGGAACAGCACAGTTTTCAAAACGTGTTTTTCAGCCCGAAATAAACGCGTTTTCTCAGCCCTTAGAATCGCAGTGTAACTGCTTGGCTCAGAAGAGCACACAGAGTCAGCCCTTAACCCCAGTGATCAGAAATTGTCAAAACATGTTTTTCAGCAGAAATAAACACGTTTTGGCAACTTTGGTCACCCCCATGTAAGTTATAGGGCAGGAACAGCACAGTTTTCAAAACGTGTTTTTCAGCCCGAAATAAACGCGTTTTCTCAGCCCTTAGAATCGCAGTGTAACTGCTTGGCTCAGAAGAGCACACAGAGTCAGCCCTTAACCCCAGTGATCAGAAATTGTCAAAACATGTTTTTCAGCAGAAATAAACACGTTTTGGCAACTTTGGTCACCCCCATGTAAGTTATAGGGCAGGAACAGCACAGTTTTCAAAACGTGTTTTTCAGCCCGAAATAAACGCGTTTTCTCAGCCCTTGGAATCGCAGTGTAACTGCCTGGCTCAGAAGAGCACACTGACTCAGCCCTTAACCCCAGTGTGCAGAAATTGTCAAAACGTGTTTTTCAGCAGAAATAAACACGTTTTGGCAACTTTGGTCAACCCCATGTAAGTTATAGGGCAGGAACAGCACAGTTTTCAAAACGTGTTTTTCAGCCCGAAATAAACGCTTTTTTTCAGCACTTGGAATCACAGTGTAACTGCTTGGCTCAGAAGAGCACACTGAGTCAGCCCTTAACCCCAGTGATCAGAAATTGTCAAAACGTGTTTTTCAGCAGAAATAAACACGTTTTGGCAACTTTGGTCACCCCCATGTAAGTTATAGGGCAGGAACAGCACAGTTTTCAAAACGTGTTTTTCAGCCCGAAATAAACGCGTTTTCTCAGCCCTTAGAATCGCAGTGTAACTGCTTGGCTCAGAAGAGCACACAGAGTCAGCCCTTAACCCCAGTGATCAGAAATTGTCAAAACATGTTTTTCAGCAGAAATAAACACGTTTTGGCAACTTTGGTCACCCCCATGTAAGTTATAGGGCAGGAACAGCACAGTTTTCAAAACGTGTTTTTCAGCCCGAAATAAACGCTTTTTTTCAGCACTTGGAATCACAGTGTAACTGCTTGGCTCAGAAGAGCACACTGAGTCAGCCCTTAACCCCAGTGATCAGAAATTGTCAAAACGTGTTTTTCAGCAGAAATAAACACGTTTTGGCAACTTTGGTCACCCCCATGTAAGTTATAGGGCAGGAACAACACAGTTTTCAAAACGTGTTTTTCTGCCCGAAATAAACGCGTTTTCTCAGCCCTTGGAATCGCAGTGTAACTGCCTGGCTCAGAAGAGCACACTGACTCAGCCCTTAACCCCAGTGTGCAGAAATTGTCAAAACGTGTTTTTCAGCAGAAATAAACACGTTTTGGCAACTTTGGTCACCCCCATGTAAGTTATAGGGCAGGAACAGCACAGTTTTCAAAACGTGTTTTTCAGCCCGAAATAAACGCTTTTTCTCATCCCTTGGAATCGCAGTGTAACTGCCTGGCTCAGAAGAGCACACTGAGTCAGCCCTTAACCCCAGTGATCAGAAATTGTCAAAACGTGTTTTTCAGCAGAAATAAACACGTTTTGGCAACTTTGGTCACCCCCATGTAAGTTATAGGGCAGGAACAACACAGTTTTCAAAACGTGTTTTTCAGCCCGAAATAAACGCGTTTTCTCAGCCCTTGGAATCGCAGTGTAACTGCCTGGCTCAGAAGAGCACACTGACTCAGCCCTTAACCCCAGTGTGCAGAAATTGTCAAAACGTGTTTTTCAGCAGAAATAAACACGTTTTGGCAACTTTGGTCACCCCAATGTAAGTTATAGGGCAGGAACAGCACAGTTTTCAAAACGTGTTTTTCAGCCCGAAATAAACGCTTTTTTTCAGCACTTGGAATCACAGTGTAACTGCTTGGCTCAGAAGAGCACACTGAGTCAGCCCTACACCCCAGTGACCAGAAATTGTCAAAACGTGTTTTTCAGCAGAAATAAACACGTTTTGGCAACTTTGGTCACCCCCATGTAAGTTATAGGGCAGGAACAGCACAGTTTTCAAAACGTGTTTTTCAGCCCGAAATAAACGCGTTTTCTCAGCCTTTAGAATCGTAGTGTAACTGCCTGGCTCAGAAGAGCACACTGACTCAGCCCTTAACCCCAGTGTGCAGAAATTGTCAAAACGTGTTTTTCAGCAGAAATAAACACGTTTTGGCAACTTTGGTCACCCCCATGTAAGTTATAGGGCAGGAACAGCACAGTTTTCAAAACGTGTTTTTCAGCCCGAAATAAACGCTTTTTCTCAGCCCTTGGAATCGCAGTGTAACTGCCTGGCTCCGAAGAGCACACTGAGTCAGCCCTTAACCCCAGTGATCAGAAATTGTCAAAACGTGTTTTTCAGCAGAAATAAACACGTTTTGGCAACTTTGGTCTCCCCCATGTAAGTTATATGGCTGGAACAGCACAGTTTTCAAAACGTGTTTTTCAGCCCGAAATAAACGCTTTTTCTCAGCCCTTGGAATCGCAGTGTAACTGCCTGGCTCAGAAGAGCACACTGACTCAGCCCTTAACCCCAGTGATCAGAAATTGTCAAAACTTGTTTTTCAGCAGAAATAAACACGTTTTGGCAACTTTGGTCACCCCCATGTAAGTTATAGGGCAGGAACAGCACAGTTTTCAAAACGTGTTTTTCAGCCCGAAATAAACGCGTTTTCTCAGCCCTTAGAATCGCAGTGTAACTGCTTGGCTCAGAAGAGCACACAGAGTCAGCCCTTAACCCCAGTGATCAGAAATTGTCAAAACATGTTTTTCAGCAGAAATAAACACGTTTTGGCAACTTTGGTCACCCCCATGTAAGTTATAGGGCAGGAACAGCACAGTTTTCAAAACGTGTTTTTCAGCCCGAAATAAACGCGTTTTCTCAGCCCTTAGAATCGCAGTGTAACTGCTTGGCTCAGAAGAGCACACAGAGTCAGCCCTTAACCCCAGTGATCAGAAATTGTCAAAACATGTTTTTCAGCAGAAATAAACACGTTTTGGCAACTTTGGTCACCCCCATGTAAGTTATAGGGCAGGAACAGCAGAGTTTTCAAAACGTGTTTTTCAGCCCGAAATAAACGCTTTTTTTCAGCACTTGGAATCACAGTGTAACTGCTTGGCTCAGAAGAGCACACTGAGTCAGCCCTTAACCCCAGTGATCAGAAATTGTCAAAACGTGTTTTTCAGCAGAAATAAACACGTTTTGGCAACTTTGGTCACCCCCATGTAAGTTATAGGGCAGGAACAACACAGTTTTCAAAACGTGTTTTTCAGCCCGAAATAAACGCGTTTTCTCAGCCCTTGGAATCGCAGTGTAACTGCCTGGCTCAGAAGAGCACACTGACTCAGCCCTTAACCCCAGTGTGCAGAAATTGTCAAAACGTGTTTTTCAGCAGAAATAAACACGTTTTGGCAACTTTGGTCAACCCCATGTAAGTTATAGGGCAGGAACAGCACAGTTTTCAAAACGTGTTTTTCAGCCCGAAATAAACGCTTTTTTTCAGCACTTGGAATCACAGTGTAACTGCTTGGCTCAGAAGAGCACACTGAGTCAGCCCTACACCCCAGTGATCAGAAATTGTCAAAACGTGTTTTTCAGCAGAAATAAACACGTTTTGGCAACTTTGGTCACCCCCATGTAAGTTATAGGGCAGGAACAGCACAGTTTTCAAAACGTGTTTTTCAGCCCGAAATAAACGCGTTTTCTCAGCCCTTAGAATCGTAGTGTAACTGCCTGGCTCAGAAGAGCACACAGAGTCAGCCCTTAACCCCAGTGATCAGAAATTGTCAAAACGTGTTTTTCAGAAGAAATAAACACGTTTTGGCAACTTTGGTCAACCCCATGTAAGTTATAGGGCAGGAACAGCACAGTTTTCAAAACGTGTTTTTCAGCCCGAAATAAACGCTTTTTTTCAGCACTTGGAATCACAGTGTAACTGCTTGGCTCAGAAGAGCACACTGAGTCAGCCCTACACCCCAGTGATCAGAAATTGTCAAAACGTGTTTTTCAGCAGAAATAAACACGTTTTGGCAACTTTGGTCACCCCCATGTAAGTTATAGGGCAGGAACAGCACAGTTTTCAAAACGTGTTTTTCAGCCCGAAATAAACGCGTTTTCTCAGCCCTTAGAATCGTAGTGTAACTGCCTGGCTCAGAAGAGCACACTGACTCAGCCCTTAACCCCAGTGTGCAGAAATTGTCAAAACGTGTTTTTCAGCAGAAATAAACACGTTTTGGCAACTTTGGTCACCCCCATGTAAGTTATAGGGCAGGAACAGCACAGTTTTCAAAACGTGTTTTTCAGCCCGAAATAAACGCTTTTTCTCAGCCCTTGGAATCGCAGTGTAACTGCCTGGCTCCGAAGAGCACACTGAGTCAGCCCTTAACCCCAGTGATCAGAAATTGTCAAAACGTGTTTTTCAGCAGAAATAAACACGTTTTGGCAACTTTGGTCTCCCCCATGTAAGTTATATGGCTGGAACAGCACAGTTTTCAAAACGTGTTTTTCAGCCCGAAATAAACGCTTTTTCTCAGCCCTTGGAATCGCAGTGTAACTGCCTGGCTCAGAAGAGCACACTGACTCAGCCCTTAACCCCAGTGATCAGAAATTGTCAAAACTTGTTTTTCAGCAGAAATAAACACGTTTTGGCAACTTTGGTCACCCCCATGTAAGTTATAGGGCAGGAACAGCACAGTTTTCAAAACGTGTTTTTCAGCCCGAAATAAACGCGTTTTCTCAGCCCTTAGAATCGCAGTGTAACTGCTTGGCTCAGAAGAGCACACAGAGTCAGCCCTTAACCCCAGTGATCAGAAATTGTCAAAACATGTTTTTCAGCAGAAATAAACACGTTTTGGCAACTTTGGTCACCCCCATGTAAGTTATAGGGCAGGAACAGCACAGTTTTCAAAACGTGTTTTTCAGCCCGAAATAAACGCGTTTTCTCAGCCCTTAGAATCGCAGTGTAACTGCTTGGCTCAGAAGAGCACACAGAGTCAGCCCTTAACCCCAGTGATCAGAAATTGTCAAAACATGTTTTTCAGCAGAAATAAACACGTTTTGGCAACTTTGGTCACCCCCATGTAAGTTATAGGGCAGGAACAGCACAGTTTTCAAAACGTGTTTTTCAGCCCGAAATAAACGCGTTTTCTCAGCCCTTGGAATCGCAGTGTAACTGCCTGGCTCAGAAGAGCACACTGACTCAGCCCTTAACCCCAGTGTGCAGAAATTGTCAAAACGTGTTTTTCAGCAGAAATAAACACGTTTTGGCAACTTTGGTCAACCCCATGTAAGTTATAGGGCAGGAACAGCACAGTTTTTAAAACGTGTTTTTCAGCCCGAAATAAACGCTTTTTTTCAGCACTTGGAATCACAGTGTAACTGCTTGGCTCAGAAGAGCACACTGAGTCAGCCCTTAACCCCAGTGATCAGAAATTGTCAAAACGTGTTTTTCAGCAGAAATAAACACGTTTTGGCAACTTTGGTCACCCCCATGTAAGTTATAGGGCAGGAACAGCACAGTTTTCAAAACGTGTTTTTCAGCCCGAAATAAACGCGTTTTCTCAGCCCTTAGAATCGCAGTGTAACTGCTTGGCTCAGAAGAGCACACAGAGTCAGCCCTTAACCCCAGTGATCAGAAATTGTCAAAACATGTTTTTCAGCAGAAATAAACACGTTTTGGCAACTTTGGTCACCCCCATGTAAGTTATAGGGCAGGAACAGCACAGTTTTCAAAACGTGTTTTTCAGCCCGAAATAAACGCTTTTTTTCAGCACTTGGAATCACAGTGTAACTGCTTGGCTCAGAAGAGCACACTGAGTCAGCCCTTAACCCCAGTGATCAGAAATTGTCAAAACGTGTTTTTCAGCAGAAATAAACACGTTTTGGCAACTTTGGTCACCCCCATGTAAGTTATAGGGCAGGAACAACACAGTTTTCAAAACGTGTTTTTCTGCCCGAAATAAACGCGTTTTCTCAGCCCTTGGAATCGCAGTGTAACTGCCTGGCTCAGAAGAGCACACTGACTCAGCCCTTAACCCCAGTGTGCAGAAATTGTCAAAACGTGTTTTTCAGCAGAAATAAACACGTTTTGGCAACTTTGGTCAACCCCATGTAAGTTATAGGGCAGGAACAGCACAGTTTTCAAAACGTGTTTTTCAGCCCGAAATAAACGCTTTTTTTCAGCACTTGGAATCACAGTGTAACTGCTTGGCTCAGAAGAGCACACTGAGTCAGCCCTTAACCCCAGTGATCAGAAATTGTCAAAACGTGTTTTTCAGCAGAAATAAACACGTTTTGGCAACTTTGGTCACCCCCATGTAAGTTATAGGGCAGGAACAGCACAGTTTTCAAAACGTGTTTTTCAGTCCGAAATAAACGCGTTTTCTCAGCCCTTAGAATCGCAGTGTAACTGCCTGGCTCAGAAGAGCACACTGACTCAGCCCTTAACCCCAGTGTGCAGAAATTGTCAAAACGTGTTTTTCAGCAGAAATAAACACGTTTTGGCAACTTTGGTCACCCCCATGTAAGTTATAGGGCAGGAACAGCACAGTTTTCAAAACGTGTTTTTCAGCCCGAAATAAACGCTTTTTTTCAGCACTTGGAATCACAGTGTAACTGCTTGGCTCAGAAGAGCACACTGAGTCAGCCCTACACCCCAGTGATCAGAAATTGTCAAAACGTGTTTTTCAGCAGAAATAAACACGTTTTGGCAACTTTGGTCACCCCCATGTAAGTTATAGGGCAGGAACAGCACAGTTTTCAAAACGTGTTTTTCAGCCCGAAATAAACGCGTTTTCTCAGCCCTTAGAATCATAGTGTAACTGCCTGGCTCAGAAGAGCACACTGACTCAGCCCTTAACCCCAGTGTGCAGAAATTGTCAAAACGTGTTTTTCAGCAGAAATAAACACGTTTTGGCAACTTTGGTCACCCCCATGTAAGTTATAGGGCAGGAACAGCACAGTTTTCAAAACGTGTTTTTCAGCCCGAAATAAACGCTTTTTCTCATCCCTTGGAATCGCAGTGTAACTGCCTGGCTCAGAAGAGCACACTGAGTCAGCCCTTAACCCCAGTGATCAGAAATTGTCAAAACGTGTTTTTCAGCAGAAATGAACACGTTTTGGCAACTTTGGTCTCCCCCATGTAAGTTATATGGCTGGAACAGCACAGTTTTCAAAACGTGTTTTTCAGCCCGAAATAAACGCTTTTTCTCAGCCCTTGGAATCGCAGTGTAACTGCCTGGCTCAGAAGAGCACACTGACTCAGCCCTTAACCCCAGTGATCAGAAATTGTCAAAACTTGTTTTTCAGCAGAAATAAACACGTTTTGGCAACTTTGGTCACCCCCATGTAAGTTATAGGGCAGGAACAGCACAGTTTTCAAAACGTGTTTTTCAGCCCGAAATAAACGCGTTTTCTCAGCCCTTAGAATCGCAGTGTAACTGCTTGGCTCAGAAGAGCACACAGAGTCAGCCCTTAACCCCAGTGATCAGAAATTGTCAAAACATGTTTTTCAGCAGAAATAAACACGTTTTGGCAACTTTGGTCACCCCCATGTAAGTTATAGGGCAGGAACAGCACAGTTTTCAAAACGTGTTTTTCAGCCCGAAATAAACGCGTTTTCTCAGCCCTTAGAATCGCAGTGTAACTGCTTGGCTCAGAAGAGCACACAGAGTCAGCCCTTAACCCCAGTGATCAGAAATTGTCAAAACATGTTTTTCAGCAGAAATAAACACGTTTTGGCAACTTTGGTCACCCCCATGTAAGTTATAGGGCAGGAACAGCACAGTTTTCAAAACGTGTTTTTCAGCCCGAAATAAACGCGTTTTCTCAGCCCTTAGAATCGCAGTGTAACTGCTTGGCTCAGAAGAGCACACAGAGTCAGCCCTTAACCCCAGTGATCAGAAATTGTCAAAACATGTTTTTCAGCAGAAATAAACACGTTTTGGCAACTTTGGTCACCCCCATGTAAGTTATAGGGCAGGAACAGCAGAGTTTTCAAAACGTGTTTTTCAGCCCGAAATAAACGCTTTTTTTCAGCACTTGGAATCACAGTGTAACTGCTTGGCTCAGAAGAGCACACTGAGTCAGCCCTTAACCCCAGTGATCAGAAATTGTCAAAACGTGTTTTTCAGCAGAAATAAACACGTTTTGGCAACTTTGGTCACCCCCATGTAAGTTATAGGGCAGGAACAACACAGTTTTCAAAACGTGTTTTTCAGCCCGAAATAAACGCGTTTTCTCAGCCCTTAGAATCGCAGTGTAACTGCCAGGCTCAGAAGAGCACACTGACTCAGCCCTTAACCCCAGTGATCAGAAATTGTCAAAACTTGTTTTTCAGCAGAAATAAACACGTTTTGGCAACTTTGGTCACCCCCATGTAAGTTATAGGGCAGGAACAGCACAGTTTTCAAAACGTGTTTTTCAGCCCGAAATAAACGCGTTTTCTCAGCCCTTAGAATCGCAGTGTAACTGCTTGGCTCAGAAGAGCACACAGAGTCAGCCCTTAACCCCAGTGATCAGAAATTGTCAAAACATGTTTTTCAGCAGAAATAAACACGTTTTGGCAACTTTGGTCACCCCCATGTAAGTTATAGGGCAGGAACAGCACAGTTTTCAAAACGTGTTTTTCAGCCCGAAATAAACGCGTTTTCTCAGCCCTTAGAATCGCAGTGTAACTGCTTGGCTCAGAAGAGCACACAGAGTCAGCCCTTAACCCCAGTGATCAGAAATTGTCAAAACATGTTTTTCAGCAGAAATAAACACGTTTTGGCAACTTTGGTCACCCCCATGTAAGTTATAGGGCAGGAACAGCAGAGTTTTCAAAACGTGTTTTTCAGCCCGAAATAAACGCTTTTTTTCAGCACTTGGAATCACAGTGTAACTGCTTGGCTCAGAAGAGCACACTGAGTCAGCCCTTAACCCCAGTGATCAGAAATTGTCAAAACGTGTTTTTCAGCAGAAATAAACACGTTTTGGCAACTTTGGTCACCCCCATGTAAGTTATAGGGCAGGAACAACACAGTTTTCAAAACGTGTTTTTCAGCCCGAAATAAACGCGTTTTCTCAGCCCTTGGAATCGCAGTGTAACTGCCTGGCTCAGAAGAGCACACTGACTCAGCCCTTAACCCCAGTGTGCAGAAATTGTCAAAACGTGTTTTTCAGCAGAAATAAACACGTTTTGGCAACTTTGGTCAACCCCATGTAAGTTATAGGGCAGGAACAGCACAGTTTTCAAAACGTGTTTTTCAGTCCGAAATAAACGCGTTTTCTCAGCCCTTAGAATCGCAGTGTAACTGCCTGGCTCAGAAGAGCACACTGACTCAGCCCTTAACCCCAGTGTGCAGAAATTGTCAAAACGTGTTTTTCAGCAGAAATAAACACGTTTTGGCAACTTTGGTCACCCCCATGTAAGTTATAGGGCAGGAACAGCACAGTTTTCAAAACGTGTTTTTCAGCCCGAAATAAACGCTTTTTTTCAGCACTTGGAATCACAGTGTAACTGCTTGGCTCAGAAGAGCACACTGAGTCAGCCCTACACCCCAGTGATCAGAAATTGTCAAAACGTGTTTTTCAGCAGAAATAAACACGTTTTGGCAACTTTGGTCACCCCCATGTAAGTTATAGGGCAGGAACAGCACAGTTTTCAAAACGTGTTTTTCAGCCCGAAATAAACGCGTTTTCTCAGCCCTTAGAATCATAGTGTAACTGCCTGGCTCAGAAGAGCACACTGACTCAGCCCTTAACCCCAGTGTGCAGAAATTGTCAAAACGTGTTTTTCAGCAGAAATAAACACGTTTTGGCAACTTTGGTCACCCCCATGTAAGTTATAGGGCAGGAACAGCACAGTTTTCAAAACGTGTTTTTCAGCCCGAAATAAACGCTTTTTCTCATCCCTTGGAATCGCAGTGTAACTGCCTGGCTCAGAAGAGCACACTGAGTCAGCCCTTAACCCCAGTGATCAGAAATTGTCAAAACGTGTTTTTCAGCAGAAATAAACACGTTTTGGCAACTTTGGTCACCCCCATGTAAGTTATAGGGCAGGAACAGCACAGTTTTCAAAACGTGTTTTTCAGCCCGAAATAAACGCGTTTTCTCAGCCCTTAGAATCGCAGTGTAACTGCTTGGCTCAGAAGAGCACACAGAGTCAGCCCTTAACCCCAGTGATCAGAAATTGTCAAAACATGTTTTTCAGCAGAAATAAACACGTTTTGGCAACTTTGGTCACCCCCATGTAAGTTATAGGGCAGGAACAGCAGAGTTTTCAAAACGTGTTTTTCAGCCCGAAATAAACGCGTTTTCTCAGCCCTTAGAATCGCAGTGTAACTGCTTGGCTCAGAAGAGCACACTGAGTCAGCCCTTAACCCCAGTGATCAGAAATTGTCAAAACGTGTTTTTCAGCAGAAATAAACACGTTTTGGCAACTTTGGTCACCCCCATGTAAGTTATAGGGCAGGAACAACACAGTTTTCAAAACGTGTTTTTCAGCCCGAAATAAACGCGTTTTCTCAGCCCTTAGAATCGCAGTGTAACTGCCTGGCTCAGAAGAGCACACTGACTCAGCCCTTAACCCCAGTGATCAGAAATTGTCAAAACTTGTTTTTCAGCAGAAATAAACACGTTTTGGCAACTTTGGTCACCCCCATGTAAGTTATAGGGCAGGAACAGCACAGTTTTCAAAACGTGTTTTTCAGCCCGAAATAAACGCGTTTTCTCAGCCCTTAGAATCGCAGTGTAACTGCTTGGCTCAGAAGAGCACACAGAGTCAGCCCTTAACCCCAGTGATCAGAAATTGTCAAAACATGTTTTTCAGCAGAAATAAACACGTTTTGGCAACTTTGGTCACCCCCATGTAAGTTATAGGGCAGGAACAGCACAGTTTTCAAAACGTGTTTTTCAGCCCGAAATAAACGCGTTTTCTCAGCCCTTAGAATCGCAGTGTAACTGCTTGGCTCAGAAGAGCACACAGAGTCAGCCCTTAACCCCAGTGATCAGAAATTGTCAAAACATGTTTTTCAGCAGAAATAAACACGTTTTGGCAACTTTGGTCACCCCCATGTAAGTTATAGGGCAGGAACAGCACAGTTTTCAAAACGTGTTTTTCAGCCCGAAATAAACGCTTTTTTTCAGCACTTGGAATCACAGTGTAACTGCTTGGCTCAGAAGAGCACACAGAGTCAGCCCTTAACCCCAGTGATCAGAAATTGTCAAAACATGTTTTTCAGCAGAAATAAACACGTTTTGGCAACTTTGGTCACCCCCATGTAAGTTATAGGGCAGGAACAGCACAGTTTTCAAAACGTGTTTTTCAGCCCGAAATAAACGCGTTTTCTCAGCCCTTAGAATCGCAGTGTAACTGCTTGGCTCAGAAGAGCACACAGAGTCAGCCCTTAACCCCAGTGATCAGAAATTGTCAAAACATGTTTTTCAGCAGAAATAAACACGTTTTGGCAACTTTGGTCACCCCCATGTAAGTTATAGGGCAGGAACAGCACAGTTTTCAAAACGTGTTTTTCAGCCCGAAATAAACGCTTTTTTTCAGCACTTGGAATCACAGTGTAACTGCTTGGCTCAGAAGAGCACACTGAGTCAGCCCTTAACCCCAGTGATCAGAAATTGTCAAAACGTGTTTTTCAGCAGAAATAAACACGTTTTGGCAACTTTGGTCAACCCCATGTAAGTTATAGGGCAGGAACAGCACAGTTTTCAAAACTTGTTTTTCAGCCCGAAATAAACGCTTTTTTTCAGCACTTGGAATCACAGTGTAACTGCTTGGCTCAGAAGAGCACACTGAGTCAGCCCTACACCCCAGTGATCAGAAATTGTCAAAACGTGTTTTTCAGCAGAAATAAACACGTTTTGGCAACTTTGGTCACCCCCATGTAAGTTATAGGGCAGGAACAGCACAGTTTTCAAAACGTGTTTTTCAGCCCGAAATAAACGCGTTTTCTCAGCCCTTAGAATCGTAGTGTAACTGCCTGGCTCCGAAGAGCACACTGAGTCAGCCCTTAACCCCAGTGATCAGAAATTGTCAAAACGTGTTTTTCAGCAGAAATAAACACGTTTTGGCAACTTTGGTCTCCCCCATGTAAGTTATATGGCTGGAACAGCACAGTTTTCAAAACGTGTTTTTCAGCCCGAAATAAACGCTTTTTCTCAGCCCTTGGAATCGCAGTGTAACTGCCTGGCTCAGAAGAGCACACTGACTCAGCCCTTAACCCCAGTGATCAGAAATTGTCAAAACTTGTTTTTCAGCAGAAATAAACACGTTTTGGCAACTTTGGTCACCCCCATGTAAGTTATAGGGCAGGAACAGCACAGTTTTCAAAACGTGTTTTTCAGCCCGAAATAAACGCGTTTTCTCAGCCCTTAGAATCGCAGTGTAACTGCTTGGCTCAGAAGAGCACACAGAGTCAGCCCTTAACCCCAGTGATCAGAAATTGTCAAAACATGTTTTTCAGCAGAAATAAACACGTTTTGGCAACTTTGGTCACCCCCATGTAAGTTATAGGGCAGGAACAGCACAGTTTTCAAAACGTGTTTTTCAGCCCGAAATAAACGCGTTTTCTCAGCCCTTAGAATCGCAGTGTAACTGCTTGGCTCAGAAGAGCACACAGAGTCAGCCCTTAACCCCAGTGATCAGAAATTGTCAAAACATGTTTTTCAGCAGAAATAAACACGTTTTGGCAACTTTGGTCACCCCCATGTAAGTTATAGGGCAGGAACAGCACAGTTTTCAAAACGTGTTTTTCAGCCCGAAATAAACGCGTTTTCTCAGCCCTTGGAATCGCAGTGTAACTGCCTGGCTCAGAAGAGCACACTGACTCAGCCCTTAACCCCAGTGTGCAGAAATTGTCAAAACGTGTTTTTCAGCAGAAATAAACACGTTTTGGCAACTTTGGTCAACCCCATGTAAGTTATAGGGCAGGAACAGCACAGTTTTCAAAACGTGTTTTTCAGCCCGAAATAAACGCTTTTTTTCAGCACTTGGAATCACAGTGTAACTGCTTGGCTCAGAAGAGCACACTGAGTCAGCCCTTAACCCCAGTGATCAGAAATTGTCAAAACGTGTTTTTCAGCAGAAATAAACACGTTTTGGCAACTTTGGTCACCCCCATGTAAGTTATAGGGCAGGAACAGTACAGTTTTCAAAACATGTTTTTCAGCCCGAAATAAACGCGTTTTCTCAGCCCTTAGAATCGCAGTGTAACTGCTTGGCTCAGAAGAGCACACAGAGTCAGCCCTTAACCCCAGTGATCAGAAATTGTCAAAACATGTTTTTCAGCAGAAATAAACACGTTTTGGCAACTTTGGTCACCCCCATGTAAGTTATAGGGCAGGAACAGCACAGTTTTCAAAACGTGTTTTTCAGCCCGAAATAAACGCTTTTTTTCAGCACTTGGAATCACAGTGTAACTGCTTGGCTCAGAAGAGCACACTGAGTCAGCCCTTAACCCCAGTGATCAGAAATTGTCAAAACGTGTTTTTCAGCAGAAATAAACACGTTTTGGCAACTTTGGTCACCCCCATGTAAGTTATAGGGCAGGAACAACACAGTTTTCAAAACGTGTTTTTCTGCCCGAAATAAACGCGTTTTCTCAGCCCTTGGAATCGCAGTGTAACTGCCTGGCTCAGAAGAGCACACTGACTCAGCCCTTAACCCCAGTGTGCAGAAATTGTCAAAACGTGTTTTTCAGCAGAAATAAACACGTTTTGGCAACTTTGGTCACCCCCATGTAAGTTATAGGGCAGGAACAGCACAGTTTTCAAAACGTGTTTTTCAGCCCGAAATAAACGCTTTTTCTCATCCCTTGGAATCGCAGTGTAACTGCCTGGCTCAGAAGAGCACACTGAGTCAGCCCTTAACCCCAGTGATCAGAAATTGTCAAAACGTGTTTTTCAGCAGAAATAAACACGTTTTGGCAACTTTGGTCACCCCCATGTAAGTTATAGGGCAGGAACAACACAGTTTTCAAAACGTGTTTTTCAGCCCGAAATAAACGCGTTTTCTCAGCCCTTGGAATCGCAGTGTAACTGCCTGGCTCAGAAGAGCACACTGACTCAGCCCTTAACCCCAGTGTGCAGAAATTGTCAAAACGTGTTTTTCAGCAGAAATAAACACGTTTTGGCAACTTTGGTCACCCCAATGTAAGTTATAGGGCAGGAACAGCACAGTTTTCAAAACGTGTTTTTCAGCCCGAAATAAACGCTTTTTTTCAGCACTTGGAATCACAGTGTAACTGCTTGGCTCAGAAGAGCACACTGAGTCAGCCCTACACCCCAGTGACCAGAAATTGTCAAAACGTGTTTTTCAGCAGAAATAAACACGTTTTGGCAACTTTGGTCACCCCCATGTAAGTTATAGGGCAGGAACAGCACAGTTTTCAAAACGTGTTTTTCAGCCCGAAATAAACGCGTTTTCTCAGCCTTTAGAATCGTAGTGTAACTGCCTGGCTCAGAAGAGCACACTGACTCAGCCCTTAACCCCAGTGTGCAGAAATTGTCAAAACGTGTTTTTCAGCAGAAATAAACACGTTTTGGCAACTTTGGTCACCCCCATGTAAGTTATAGGGCAGGAACAGCACAGTTTTCAAAACGTGTTTTTCAGCCCGAAATAAACGCTTTTTCTCAGCCCTTGGAATCGCAGTGTAACTGCCTGGCTCCGAAGAGCACACTGAGTCAGCCCTTAACCCCAGTGATCAGAAATTGTCAAAACGTGTTTTTCAGCAGAAATAAACACGTTTTGGCAACTTTGGTCTCCCCCATGTAAGTTATATGGCTGGAACAGCACAGTTTTCAAAACGTGTTTTTCAGCCCGAAATAAACGCTTTTTCTCAGCCCTTGGAATCGCAGTGTAACTGCCTGGCTCAGAAGAGCACACTGACTCAGCCCTTAACCCCAGTGATCAGAAATTGTCAAAACTTGTTTTTCAGCAGAAATAAACACGTTTTGGCAACTTTGGTCACCCCCATGTAAGTTATAGGGCAGGAACAGCACAGTTTTCAAAACGTGTTTTTCAGCCCGAAATAAACGCGTTTTCTCAGCCCTTAGAATCGCAGTGTAACTGCTTGGCTCAGAAGAGCACACAGAGTCAGCCCTTAACCCCAGTGATCAGAAATTGTCAAAACATGTTTTTCAGCAGAAATAAACACGTTTTGGCAACTTTGGTCACCCCCATGTAAGTTATAGGGCAGGAACAGCACAGTTTTCAAAACGTGTTTTTCAGCCCGAAATAAACGCGTTTTCTCAGCCCTTAGAATCGCAGTGTAACTGCTTGGCTCAGAAGAGCACACAGAGTCAGCCCTTAACCCCAGTGATCAGAAATTGTCAAAACATGTTTTTCAGCAGAAATAAACACGTTTTGGCAACTTTGGTCACCCCCATGTAAGTTATAGGGCAGGAACAGCAGAGTTTTCAAAACGTGTTTTTCAGCCCGAAATAAACGCTTTTTTTCAGCACTTGGAATCACAGTGTAACTGCTTGGCTCAGAAGAGCACACTGAGTCAGCCCTTAACCCCAGTGATCAGAAATTGTCAAAACGTGTTTTTCAGCAGAAATAAACACGTTTTGGCAACTTTGGTCACCCCCATGTAAGTTATAGGGCAGGAACAACACAGTTTTCAAAACGTGTTTTTCAGCCCGAAATAAACGCGTTTTCTCAGCCCTTGGAATCGCAGTGTAACTGCCTGGCTCAGAAGAGCACACTGACTCAGCCCTTAACCCCAGTGTGCAGAAATTGTCAAAACGTGTTTTTCAGCAGAAATAAACACGTTTTGGCAACTTTGGTCAACCCCATGTAAGTTATAGGGCAGGAACAGCACAGTTTTCAAAACGTGTTTTTCAGCCCGAAATAAACGCTTTTTTTCAGCACTTGGAATCACAGTGTAACTGCTTGGCTCAGAAGAGCACACTGAGTCAGCCCTACACCCCAGTGATCAGAAATTGTCAAAACGTGTTTTTCAGCAGAAATAAACACGTTTTGGCAACTTTGGTCACCCCCATGTAAGTTATAGGGCAGGAACAGCACAGTTTTCAAAACGTGTTTTTCAGCCCGAAATAAACGCGTTTTCTCAGCCCTTAGAATCGTAGTGTAACTGCCTGGCTCAGAAGAGCACACAGAGTCAGCCCTTAACCCCAGTGATCAGAAATTGTCAAAACGTGTTTTTCAGAAGAAATAAACACGTTTTGGCAACTTTGGTCAACCCCATGTAAGTTATAGGGCAGGAACAGCACAGTTTTCAAAACGTGTTTTTCAGCCCGAAATAAACGCTTTTTTTCAGCACTTGGAATCACAGTGTAACTGCTTGGCTCAGAAGAGCACACTGAGTCAGCCCTACACCCCAGTGATCAGAAATTGTCAAAACGTGTTTTTCAGCAGAAATAAACACGTTTTGGCAACTTTGGTCACCCCCATGTAAGTTATAGGGCAGGAACAGCACAGTTTTCAAAACGTGTTTTTCAGCCCGAAATAAACGCGTTTTCTCAGCCCTTAGAATCGTAGTGTAACTGCCTGGCTCAGAAGAGCACACTGACTCAGCCCTTAACCCCAGTGTGCAGAAATTGTCAAAACGTGTTTTTCAGCAGAAATAAACACGTTTTGGCAACTTTGGTCACCCCCATGTAAGTTATAGGGCAGGAACAGCACAGTTTTCAAAACGTGTTTTTCAGCCCGAAATAAACGCTTTTTCTCAGCCCTTGGAATCGCAGTGTAACTGCCTGGCTCCGAAGAGCACACTGAGTCAGCCCTTAACCCCAGTGATCAGAAATTGTCAAAACGTGTTTTTCAGCAGAAATAAACACGTTTTGGCAACTTTGGTCTCCCCCATGTAAGTTATATGGCTGGAACAGCACAGTTTTCAAAACGTGTTTTTCAGCCCGAAATAAACGCTTTTTCTCAGCCCTTGGAATCGCAGTGTAACTGCCTGGCTCAGAAGAGCACACTGACTCAGCCCTTAACCCCAGTGATCAGAAATTGTCAAAACTTGTTTTTCAGCAGAAATAAAGACGTTTTGGCAACTTTGGTCACCCCCATGTAAGTTATAGGGCAGGAACAGCACAGTTTTCAAAACGTGTTTTTCAGCCCGAAATAAACGCGTTTTCTCAGCCCTTAGAATCGCAGTGTAACTGCTTGGCTCAGAAGAGCACACAGAGTCAGCCCTTAACCCCAGTGATCAGAAATTGTTAAAACATGTTTTTCAGCAGAAATAAACACGTTTTGGCAACTTTGGTCACCCCCATGTAAGTTATAGGGCAGGAACAGCACAGTTTTCAAAACGTGTTTTTCAGCCCGAAATAAACGCGTTTTCTCAGCCCTTAGAATCGCAGTGTAACTGCTTGGCTCAGAAGAGCACACAGAGTCAGCCCTTAACCCCAGTGATCAGAAATTGTCAAAACATGTTTTTCAGCAGAAATAAACACGTTTTGGCAACTTTGGTCACCCCCATGTAAGTTATAGGGCAGGAACAGCACAGTTTTCAAAACGTGTTTTTCAGCCCGAAATAAACGCGTTTTCTCAGCCCTTGGAATCGCAGTGTAACTGCCTGGCTCAGAAGAGCACACTGACTCAGCCCTTAACCCCAGTGTGCAGAAATTGTCAAAACGTGTTTTTCAGCAGAAATAAACACGTTTTGGCAACTTTGGTCAACCCCATGTAAGTTATAGGTCAGGAACAGCACAGTTTTCAAAACGTGTTTTTCAGCCCGAAATAAACGCTTTTTTTCAGCACTTGGAATCACAGTGTAACTGCTTGGCTCAGAAGAGCACACTGAGTCAGCCCTTAACCCCAGTGATCAGAAATTGTCAAAACGTGTTTTTCAGCAGAAATAAACACGTTTTGGCAACTTTGGTCACCCCCATGTAAGTTATAGGGCAGGAACAGCACAGTTTTCAAAACGTGTTTTTCAGCCCGAAATAAACGCGTTTTCTCAGCCCTTAGAATCGCAGTGTAACTGCTTGGCTCAGAAGAGCACACAGAGTCAGCCCTTAACCCCAGTGATCAGAAATTGTCAAAACATGTTTTTCAGCAGAAATAAACACGTTTTGGCAACTTTGGTCACCCCCATGTAAGTTATAGGGCAGGAACAGCACAGTTTTCAAAACGTGTTTTTCAGCCCGAAATAAACGCTTTTTTTCAGCACTTGGAATCACAGTGTAACTGCTTGGCTCAGAAGAGCACACTGAGTCAGCCCTTAACCCCAGTGATCAGAAATTGTCAAAACGTGTTTTTCAGCAGAAATAAACACGTTTTGGCAACTTTGGTCACCCCCATGTAAGTTATAGGGCAGGAACAACACAGTTTTCAAAACGTGTTTTTCTGCCCGAAATAAACGCGTTTTCTCAGCCCTTGGAATCGCAGTGTAACTGCCTGGCTCAGAAGAGCACACTGACTCAGCCCTTAACCCCAGTGTGCAGAAATTGTCAAAACGTGTTTTTCAGCAGAAATAAACACGTTTTGGCAACTTTGGTCAACCCCATGTAAGTTATAGGGCAGGAACAGCACAGTTTTCAAAACGTGTTTTTCAGCCCGAAATAAACGCTTTTTTTCAGCACTTGGAATCACAGTGTAACTGCTTGGCTCAGAAGAGCACACTGAGTCAGCCCTTAACCCCAGTGATCAGAAATTGTCAAAACGTGTTTTTCAGCAGAAATAAACACGTTTTGGCAACTTTGGTCACCCCCATGTAAGTTATAGGGCAGGAACAGCACAGTTTTCAAAACGTGTTTTTCAGTCCGAAATAAACGCGTTTTCTCAGCCCTTAGAATCGCAGTGTAACTGCCTGGCTCAGAAGAGCACACTGACTCAGCCCTTAACCCCAGTGTGCAGAAATTGTCAAAACGTGTTTTTCAGCAGAAATAAACACGTTTTGGCAACTTTGGTCACCCCCATGTAAGTTATAGGGCAGGAACAGCACAGTTTTCAAAACGTGTTTTTCAGCCCGAAATAAACGCTTTTTTTCAGCACTTGGAATCACAGTGTAACTGCTTGGCTCAGAAGAGCACACTGAGTCAGCCCTACACCCCAGTGATCAGAAATTGTCAAAACGTGTTTTTCAGCAGAAATAAACACGTTTTGGCAACTTTGGTCACCCCCATGTAAGTTATAGGGCAGGAACAGCACAGTTTTCAAAACGTGTTTTTCAGCCCGAAATAAACGCGTTTTCTCAGCCCTTAGAATCGCAGTGTAACTGCTTGGCTCAGAAGAGCACACAGAGTCAGCCCTTAACCCCAGTGATCAGAAATTGTCAAAACATGTTTTTCAGCAGAAATAAACACGTTTTGGCAACTTTGGTCACCCCCATGTAAGTTATAGGGCAGGAACAGCACAGTTTTCAAAACGTGTTTTTCAGCCCGAAATAAACGCGTTTTCTCAGCCCTTAGAATCGCAGTGTAACTGCTTGGCTCAGAAGAGCACACAGAGTCAGCCCTTAACCCCAGTGATCAGAAATTGTCAAAACATGTTTTTCAGCAGAAATAAACACGTTTTGGCAACTTTGGTCACCCCCATGTAAGTTATAGGGCAGGAACAGCACAGTTTTCAAAACGTGTTTTTCAGCCCGAAATAAACGCGTTTTCTCAGCCCTTGGAATCGCAGTGTAACTGCCTGGCTCAGAAGAGCACACTGACTCAGCCCTTAACCCCAGTGTGCAGAAATTGTCAAAACGTGTTTTTCAGCAGAAATAAACACGTTTTGGCAACTTTGGTCAACCCCATGTAAGTTATAGGGCAGGAACAGCACAGTTTTCAAAACGTGTTTTTCAGCCCGAAATAAACGCTTTTTTTCAGCACTTGGAATCACAGTGTAACTGCTTGGCTCAGAAGAGCACACTGAGTCAGCCCTTAACCCCAGTGATCAGAAATTGTCAAAACGTGTTTTTCAGCAGAAATAAACACGTTTTGGCAACTTTGGTCACCCCCATGTAAGTTATAGGGCAGGAACAGCACAGTTTTCAAAACGTGTTTTTCAGCCCGAAATAAACGCGTTTTCTCAGCCCTTAGAATCGCAGTGTAACTGCTTGGCTCAGAAGAGCACACAGAGTCAGCCCTTAACCCCAGTGATCAGAAATTGTCAAAACATGTTTTTCAGCAGAAATAAACACGTTTTGGCAACTTTGGTCACCCCCATGTAAGTTATAGGGCAGGAACAGCACAGTTTTCAAAACGTGTTTTTCAGCCCGAAATAAACGCTTTTTTTCAGCACTTGGAATCACAGTGTAACTGCTTGGCTCAGAAGAGCACACTGAGTCAGCCCTTAACCCCAGTGATCAGAAATTGTCAAAACGTGTTTTTCAGCAGAAATAAACACGTTTTGGCAACTTTGGTCACCCCCATGTAAGTTATAGGGCAGGAACAACACAGTTTTCAAAACGTGTTTTTCTGCCCGAAATAAACGCGTTTTCTCAGCCCTTGGAATCGCAGTGTAACTGCCTGGCTCAGAAGAGCACACTGACTCAGCCCTTAACCCCAGTGTGCAGAAATTGTCAAAACGTGTTTTTCAGCAGAAATAAACACGTTTTGGCAACTTTGGTCACCCCCATGTAAGTTATAGGGCAGGAACAGCACAGTTTTCAAAACGTGTTTTTCAGCCCGAAATAAACGCTTTTTCTCATCCCTTGGAATCGCAGTGTAACTGCCTGGCTCAGAAGAGCACACTGAGTCAGCCCTTAACCCCAGTGATCAGAAATTGTCAAAACGTGTTTTTCAGCAGAAATAAACACGTTTTGGCAACTTTGGTCACCCCCATGTAAGTTATAGGGCAGGAACAACACAGTTTTCAAAACGTGTTTTTCAGCCCGAAATAAACGCGTTTTCTCAGCCCTTGGAATCGCAGTGTAACTGCCTGGCTCAGAAGAGCACACTGACTCAGCCCTTAACCCCAGTGTGCAGAAATTGTCAAAACGTGTTTTTCAGCAGAAATAAACACGTTTTGGCAACTTTGGTCACCCCAATGTAAGTTATAGGGCAGGAACAGCACAGTTTTCAAAACGTGTTTTTCAGCCCGAAATAAACGCTTTTTTTCAGCACTTGGAATCACAGTGTAACTGCTTGGCTCAGAAGAGCACACTGAGTCAGCCCTACACCCCAGTGACCAGAAATTGTCAAAACGTGTTTTTCAGCAGAAATAAACACGTTTTGGCAACTTTGGTCACCCCCATGTAAGTTATAGGGCAGGAACAGCACAGTTTTCAAAACGTGTTTTTCAGCCCGAAATAAACGCGTTTTCTCAGCCTTTAGAATCGTAGTGTAACTGCCTGGCTCAGAAGAGCACACTGACTCAGCCCTTAACCCCAGTGTGCAGAAATTGTCAAAACGTGTTTTTCAGCAGAAATAAACACGTTTTGGCAACTTTGGTCACCCCCATGTAAGTTATAGGGCAGGAACAGCACAGTTTTCAAAACGTGTTTTTCAGCCCGAAATAAACGCTTTTTCTCAGCCCTTGGAATCGCAGTGTAACTGCCTGGCTCCGAAGAGCACACTGAGTCAGCCCTTAACCCCAGTGATCAGAAATTGTCAAAACGTGTTTTTCAGCAGAAATAAACACGTTTTGGCAACTTTGGTCACCCCCATGTAAGTTATAGGGCAGGAACAGCACAGTTTTCAAAACGTGTTTTTCAGCCCGAAATAAACGCGTTTTCTCAGCCCTTAGAATCGCAGTGTAACTGCTTGGCTCAGAAGAGCACACAGAGTCAGCCCTTAACCCCAGTGATCAGAAATTGTCAAAACATGTTTTTCAGCAGAAATAAACACGTTTTGGCAACTTTGGTCACCCCCATGTAAGTTATAGGGCAGGAACAGCACAGTTTTCAAAACGTGTTTTTCAGCCCGAAATAAACGCGTTTTCTCAGCCCTTAGAATCGCAGTGTAACTGCTTGGCTCAGAAGAGCACACAGAGTCAGCCCTTAACCCCAGTGATCAGAAATTGTCAAAACATGTTTTTCAGCAGAAATAAACACGTTTTGGCAACTTTGGTCACCCCCATGTAAGTTATAGGGCAGGAACAGCAGAGTTTTCAAAACGTGTTTTTCAGCCCGAAATAAACGCTTTTTTTCAGCACTTGGAATCACAGTGTAACTGCTTGGCTCAGAAGAGCACACTGAGTCAGCCCTTAACCCCAGTGATCAGAAATTGTCAAAACGTGTTTTTCAGCAGAAATAAACACGTTTTGGCAACTTTGGTCACCCCCATGTAAGTTATAGGGCAGGAACAACACAGTTTTCAAAACGTGTTTTTCAGCCCGAAATAAACGCGTTTTCTCAGCCCTTGGAATCGCAGTGTAACTGCCTGGCTCAGAAGAGCACACTGACTCAGCCCTTAACCCCAGTGTGCAGAAATTGTCAAAACGTGTTTTTCAGCAGAAATAAACACGTTTTGGCAACTTTGGTCAACCCCATGTAAGTTATAGGGCAGGAACAGCACAGTTTTCAAAACGTGTTTTTCAGCCCGAAATAAACGCTTTTTTTCAGCACTTGGAATCACAGTGTAACTGCTTGGCTCAGAAGAGCACACTGAGTCAGCCCTACACCCCAGTGATCAGAAATTGTCAAAACGTGTTTTTCAGCAGAAATAAACACGTTTTGGCAACTTTGGTCACCCCCATGTAAGTTATAGGGCAGGAACAGCACAGTTTTCAAAACGTGTTTTTCAGCCCGAAATAAACGCGTTTTCTCAGCCCTTAGAATCGTAGTGTAACTGCCTGGCTCAGAAGAGCACACAGAGTCAGCCCTTAACCCCAGTGATCAGAAATTGTCAAAACGTGTTTTTCAGAAGAAATAAACACGTTTTGGCAACTTTGGTCAACCCCATGTAAGTTATAGGGCAGGAACAGCACAGTTTTCAAAACGTGTTTTTCAGCCCGAAATAAACGCTTTTTTTCAGCACTTGGAATCACAGTGTAACTGCTTGGCTCAGAAGAGCACACTGAGTCAGCCCTACACCCCAGTGATCAGAAATTGTCAAAACGTGTTTTTCAGCAGAAATAAACACGTTTTGGCAACTTTGGTCACCCCCATGTAAGTTATAGGGCAGGAACAGCACAGTTTTCAAAACGTGTTTTTCAGCCCGAAATAAACGCGTTTTCTCAGCCCTTAGAATCGTAGTGTAACTGCCTGGCTCAGAAGAGCACACTGACTCAGCCCTTAACCCCAGTGTGCAGAAATTGTCAAAACGTGTTTTTCAGCAGAAATAAACACGTTTTGGCAACTTTGGTCACCCCCATGTAAGTTATAGGGCAGGAACAGCACAGTTTTCAAAACGTGTTTTTCAGCCCGAAATAAACGCTTTTTCTCAGCCCTTGGAATCGCAGTGTAACTGCCTGGCTCCGAAGAGCACACTGAGTCAGCCCTTAACCCCAGTGATCAGAAATTGTCAAAACGTGTTTTTCAGCAGAAATAAACACGTTTTGGCAACTTTGGTCTCCCCCATGTAAGTTATATGGCTGGAACAGCACAGTTTTCAAAACGTGTTTTTCAGCCCGAAATAAACGCTTTTTCTCAGCCCTTGGAATCGCAGTGTAACTGCCTGGCTCAGAAGAGCACACTGACTCAGCCCTTAACCCCAGTGATCAGAAATTGTCAAAACTTGTTTTTCAGCAGAAATAAACACGTTTTGGCAACTTTGGTCACCCCCATGTAAGTTATAGGGCAGGAACAGCACAGTTTTCAAAACGTGTTTTTCAGCCCGAAATAAACGCGTTTTCTCAGCCCTTAGAATCGCAGTGTAACTGCTTGGCTCAGAAGAGCACACAGAGTCAGCCCTTAACCCCAGTGATCAGAAATTGTCAAAACATGTTTTTCAGCAGAAATAAACACGTTTTGGCAACTTTGGTCACCCCCATGTAAGTTATAGGGCAGGAACAGCACAGTTTTCAAAACGTGTTTTTCAGCCCGAAATAAACGCGTTTTCTCAGCCCTTAGAATCGCAGTGTAACTGCTTGGCTCAGAAGAGCACACAGAGTCAGCCCTTAACCCCAGTGATCAGAAATTGTCAAAACATGTTTTTCAGCAGAAATAAACACGTTTTGGCAACTTTGGTCACCCCCATGTAAGTTATAGGGCAGGAACAGCACAGTTTTCAAAACGTGTTTTTCAGCCCGAAATAAACGCGTTTTCTCAGCCCTTGGAATCGCAGTGTAACTGCCTGGCTCAGAAGAGCACACTGACTCAGCCCTTAACCCCAGTGTGCAGAAATTGTCAAAACGTGTTTTTCAGCAGAAATAAACACGTTTTGGCAACTTTGGTCAACCCCATGTAAGTTATAGGGCAGGAACAGCACAGTTTTCAAAACGTGTTTTTCAGCCCGAAATAAACGCTTTTTTTCAGCACTTGGAATCACAGTGTAACTGCTTGGCTCAGAAGAGCACACTGAGTCAGCCCTTAACCCCAGTGATCAGAAATTGTCAAAACGTGTTTTTCAGCAGAAATAAACACGTTTTGGCAACTTTGGTCACCCCCATGTAAGTTATAGGGCAGGAACAGCACAGTTTTCAAAACGTGTTTTTCAGCCCGAAATAAACGCGTTTTCTCAGCCCTTAGAATCGCAGTGTAACTGCTTGGCTCAGAAGAGCACACAGAGTCAGCCCTTAACCCCAGTGATCAGAAATTGTCAAAACATGTTTTTCAGCAGAAATAAACACGTTTTGGCAACTTTGGTCACCCCCATGTAAGTTATAGGGCAGGAACAGCACAGTTTTCAAAACGTGTTTTTCAGCCCGAAATAAACGCTTTTTTTCAGCACTTGGAATCACAGTGTAACTGCTTGGCTCAGAAGAGCACACTGAGTCAGCCCTTAACCCCAGTGATCAGAAATTGTCAAAACGTGTTTTTCAGCAGAAATAAACACGTTTTGGCAACTTTGGTCACCCCCATGTAAGTTATAGGGCAGGAACAACACAGTTTTCAAAACGTGTTTTTCTGCCCGAAATAAACGCGTTTTCTCAGCCCTTGGAATCGCAGTGTAACTGCCTGGCTCAGAAGAGCACACTGACTCAGCCCTTAACCCCAGTGTGCAGAAATTGTCAAAACGTGTTTTTCAGCAGAAATAAACACGTTTTGGCAACTTTGGTCAACCCCATGTAAGTTATAGGGCAGGAACAGCACAGTTTTCAAAACGTGTTTTTCAGCCCGAAATAAACGCTTTTTTTCAGCACTTGGAATCACAGTGTAACTGCTTGGCTCAGAAGAGCACACTGAGTCAGCCCTTAACCCCAGTGATCAGAAATTGTCAAAACGTGTTTTTCAGCAGAAATAAACACGTTTTGGCAACTTTGGTCACCCCCATGTAAGTTATAGGGCAGGAACAGCACAGTTTTCAAAACGTGTTTTTCAGTCCGAAATAAACGCGTTTTCTCAGCCCTTAGAATCGCAGTGTAACTGCCTGGCTCAGAAGAGCACACTGACTCAGCCCTTAACCCCAGTGTGCAGAAATTGTCAAAACGTGTTTTTCAGCAGAAATAAACACGTTTTGGCAACTTTGGTCACCCCCATGTAAGTTATAGGGCAGGAACAGCACAGTTTTCAAAACGTGTTTTTCAGCCCGAAATAAACGCTTTTTTTCAGCACTTGGAATCACAGTGTAACTGCTTGGCTCAGAAGAGCACACTGAGTCAGCCCTACACCCCAGTGATCAGAAATTGTCAAAACGTGTTTTTCAGCAGAAATAAACACGTTTTGGCAACTTTGGTCACCCCCATGTAAGTTATAGGGCAGGAACAGCACAGTTTTCAAAACGTGTTTTTCAGCCCGAAATAAACGCGTTTTCTCAGCCCTTAGAATCATAGTGTAACTGCCTGGCTCAGAAGAGCACACTGACTCAGCCCTTAACCCCAGTGTGCAGAAATTGTCAAAACGTGTTTTTCAGCAGAAATAAACACGTTTTGGCAACTTTGGTCACCCCCATGTAAGTTATAGGGCAGGAACAGCACAGTTTTCAAAACGTGTTTTTCAGCCCGAAATAAACGCTTTTTCTCATCCCTTGGAATCGCAGTGTAACTGCCTGGCTCAGAAGAGCACACTGAGTCAGCCCTTAACCCCAGTGATCAGAAATTGTCAAAACGTGTTTTTCAGCAGAAATGAACACGTTTTGGCAACTTTGGTCTCCCCCATGTAAGTTATATGGCTGGAACAGCACAGTTTTCAAAACGTGTTTTTCAGCCCGAAATAAACGCTTTTTCTCAGCCCTTGGAATCGCAGTGTAACTGCCTGGCTCAGAAGAGCACACTGACTCAGCCCTTAACCCCAGTGATCAGAAATTGTCAAAACTTGTTTTTCAGCAGAAATAAACACGTTTTGGCAACTTTGGTCACCCCCATGTAAGTTATAGGGCAGGAACAGCACAGTTTTCAAAACGTGTTTTTCAGCCCGAAATAAACGCGTTTTCTCAGCCCTTAGAATCGCAGTGTAACTGCTTGGCTCAGAAGAGCACACAGAGTCAGCCCTTAACCCCAGTGATCAGAAATTGTCAAAACATGTTTTTCAGCAGAAATAAACACGTTTTGGCAACTTTGGTCACCCCCATGTAAGTTATAGGGCAGGAACAGCACAGTTTTCAAAACGTGTTTTTCAGCCCGAAATAAACGCGTTTTCTCAGCCCTTAGAATCGCAGTGTAACTGCTTGGCTCAGAAGAGCACACAGAGTCAGGCCTTAACCCCAGTGATCAGAAATTGTCAAAACATGTTTTTCAGCAGAAATAAACACGTTTTGGCAACTTTGGTCACCCCCATGTAAGTTATAGGGCAGGAACAGCACAGTTTTCAAAACGTGTTTTTCAGCCCGAAATAAACGCGTTTTCTCAGCCCTTAGAATCGCAGTGTAACTGCTTGGCTCAGAAGAGCACACAGAGTCAGCCCTTAACCCCAGTGATCAGAAATTGTCAAAACATGTTTTTCAGCAGAAATAAACACGTTTTGGCAACTTTGGTCACCCCCATGTAAGTTATAGGGCAGGAACAGCAGAGTTTTCAAAACGTGTTTTTCAGCCCGAAATAAACGCTTTTTTTCAGCACTTGGAATCGCAGTGTAACTGCTTGGCTCAGAAGAGCACACTGAGTCAGCCCTTAACCCCAGTGATCAGAAATTGTCAAAACGTGTTTTTCAGCAGAAATAAACACGTTTTGGCAACTTTGGTCACCCCCATGTAAGTTATAGGGCAGGAACAACACAGTTTTCAAAACGTGTTTTTCAGCCCGAAATAAACGCGTTTTCTCAGCCCTTAGAATCGCAGTGTAACTGCCTGGCTCAGAAGAGCACACTGACTCAGCCCTTAACCCCAGTGATCAGAAATTGTCAAAACTTGTTTTTCAGCAGAAATAAACACGTTTTGGCAACTTTGGTCACCCCCATGTAAGTTATAGGGCAGGAACAGCACAGTTTTCAAAACGTGTTTTTCAGCCCGAAATAAACGCGTTTTCTCAGCCCTTAGAATCGCAGTGTAACTGCTTGGCTCAGAAGAGCACACAGAGTCAGCCCTTAACCCCAGTGATCAGAAATTGTCAAAACATGTTTTTCAGCAGAAATAAACACGTTTTGGCAACTTTGGTCACCCCCATGTAAGTTATAGGGCAGGAACAGCACAGTTTTCAAAACGTGTTTTTCAGCCCGAAATAAACGCGTTTTCTCAGCCCTTAGAATCGCAGTGTAACTGCTTGGCTCAGAAGAGCACACAGAGTCAGCCCTTAACCCCAGTGATCAGAAATTGTCAAAACATGTTTTTCAGCAGAAATAAACACGTTTTGGCAACTTTGGTCACCCCCATGTAAGTTATAGGGCAGGAACAGCAGAGTTTTCAAAACGTGTTTTTCAGCCCGAAATAAACGCTTTTTTTCAGCACTTGGAATCACAGTGTAACTGCTTGGCTCAGAAGAGCACACTGAGTCAGCCCTTAACCCCAGTGATCAGAAATTGTCAAAACGTGTTTTTCAGCAGAAATAAACACGTTTTGGCAACTTTGGTCACCCCCATGTAAGTTATAGGGCAGGAACAACACAGTTTTCAAAACGTGTTTTTCAGCCCGAAATAAACGCGTTTTCTCAGCCCTTGGAATCGCAGTGTAACTGCCTGGCTCAGAAGAGCACACTGACTCAGCCCTTAACCCCAGTGTGCAGAAATTGTCAAAACGTGTTTTTCAGCAGAAATAAACACGTTTTGGCAACTTTGGTCAACCCCATGTAAGTTATAGGGCAGGAACAGCACAGTTTTCAAAACGTGTTTTTCAGTCCGAAATAAACGCGTTTTCTCAGCCCTTAGAATCGCAGTGTAACTGCCTGGCTCAGAAGAGCACACTGACTCAGCCCTTAACCCCAGTGTGCAGAAATTGTCAAAACGTGTTTTTCAGCAGAAATAAACACGTTTTGGCAACTTTGGTCACCCCCATGTAAGTTATAGGGCAGGAACAGCACAGTTTTCAAAACGTGTTTTTCAGCCCGAAATAAACGCTTTTTTTCAGCACTTGGAATCACAGTGTAACTGCTTGGCTCAGAAGAGCACACTGAGTCAGCCCTACACCCCAGTGATCAGAAATTGTCAAAACGTGTTTTTCAGCAGAAATAAACACGTTTTGGCAACTTTGGTCACCCCCATGTAAGTTATAGGGCAGGAACAGCAGAGTTTTCAAAACGTGTTTTTCAGCCCGAAATAAACGCTTTTTTTCAGCACTTGGAATCACAGTGTAACTGCTTGGCTCAGAAGAGCACACTGAGTCAGCCCTTAACCCCAGTGATCAGAAATTGTCAAAACGTGTTTTTCAGCAGAAATAAACACGTTTTGGCAACTTTGGTCACCCCCATGTAAGTTATAGGGCAGGAACAACACAGTTTTCAAAACGTGTTTTTCAGCCCGAAATAAACGCGTTTTCTCAGCCCTTGGAATCGCAGTGTAACTGCCTGGCTCAGAAGAGCACACTGACTCAGCCCTTAACCCCAGTGTGCAGAAATTGTCAAAACGTGTTTTTCAGCAGAAATAAACACGTTTTGGCAACTTTGGTCAACCCCATGTAAGTTATAGGGCAGGAACAGCACAGTTTTCAAAACGTGTTTTTCAGTCCGAAATAAACGCGTTTTCTCAGCCCTTAGAATCGCAGTGTAACTGCCTGGCTCAGAAGAGCACACTGACTCAGCCCTTAACCCCAGTGTGCAGAAATTGTCAAAACGTGTTTTTCAGCAGAAATAAACACGTTTTGGCAACTTTGGTCACCCCCATGTAAGTTATAGGGCAGGAACAGCACAGTTTTCAAAACGTGTTTTTCAGCCCGAAATAAACGCTTTTTTTCAGCACTTGGAATCACAGTGTAACTGCTTGGCTCAGAAGAGCACACTGAGTCAGCCCTACACCCCAGTGATCAGAAATTGTCAAAACGTGTTTTTCAGCAGAAATAAACACGTTTTGGCAACTTTGGTCACCCCCATGTAAGTTATAGGGCAGGAACAGCACAGTTTTCAAAACGTGTTTTTCAGCCCGAAATAAACGCGTTTTCTCAGCCCTTAGAATCATAGTGTAACTGCCTGGCTCAGAAGAGCACACTGACTCAGCCCTTAACCCCAGTGATCAGAAATTGTCAAAACGTGTTTTTCAGCAGAAATAAACACGTTTTGGCAACTTTGGTCTCCCCCATGTAAGTTATATGGCTGGAACAGCACAGTTTTCAAAACGTGTTTTTCAGCCCGAAATAAACGCTTTTTCTCAGCCCTTGGAATCGCAGTGTAACTGCCTGGCTCAGAAGAGCACACTGACTCAGCCCTTAACCCCAGTGATCAGAAATTGTCAAAACTTGTTTTTCAGCAGAAATAAACACGTTTTGGCAACTTTGGTCACCCCCATGTAAGTTATAGGGCAGGAACAGCACAGTTTTCAAAACGTGTTTTTCAGCCCGAAATAAACGCGTTTTCTCAGCCCTTAGAATCGCAGTGTAACTGCTTGGCTCAGAAGAGCACACAGAGTCAGCCCTTAACCCCAGTGATCAGAAATTGTCAAAACATGTTTTTCAGCAGAAATAAACACGTTTTGGCAACTTTGGTCACCCCCATGTAAGTTATAGGGCAGGAACAGCACAGTTTTCAAAACGTGTTTTTCAGCCCGAAATAAACGCGTTTTCTCAGCCCTTAGAATCGCAGTGTAACTGCTTGGCTCAGAAGAGCACACAGAGTCACCCCTTAACCCCAGTGATCAGAAATTGTCAAAACATGTTTTTCAGCAGAAATAAACACGTTTTGGCAACTTTGGTCACCCCCATGTAAGTTATAGGGCAGGAACAGCAGAGTTTTCAAAACGTGTTTTTCAGCCCGAAATAAACGCTTTTTTTCAGCACTTGGAATCACAGTGTAACTGCTTGGCTCAGAAGAGCACACTGAGTCAGCCCTTAACCCCAGTGATCAGAAATTGTCAAAACGTGTTTTTCAGCAGAAATAAACACGTTTTGGCAACTTTGGTCACCCCCATGTAAGTTATAGGGCAGGAACAACACAGTTTTCAAAACGTGTTTTTCAGCCCGAAATAAACGCGTTTTCTCAGCCCTTGGAATCGCAGTGTAACTGCCTGACTCAGAAGAGCACACTGACTCAGCCCTTAACCCCAGTGTGCAGAAATTGTCAAAACGTGTTTTTCAGCAGAAATAAACACGTTTTGGCAACTTTGGTCAACCCCATGTAAGTTATAGGGCAGGAACAGCACAGTTTTCAAAACGTGTTTTTCAGCCCGAAATAAACGCTTTTTTTCAGCACTTGGAATCACAGTGTAACTGCTTGGCTCAGAAGAGCACACTGAGTCAGCCCTACACCCCAGTGATCAGAAATTGTCAAAACGTGTTTTTCAGCAGAAATAAACACGTTTTGGCAACTTTGGTCACCCCCATGTAAGTTATAGGGCAGGAACAGCACAGTTTTCAAAACGTGTTTTTCAGCCCGAAATAAACGCGTTTTCTCAGCCCTTAGAATCGCAGTGTAACTGCCTGGCTCAGAAGAGCACACAGAGTCAGCCCTTAACCCCAGTGATCAGAAATTGTCAAAACATGTTTTTCAGCAGAAATAAACACGTTTTGGCAACTTTGGTCACCCCCATGTAAGTTATAGGGCAGGAACAGCACAGTTTTCAAAACGTGTTTTTCAGCCCGAAATAAACGCGTTTTCTCAGCCCTTAGAATCGCAGTGTAACTGCTTGGCTCAGAAGAGCACACAGAGTCAGCCCTTAACCCCAGTGATCAGAAATTGTCAAAACATGTTTTTCAGCAGAAATAAACACGTTTTGGCAACTTTGGTCACCCCCATGTAAGTTATAGGGCAGGAACAGCACAGTTTTCAAAACGTGTTTTTCAGCCCGAAATAAACGCTTTTTTTCAGCACTTGGAATCACAGTGTAACTGCTTGGCTCAGAAGAGCACACTGAGTCAGCCCTTAACCCCAGTGATCAGAAATTGTCAAAACGTGTTTTTCAGCAGAAATAAACACGTTTTGGCAACTTTGGTCAACCCCATGTAAGTTATAGGGCAGGAACAGCACAGTTTTCAAAACTTGTTTTTCAGCCCGAAATAAACGCTTTTTTTCAGCACTTGGAATCACAGTGTAACTGCTTGGCTCAGAAGAGCACACTGAGTCAGCCCTACACCCCAGTGATCAGAAATTGTCAAAACGTGTTTTTCAGCAGAAATAAACACGTTTTGGCAACTTTGGTCACCCCCATGTAAGTTATAGGGCAGGAACAGCACAGTTTTCAAAACGTGTTTTTCAGCCCGAAATAAACGCGTTTTCTCAGCCCTTAGAATCGTAGTGTAACTGCCTGGCTCAGAAGAGCACACTGACTCAGCCCTTAACCCCAGTGTGCAGAAATTGTCAAAACGTGTTTTTCAGCAGAAATAAACACGTTTTGGCAACTTTGGTCACCCCCATGTAAGTTATAGGGCAGGAACAGCACAGTTTTCAAAACGTGTTTTTCAGCCCGAAATAAACGCTTTTTCTCAGCCCTTGGAATCGCAGTGTAACTGCCTGGCTCCGAAGAGCACACTGAGTCAGCCCTTAACCCCAGTGATCAGAAATTGTCAAAACGTGTTTTTCAGCAGAAATAAACACGTTTTGGCAACTTTGGTCTCCCCCATGTAAGTTATATGGCTGGAACAGCACAGTTTTCAAAACGTGTTTTTCAGCCCGAAATAAACGCTTTTTCTCAGCCCTTGGAATCGCAGTGTAACTGCCTGGCTCAGAAGAGCACACTGACTCAGCCCTTAACCCCAGTGATCAGAAATTGTCAAAACTTGTTTTTCAGCAGAAATAAACACGTTTTGGCAACTTTGGTCACCCCCATGTAAGTTATAGGGCAGGAACAGCACAGTTTTCAAAACGTGTTTTTCAGCCCGAAATAAACGCGTTTTCTCAGCCCTTAGAATCGCAGTGTAACTGCTTGGCTCAGAAGAGCACACAGAGTCAGCCCTTAACCCCAGTGATCAGAAATTGTCAAAACATGTTTTTCAGCAGAAATAAACACGTTTTGGCAACTTTGGTCACCCCCATGTAAGTTATAGGGCAGGAACAGCACAGTTTTCAAAACGTGTTTTTCAGCCCGAAATAAACGCGTTTTCTCAGCCCTTAGAATCGCAGTGTAACTGCTTGGCTCAGAAGAGCACACAGAGTCAGCCCTTAACCCCAGTGATCAGAAATTGTCAAAACATGTTTTTCAGCAGAAATAAACACGTTTTGGCAACTTTGGTCACCCCCATGTAAGTTATAGGGCAGGAACAGCACAGTTTTCAAAACGTGTTTTTCAGCCCGAAATAAACGCGTTTTCTCAGCCCTTGGAATCGCAGTGTAACTGCCTGGCTCAGAAGAGCACACTGACTCAGCCCTTAACCCCAGTGTGCAGAAATTGTCAAAACGTGTTTTTCAGCAGAAATAAACACGTTTTGGCAACTTTGGTCAACCCCATGTAAGTTATAGGGCAGGAACAGCACAGTTTTCAAAACGTGTTTTTCAGCCCGAAATAAACGCTTTTTTTCAGCACTTGGAATCACAGTGTAACTGCTTGGCTCAGAAGAGCACACTGAGTCAGCCCTTAACCCCAGTGATCAGAAATTGTCAAAACGTGTTTTTCAGCAGAAATAAACACGTTTTGGCAACTTTGGTCACCCCCATGTAAGTTATAGGGCAGGAACAGTACAGTTTTCAAAACATGTTTTTCAGCCCGAAATAAACGCGTTTTCTCAGCCCTTAGAATCGCAGTGTAACTGCTTGGCTCAGAAGAGCACACAGAGTCAGCCCTTAACCCCAGTGATCAGAAATTGTCAAAACATGTTTTTCAGCAGAAATAAACACGTTTTGGCAACTTTGGTCACCCCCATGTAAGTTATAGGGCAGGAACAGCACAGTTTTCAAAACGTGTTTTTCAGCCCGAAATAAACGCTTTTTTTCAGCACTTGGAATCACAGTGTAACTGCTTGGCTCAGAAGAGCACACTGAGTCAGCCCTTAACCCCAGTGATCAGAAATTGTCAAAACGTGTTTTTCAGCAGAAATAAACACGTTTTGGCAACTTTGGTCACCCCCATGTAAGTTATAGGGCAGGAACAACACAGTTTTCAAAACGTGTTTTTCTGCCCGAAATAAACGCGTTTTCTCAGCCCTTGGAATCGCAGTGTAACTGCCTGGCTCAGAAGAGCACACTGACTCAGCCCTTAACCCCAGTGTGCAGAAATTGTCAAAACGTGTTTTTCAGCAGAAATAAACACGTTTTGGCAACTTTGGTCACCCCCATGTAAGTTATAGGGCAGGAACAGCACAGTTTTCAAAACGTGTTTTTCAGCCCGAAATAAACGCTTTTTCTCATCCCTTGGAATCGCAGTGTAACTGCCTGGCTCAGAAGAGCACACTGAGTCAGCCCTTAACCCCAGTGATCAGAAATTGTCAAAACGTGTTTTTCAGCAGAAATAAACACGTTTTGGCAACTTTGGTCACCCCCATGTAAGTTATAGGGCAGGAACAACACAGTTTTCAAAACGTGTTTTTCAGCCCGAAATAAACGCGTTTTCTCAGCCCTTGGAATCGCAGTGTAACTGCCTGGCTCAGAAGAGCACACTGACTCAGCCCTTAACCCCAGTGTGCAGAAATTGTCAAAACGTGTTTTTCAGCAGAAATAAACACGTTTTGGCAACTTTGGTCACCCCAATGTAAGTTATAGGGCAGGAACAGCACAGTTTTCAAAACGTGTTTTTCAGCCCGAAATAAACGCTTTTTTTCAGCACTTGGAATCACAGTGTAACTGCTTGGCTCAGAAGAGCACACTGAGTCAGCCCTACACCCCAGTGACCAGAAATTGTCAAAACGTGTTTTTCAGCAGAAATAAACACGTTTTGGCAACTTTGGTCACCCCCATGTAAGTTATAGGGCAGGAACAGCACAGTTTTCAAAACGTGTTTTTCAGCCCGAAATAAACGCGTTTTCTCAGCCTTTAGAATCGTAGTGTAACTGCCTGGCTCAGAAGAGCACACTGACTCAGCCCTTAACCCCAGTGTGCAGAAATTGTCAAAACGTGTTTTTCAGCAGAAATAAACACGTTTTGGCAACTTTGGTCACCCCCATGTAAGTTATAGGGCAGGAACAGCACAGTTTTCAAAACGTGTTTTTCAGCCCGAAATAAACGCTTTTTCTCAGCCCTTGGAATCGCAGTGTAACTGCCTGGCTCCGAAGAGCACACTGAGTCAGCCCTTAACCCCAGTGATCAGAAATTGTCAAAACGTGTTTTTCAGCAGAAATAAACACGTTTTGGCAACTTTGGTCACCCCCATGTAAGTTATAGGGCAGGAACAACACAGTTTTCAAAACGTGTTTTTCAGCCCGAAATAAACGCGTTTTCTCAGCCCTTGGAATCGCAGTGTAACTGCCTGGCTCAGAAGAGCACACTGACTCAGCCCTTAACCCCAGTGTGCAGAAATTGTCAAAACGTGTTTTTCAGCAGAAATAAACACGTTTTGGCAACTTTGGTCAACCCCATGTAAGTTATAGGGCAGGAACAGCACAGTTTTCAAAACGTGTTTTTCAGCCCGAAATAAACGCTTTTTTTCAGCACTTGGAATCACAGTGTAACTGCTTGGCTCAGAAGAGCACACTGAGTCAGCCCTACACCCCAGTGATCAGAAATTGTCAAAACGTGTTTTTCAGCAGAAATAAACACGTTTTGGCAACTTTGGTCACCCCCATGTAAGTTATAGGGCAGGAACAGCACAGTTTTCAAAACGTGTTTTTCAGCCCGAAATAAACGCGTTTTCTCAGCCCTTAGAATCGTAGTGTAACTGCCTGGCTCAGAAGAGCACACAGAGTCAGCCCTTAACCCCAGTGATCAGAAATTGTCAAAACGTGTTTTTCAGAAGAAATAAACACGTTTTGGCAACTTTGGTCAACCCCATGTAAGTTATAGGGCAGGAACAGCACAGTTTTCAAAACGTGTTTTTCAGCCCGAAATAAACGCTTTTTTTCAGCACTTGGAATCACAGTGTAACTGCTTGGCTCAGAAGAGCACACTGAGTCAGCCCTACACCCCAGTGATCAGAAATTGTCAAAACGTGTTTTTCAGCAGAAATAAACACGTTTTGGCAACTTTGGTCACCCCCATGTAAGTTATAGGGCAGGAACAGCACAGTTTTCAAAACGTGTTTTTCAGCCCGAAATAAACGCGTTTTCTCAGCCCTTAGAATCGTAGTGTAACTGCCTGGCTCAGAAGAGCACACTGACTCAGCCCTTAACCCCAGTGTGCAGAAATTGTCAAAACGTGTTTTTCAGCAGAAATAAACACGTTTTGGCAACTTTGGTCACCCCCATGTAAGTTATAGGGCAGGAACAGCACAGTTTTCAAAACGTGTTTTTCAGCCCGAAATAAACGCTTTTTCTCAGCCCTTGGAATCGCAGTGTAACTGCCTGGCTCCGAAGAGCACACTGAGTCAGCCCTTAACCCCAGTGATCAGAAATTGTCAAAACGTGTTTTTCAGCAGAAATAAACACGTTTTGGCAACTTTGGTCTCCCCCATGTAAGTTATATGGCTGGAACAGCACAGTTTTCAAAACGTGTTTTTCAGCCCGAAATAAACGCTTTTTCTCAGCCCTTGGAATCGCAGTGTAACTGCCTGGCTCAGAAGAGCACACTGACTCAGCCCTTAACCCCAGTGATCAGAAATTGTCAAAACTTGTTTTTCAGCAGAAATAAACACGTTTTGGCAACTTTGGTCACCCCCATGTAAGTTATAGGGCAGGAACAGCACAGTTTTCAAAACGTGTTTTTCAGCCCGAAATAAACGCGTTTTCTCAGCCCTTAGAATCGCAGTGTAACTGCTTGGCTCAGAAGAGCACACAGAGTCAGCCCTTAACCCCAGTGATCAGAAATTGTCAAAACATGTTTTTCAGCAGAAATAAACACGTTTTGGCAACTTTGGTCACCCCCATGTAAGTTATAGGGCAGGAACAGCACAGTTTTCAAAACGTGTTTTTCAGCCCGAAATAAACGCGTTTTCTCAGCCCTTAGAATCGCAGTGTAACTGCTTGGCTCAGAAGAGCACACAGAGTCAGCCCTTAACCCCAGTGATCAGAAATTGTCAAAACATGTTTTTCAGCAGAAATAAACACGTTTTGGCAACTTTGGTCACCCCCATGTAAGTTATAGGGCAGGAACAGCACAGTTTTCAAAACGTGTTTTTCAGCCCGAAATAAACGCGTTTTCTCAGCCCTTGGAATCGCAGTGTAACTGCCTGGCTCAGAAGAGCACACTGACTCAGCCCTTAACCCCAGTGTGCAGAAATTGTCAAAACGTGTTTTTCAGCAGAAATAAACACGTTTTGGCAACTTTGGTCAACCCCATGTAAGTTATAGGGCAGGAACAGCACAGTTTTCAAAACGTGTTTTTCAGCCCGAAATAAACGCTTTTTTTCAGCACTTGGAATCACAGTGTAACTGCTTGGCTCAGAAGAGCACACTGAGTCAGCCCTTAACCCCAGTGATCAGAAATTGTCAAAACGTGTTTTTCAGCAGAAATAAACACGTTTTGGCAACTTTGGTCACCCCCATGTAAGTTATAGGGCAGGAACAGCACAGTTTTCAAAACGTGTTTTTCAGCCCGAAATAAACGCGTTTTCTCAGCCCTTAGAATCGCAGTGTAACTGCTTGGCTCAGAAGAGCACACAGAGTCAGCCCTTAACCCCAGTGATCAGAAATTGTCAAAACATGTTTTTCAGCAGAAATAAACACGTTTTGGCAACTTTGGTCACCCCCATGTAAGTTATAGGGCAGGAACAGCACAGTTTTCAAAACGTGTTTTTCAGCCCGAAATAAACGCTTTTTTTCAGCACTTGGAATCACAGTGTAACTGCTTGGCTCAGAAGAGCACACTGAGTCAGCCCTTAACCCCAGTGATCAGAAATTGTCAAAACGTGTTTTTCAGCAGAAATAAACACGTTTTGGCAACTTTGGTCACCCCCATGTAAGTTATAGGGCAGGAACAACACAGTTTTCAAAACGTGTTTTTCTGCCCGAAATAAACGCGTTTTCTCAGCCCTTGGAATCGCAGTGTAACTGCCTGGCTCAGAAGAGCACACTGACTCAGCCCTTAACCCCAGTGTGCAGAAATTGTCAAAACGTGTTTTTCAGCAGAAATAAACACGTTTTGGCAACTTTGGTCAACCCCATGTAAGTTATAGGGCAGGAACAGCACAGTTTTCAAAACGTGTTTTTCAGCCCGAAATAAACGCTTTTTTTCAGCACTTGGAATCACAGTGTAACTGCTTGGCTCAGAAGAGCACACTGAGTCAGCCCTTAACCCCAGTGATCAGAAATTGTCAAAACGTGTTTTTCAGCAGAAATAAACACGTTTTGGCAACTTTGGTCACCCCCATGTAAGTTATAGGGCAGGAACAGCACAGTTTTCAAAACGTGTTTTTCAGTCCGAAATAAACGCGTTTTCTCAGCCCTTAGAATCGCAGTGTAACTGCCTGGCTCAGAAGAGCACACTGACTCAGCCCTTAACCCCAGTGTGCAGAAATTGTCAAAACGTGTTTTTCAGCAGAAATAAACACGTTTTGGCAACTTTGGTCACCCCCATGTAAGTTATAGGGCAGGAACAGCACAGTTTTCAAAACGTGTTTTTCAGCCCGAAATAAACGCTTTTTTTCAGCACTTGGAATCACAGTGTAACTGCTTGGCTCAGAAGAGCACACTGAGTCAGCCCTACACCCCAGTGATCAGAAATTGTCAAAACGTGTTTTTCAGCAGAAATAAACACGTTTTGGCAACTTTGGTCACCCCCATGTAAGTTATAGGGCAGGAACAGCACAGTTTTCAAAACGTGTTTTTCAGCCCGAAATAAACGCGTTTTCTCAGCCCTTAGAATCATAGTGTAACTGCCTGGCTCAGAAGAGCACACTGACTCAGCCCTTAACCCCAGTGTGCAGAAATTGTCAAAACGTGTTTTTCAGCAGAAATAAACACGTTTTGGCAACTTTGGTCACCCCCATGTAAGTTATAGGGCAGGAACAGCACAGTTTTCAAAACGTGTTTTTCAGCCCGAAATAAACGCTTTTTCTCATCCCTTGGAATCGCAGTGTAACTGCCTGGCTCAGAAGAGCACACTGAGTCAGCCCTTAACCCCAGTGATCAGAAATTGTCAAAACGTGTTTTTCAGCAGAAATGAACACGTTTTGGCAACTTTGGTCTCCCCCATGTAAGTTATATGGCTGGAACAGCACAGTTTTCAAAACGTGTTTTTCAGCCCGAAATAAACGCTTTTTCTCAGCCCTTGGAATCGCAGTGTAACTGCCTGGCTCAGAAGAGCACACTGACTCAGCCCTTAACCCCAGTGATCAGAAATTGTCAAAACTTGTTTTTCAGCAGAAATAAACACGTTTTGGCAACTTTGGTCACCCCCATGTAAGTTATAGGGCAGGAACAGCACAGTTTTCAAAACGTGTTTTTCAGCCCGAAATAAACGCGTTTTCTCAGCCCTTAGAATCGCAGTGTAACTGCTTGGCTCAGAAGAGCACACAGAGTCAGCCCTTAACCCCAGTGATCAGAAATTGTCAAAACATGTTTTTCAGCAGAAATAAACACGTTTTGGCAACTTTGGTCACCCCCATGTAAGTTATAGGGCAGGAACAGCACAGTTTTCAAAACGTGTTTTTCAGCCCGAAATAAACGCGTTTTCTCAGCCCTTAGAATCGCAGTGTAACTGCTTGGCTCAGAAGAGCACACAGAGTCAGCCCTTAACCCCAGTGATCAGAAATTGTCAAAACATGTTTTTCAGCAGAAATAAACACGTTTTGGCAACTTTGGTCACCCCCATGTAAGTTATAGGGCAGGAACAGCACAGTTTTCAAAACGTGTTTTTCAGCCCGAAATAAACGCGTTTTCTCAGCCCTTGGAATCGCAGTGTAACTGCCTGGCTCAGAAGAGCACACTGACTCAGCCCTTAACCCCAGTGTGCAGAAATTGTCAAAACGTGTTTTTCAGCAGAAATAAACACGTTTTGGCAACTTTGGTCAACCCCATGTAAGTTATAGGGCAGGAACAGCACAGTTTTCAAAACGTGTTTTTCAGCCCGAAATAAACGCTTTTTTTCAGCACTTGGAATCACAGTGTAACTGCTTGGCTCAGAAGAGCACACTGAGTCAGCCCTTAACCCCAGTGATCAGAAATTGTCAAAACGTGTTTTTCAGCAGAAATAAACACGTTTTGGCAACTTTGGTCACCCCCATGTAAGTTATAGGGCAGGAACAGCACAGTTTTCAAAACGTGTTTTTCAGCCCGAAATAAACGCGTTTTCTCAGCCCTTAGAATCGCAGTGTAACTGCTTGGCTCAGAAGAGCACACAGAGTCAGCCCTTAACCCCAGTGATCAGAAATTGTCAAAACATGTTTTTCAGCAGAAATAAACACGTTTTGGCAACTTTGGTCACCCCCATGTAAGTTATAGGGCAGGAACAGCACAGTTTTCAAAACGTGTTTTTCAGCCCGAAATAAACGCTTTTTTTCAGCACTTGGAATCACAGTGTAACTGCTTGGCTCAGAAGAGCACACTGAGTCAGCCCTTAACCCCAGTGATCAGAAATTGTCAAAACGTGTTTTTCAGCAGAAATAAACACGTTTTGGCAACTTTGGTCACCCCCATGTAAGTTATAGGGCAGGAACAACACAGTTTTCAAAACGTGTTTTTCTGCCCGAAATAAACGCGTTTTCTCAGCCCTTGGAATCGCAGTGTAACTGCCTGGCTCAGAAGAGCACACTGACTCAGCCCTTAACCCCAGTGTGCAGAAATTGTCAAAACGTGTTTTTCAGCAGAAATAAACACGTTTTGGCAACTTTGGTCACCCCCATGTAAGTTATAGGGCAGGAACAGCACAGTTTTCAAAACGTGTTTTTCAGCCCGAAATAAACGCTTTTTCTCATCCCTTGGAATCGCAGTGTAACTGCCTGGCTCAGAAGAGCACACTGAGTCAGCCCTTAACCCCAGTGATCAGAAATTGTCAAAACGTGTTTTTCAGCAGAAATAAACACGTTTTGGCAACTTTGGTCACCCCCATGTAAGTTATAGGGCAGGAACAACACAGTTTTCAAAACGTGTTTTTCAGCCCGAAATAAACGCGTTTTCTCAGCCCTTGGAATCGCAGTGTAACTGCCTGGCTCAGAAGAGCACACTGACTCAGCCCTTAACCCCAGTGTGCAGAAATTGTCAAAACGTGTTTTTCAGCAGAAATAAACACGTTTTGGCAACTTTGGTCACCCCAATGTAAGTTATAGGGCAGGAACAGCACAGTTTTCAAAACGTGTTTTTCAGCCCGAAATAAACGCTTTTTTTCAGCACTTGGAATCACAGTGTAACTGCTTGGCTCAGAAGAGCACACTGAGTCAGCCCTACACCCCAGTGACCAGAAATTGTCAAAACGTGTTTTTCAGCAGAAATAAACACGTTTTGGCAACTTTGGTCACCCCCATGTAAGTTATAGGGCAGGAACAGCACAGTTTTCAAAACGTGTTTTTCAGCCCGAAATAAACGCGTTTTCTCAGCCTTTAGAATCGTAGTGTAACTGCCTGGCTCAGAAGAGCACACTGACTCAGCCCTTAACCCCAGTGTGCAGAAATTGTCAAAACGTGTTTTTCAGCAGAAATAAACACGTTTTGGCAACTTTGGTCACCCCCATGTAAGTTATAGGGCAGGAACAGCACAGTTTTCAAAACGTGTTTTTCAGCCCGAAATAAACGCTTTTTCTCAGCCCTTGGAATCGCAGTGTAACTGCCTGGCTCCGAAGAGCACACTGAGTCAGCCCTTAACCCCAGTGATCAGAAATTGTCAAAACGTGTTTTTCAGCAGAAATAAACACGTTTTGGCAACTTTGGTCTCCCCCATGTAAGTTATATGGCTGGAACAGCACAGTTTTCAAAACGTGTTTTTCAGCCCGAAATAAACGCTTTTTCTCAGCCCTTGGAATCGCAGTGTAACTGCCTGGCTCAGAAGAGCACACTGACTCAGCCCTTAACCCCAGTGATCAGAAATTGTCAAAACTTGTTTTTCAGCAGAAATAAACACGTTTTGGCAACTTTGGTCACCCCCATGTAAGTTATAGGGCAGGAACAGCACAGTTTTCAAAACGTGTTTTTCAGCCCGAAATAAACGCGTTTTCTCAGCCCTTAGAATCGCAGTGTAACTGCTTGGCTCAGAAGAGCACACAGAGTCAGCCCTTAACCCCAGTGATCAGAAATTGTCAAAACATGTTTTTCAGCAGAAATAAACACGTTTTGGCAACTTTGGTCACCCCCATGTAAGTTATAGGGCAGGAACAGCACAGTTTTCAAAACGTGTTTTTCAGCCCGAAATAAACGCGTTTTCTCAGCCCTTAGAATCGCAGTGTAACTGCTTGGCTCAGAAGAGCACACAGAGTCAGCCCTTAACCCCAGTGATCAGAAATTGTCAAAACATGTTTTTCAGCAGAAATAAACACGTTTTGGCAACTTTGGTCACCCCCATGTAAGTTATAGGGCAGGAACAGCAGAGTTTTCAAAACGTGTTTTTCAGCCCGAAATAAACGCTTTTTTTCAGCACTTGGAATCACAGTGTAACTGCTTGGCTCAGAAGAGCACACTGAGTCAGCCCTTAACCCCAGTGATCAGAAATTGTCAAAACGTGTTTTTCAGCAGAAATAAACACGTTTTGGCAACTTTGGTCACCCCCATGTAAGTTATAGGGCAGGAACAACACAGTTTTCAAAACGTGTTTTTCAGCCCGAAATAAACGCGTTTTCTCAGCCCTTGGAATCGCAGTGTAACTGCCTGGCTCAGAAGAGCACACTGACTCAGCCCTTAACCCCAGTGTGCAGAAATTGTCAAAACGTGTTTTTCAGCAGAAATAAACACGTTTTGGCAACTTTGGTCAACCCCATGTAAGTTATAGGGCAGGAACAGCACAGTTTTCAAAACGTGTTTTTCAGCCCGAAATAAACGCTTTTTTTCAGCACTTGGAATCACAGTGTAACTGCTTGGCTCAGAAGAGCACACTGAGTCAGCCCTACACCCCAGTGATCAGAAATTGTCAAAACGTGTTTTTCAGCAGAAATAAACACGTTTTGGCAACTTTGGTCACCCCCATGTAAGTTATAGGGCAGGAACAGCACAGTTTTCAAAACGTGTTTTTCAGCCCGAAATAAACGCGTTTTCTCAGCCCTTAGAATCGTAGTGTAACTGCCTGGCTCAGAAGAGCACACAGAGTCAGCCCTTAACCCCAGTGATCAGAAATTGTCAAAACGTGTTTTTCAGAAGAAATAAACACGTTTTGGCAACTTTGGTCAACCCCATGTAAGTTATAGGGCAGGAACAGCACAGTTTTCAAAACGTGTTTTTCAGCCCGAAATAAACGCTTTTTTTCAGCACTTGGAATCACAGTGTAACTGCTTGGCTCAGAAGAGCACACTGAGTCAGCCCTACACCCCAGTGATCAGAAATTGTCAAAACGTGTTTTTCAGCAGAAATAAACACGTTTTGGCAACTTTGGTCACCCCCATGTAAGTTATAGGGCAGGAACAGCACAGTTTTCAAAACGTGTTTTTCAGCCCGAAATAAACGCGTTTTCTCAGCCCTTAGAATCGCAGTGTAACTGCTTGGCTCAGAAGAGCACACAGAGTCAGCCCTTAACCCCAGTGATCAGAAATTGTCAAAACATGTTTTTCAGCAGAAATAAACACGTTTTGGCAACTTTGGTCACCCCCATGTAAGTTATAGGGCAGGAACAGCACAGTTTTCAAAACGTGTTTTTCAGCCCGAAATAAACGCGTTTTCTCAGCCCTTAGAATCGCAGTGTAACTGCTTGGCTCAGAAGAGCACACAGAGTCAGCCCTTAACCCCAGTGATCAGAAATTGTCAAAACATGTTTTTCAGCAGAAATAAACACGTTTTGGCAACTTTGGTCACCCCCATGTAAGTTATAGGGCAGGAACAGCACAGTTTTCAAAACGTGTTTTTCAGCCCGAAATAAACGCGTTTTCTCAGCCCTTGGAATCGCAGTGTAACTGCCTGGCTCAGAAGAGCACACTGACTCAGCCCTTAACCCCAGTGTGCAGAAATTGTCAAAACGTGTTTTTCAGCAGAAATAAACACGTTTTGGCAACTTTGGTCAACCCCATGTAAGTTATAGGGCAGGAACAGCACAGTTTTCAAAACGTGTTTTTCAGCCCGAAATAAACGCTTTTTTTCAGCACTTGGAATCACAGTGTAACTGCTTGGCTCAGAAGAGCACACTGAGTCAGCCCTTAACCCCAGTGATCAGAAATTGTCAAAACGTGTTTTTCAGCAGAAATAAACACGTTTTGGCAACTTTGGTCACCCCCATGTAAGTTATAGGGCAGGAACAGCACAGTTTTCAAAACGTGTTTTTCAGCCCGAAATAAACGCGTTTTCTCAGCCCTTAGAATCGCAGTGTAACTGCTTGGCTCAGAAGAGCACACAGAGTCAGCCCTTAACCCCAGTGATCAGAAATTGTCAAAACATGTTTTTCAGCAGAAATAAACACGTTTTGGCAACTTTGGTCACCCCCATGTAAGTTATAGGGCAGGAACAGCACAGTTTTCAAAACGTGTTTTTCAGCCCGAAATAAACGCTTTTTTTCAGCACTTGGAATCACAGTGTAACTGCTTGGCTCAGAAGAGCACACTGAGTCAGCCCTTAACCCCAGTGATCAGAAATTGTCAAAACGTGTTTTTCAGCAGAAATAAACACGTTTTGGCAACTTTGGTCACCCCCATGTAAGTTATAGGGCAGGAACAACACAGTTTTCAAAACGTGTTTTTCTGCCCGAAATAAACGCGTTTTCTCAGCCCTTGGAATCGCAGTGTAACTGCCTGGCTCAGAAGAGCACACTGACTCAGCCCTTAACCCCAGTGTGCAGAAATTGTCAAAACGTGTTTTTCAGCAGAAATAAACACGTTTTGGCAACTTTGGTCAACCCCATGTAAGTTATAGGGCAGGAACAGCACAGTTTTCAAAACGTGTTTTTCAGCCCGAAATAAACGCTTTTTTTCAGCACTTGGAATCACAGTGTAACTGCTTGGCTCAGAAGAGCACACTGAGTCAGCCCTTAACCCCAGTGATCAGAAATTGTCAAAACGTGTTTTTCAGCAGAAATAAACACGTTTTGGCAACTTTGGTCACCCCCATGTAAGTTATAGGGCAGGAACAGCACAGTTTTCAAAACGTGTTTTTCAGTCCGAAATAAACGCGTTTTCTCAGCCCTTAGAATCGCAGTGTAACTGCCTGGCTCAGAAGAGCACACTGACTCAGCCCTTAACCCCAGTGTGCAGAAATTGTCAAAACGTGTTTTTCAGCAGAAATAAACACGTTTTGGCAACTTTGGTCACCCCCATGTAAGTTATAGGGCAGGAACAGCACAGTTTTCAAAACGTGTTTTTCAGCCCGAAATAAACGCTTTTTTTCAGCACTTGGAATCACAGTGTAACTGCTTGGCTCAGAAGAGCACACTGAGTCAGCCCTACACCCCAGTGATCAGAAATTGTCAAAACGTGTTTTTCAGCAGAAATAAACACGTTTTGGCAACTTTGGTCACCCCCATGTAAGTTATAGGGCAGGAACAGCACAGTTTTCAAAACGTGTTTTTCAGCCCGAAATAAACGCGTTTTCTCAGCCCTTAGAATCATAGTGTAACTGCCTGGCTCAGAAGAGCACACTGACTCAGCCCTTAACCCCAGTGTGCAGAAATTGTCAAAACGTGTTTTTCAGCAGAAATAAACACGTTTTGGCAACTTTGGTCACCCCCATGTAAGTTATAGGGCAGGAACAGCACAGTTTTCAAAATATGTTTTTCAGCCCGAAATAAACGCTTTTTCTCATCCCTTGGAATCGCAGTGTAACTGCCTGGCTCAGAAGAGCACACTGAGTCAGCCCTTAACCCCAGTGATCAGAAATTGTCAAAACGTGTTTTTCAGCAGAAATGAACACGTTTTGGCAACTTTGGTCTCCCCCATGTAAGTTATATGGCTGGAACAGCACAGTTTTCAAAACGTGTTTTTCAGCCCGAAATAAACGCTTTTTCTCAGCCCTTGGAATCGCAGTGTAACTGCCTGGCTCAGAAGAGCACACTGACTCAGCCCTTAACCCCAGTGATCAGAAATTGTCAAAACTTGTTTTTCAGCAGAAATAAACACGTTTTGGCAACTTTGGTCACCCCCATGTAAGTTATAGGGCAGGAACAGCACAGTTTTCAAAACGTGTTTTTCAGCCCGAAATAAACGCGTTTTCTCAGCCCTTAGAATCGCAGTGTAACTGCTTGGCTCAGAAGAGCACACAGAGTCAGCCCTTAACCCCAGTGATCAGAAATTGTCAAAACATGTTTTTCAGCAGAAATAAACACGTTTTGGCAACTTTGGTCACCCCCATGTAAGTTATAGGGCAGGAACAGCACAGTTTTCAAAACGTGTTTTTCAGCCCGAAATAAACGCGTTTTCTCAGCCCTTAGAATCGCAGTGTAACTGCTTGGCTCAGAAGAGCACACAGAGTCAGCCCTTAACCCCAGTGATCAGAAATTGTCAAAACATGTTTTTCAGCAGAAATAAACACGTTTTGGCAACTTTGGTCACCCCCATGTAAGTTATAGGGCAGGAACAGCACAGTTTTCAAAACGTGTTTTTCAGCCCGAAATAAACGCGTTTTCTCAGCCCTTAGAATCGCAGTGTAACTGCTTGGCTCAGAAGAGCACACAGAGTCAGCCCTTAACCCCAGTGATCAGAAATTGTCAAAACATGTTTTTCAGCAGAAATAAACACGTTTTGGCAACTTTGGTCACCCCCATGTAAGTTATAGGGCAGGAACAGCAGAGTTTTCAAAACGTGTTTTTCAGCCCGAAATAAACGCTTTTTTTCAGCACTTGGAATCACAGTGTAACTGCTTGGCTCAGAAGAGCACACTGAGTCAGCCCTTAACCCCAGTGATCAGAAATTGTCAAAACGTGTTTTTCAGCAGAAATAAACACGTTTTGGCAACTTTGGTCACCCCCATGTAAGTTATAGGGCAGGAACAACACAGTTTTCAAAACGTGTTTTTCAGCCCGAAATAAACGCGTTTTCTCAGCCCTTAGAATCGCAGTGTAACTGCCTGGCTCAGAAGAGCACACTGACTCAGCCCTTAACCCCAGTGATCAGAAATTGTCAAAACTTGTTTTTCAGCAGAAATAAACACGTTTTGGCAACTTTGGTCACCCCCATGTAAGTTATAGGGCAGGAACAGCACAGTTTTCAAAACGTGTTTTTCAGCCCGAAATAAACGCGTTTTCTCAGCCCTTAGAATCGCAGTGTAACTGCTTGGCTCAGAAGAGCACACAGAGTCAGCCCTTAACCCCAGTGATCAGAAATTGTCAAAACATGTTTTTCAGCAGAAATAAACACGTTTTGGCAACTTTGGTCACCCCCATGTAAGTTATAGGGCAGGAACAGCACAGTTTTCAAAACGTGTTTTTCAGCCCGAAATAAACGCGTTTTCTCAGCCCTTAGAATCGCAGTGTAACTGCTTGGCTCAGAAGAGCACACAGAGTCAGCCCTTAACCCCAGTGATCAGAAATTGTCAAAACATGTTTTTCAGCAGAAATAAACACGTTTTGGCAACTTTGGTCACCCCCATGTAAGTTATAGGGCAGGAACAGCAGAGTTTTCAAAACGTGTTTTTCAGCCCGAAATAAACGCTTTTTTTCAGCACTTGGAATCACAGTGTAACTGCTTGGCTCAGAAGAGCACACTGAGTCAGCCCTTAACCCCAGTGATCAGAAATTGTCAAAACGTGTTTTTCAGCAGAAATAAACACGTTTTGGCAACTTTGGTCACCCCCATGTAAGTTATAGGGCAGGAACAACACAGTTTTCAAAACGTGTTTTTCAGCCCGAAATAAACGCGTTTTCTCAGCCCTTGGAATCGCAGTGTAACTGCCTGGCTCAGAAGAGCACACTGACTCAGCCCTTAACCCCAGTGTGCAGAAATTGTCAAAACGTGTTTTTCAGCAGAAATAAACACGTTTTGGCAACTTTGGTCAACCCCATGTAAGTTATAGGGCAGGAACAGCACAGTTTTCAAAACGTGTTTTTCAGTCCGAAATAAACGCGTTTTCTCAGCCCTTAGAATCGCAGTGTAACTGCCTGGCTCAGAAGAGCACACTGACTCAGCCCTTAACCCCAGTGTGCAGAAATTGTCAAAACGTGTTTTTCAGCAGAAATAAACACGTTTTGGCAACTTTGGTCACCCCCATGTAAGTTATAGGGCAGGAACAGCACAGTTTTCAAAACGTGTTTTTCAGCCCGAAATAAACGCTTTTTTTCAGCACTTGGAATCACAGTGTAACTGCTTGGCTCAGAAGAGCACACTGAGTCAGCCCTACACCCCAGTGATCAGAAATTGTCAAAACGTGTTTTTCAGCAGAAATAAACACGTTTTGGCAACTTTGGTCACCCCCATGTAAGTTATAGGGCAGGAACAGCACAGTTTTCAAAACGTGTTTTTCAGCCCGAAATAAACGCGTTTTCTCAGCCCTTAGAATCATAGTGTAACTGCCTGGCTCAGAAGAGCACACTGACTCAGCCCTTAACCCCAGTGTGCAGAAATTGTCAAAACGTGTTTTTCAGCAGAAATAAACACGTTTTGGCAACTTTGGTCACCCCCATGTAAGTTATAGGGCAGGAACAGCACAGTTTTCAAAACGTGTTTTTCAGCCCGAAATAAACGCTTTTTCTCATCCCTTGGAATCGCAGTGTAACTGCCTGGCTCAGAAGAGCACACTGAGTCAGCCCTTAACCCCAGTGATCAGAAATTGTCAAAACGTGTTTTTCAGCAGAAATAAACACGTTTTGGCAACTTTGGTCACCCCCATGTAAGTTATAGGGCAGGAACAGCACAGTTTTCAAAACGTGTTTTTCAGCCCGAAATAAACGCGTTTTCTCAGCCCTTAGAATCGCAGTGTAACTGCTTGGCTCAGAAGAGCACACAGAGTCAGCCCTTAACCCCAGTGATCAGAAATTGTCAAAACATGTTTTTCAGCAGAAATAAACACGTTTTGGCAACTTTGGTCACCCCCATGTAAGTTATAGGGCAGGAACAGCACAGTTTTCAAAACGTGTTTTTCAGCCCGAAATAAACGCGTTTTCTCAGCCCTTAGAATCGCAGTGTAACTGCTTGGCTCAGAAGAGCACACAGAGTCAGCCCTTAACCCCAGTGATCAGAAATTGTCAAAACGTGTTTTTCAGCAGAAATAAACACGTTTTGGCAACTTTGGTCACCCCCATGTAAGTTATAGGGCAGGAACAGCACAGTTTTCAAAACGTGTTTTTCAGCCCGAAATAAACGCGTTTTCTCAGCCCTTAGAATCGCAGTGTAACTGCTTGGCTCAGAAGAGCACACAGAGTCAGCCCTTAACCCCAGTGATCAGAAATTGTCAAAACATGTTTTTCAGCAGAAATAAACACGTTTTGGCAACTTTGGTCACCCCCATGTAAGTTATAGGGCAGGAACAGCAGAGTTTTCAAAACGTGTTTTTCAGCCCGAAATAAACGCTTTTTTTCAGCACTTGGAATCACAGTGTAACTGCTTGGCTCAGAAGAGCACACTGAGTCAGCCCTTAACCCCAGTGATCAGAAATTGTCAAAACGTGTTTTTCAGCAGAAATAAACACGTTTTGGCAACTTTGGTCACCCCCATGTAAGTTATAGGGCAGGAACAACACAGTTTTCAAAACGTGTTTTTCAGCCCGAAATAAACGCGTTTTCTCAGCCCTTGGAATCGCAGTGTAACTGCCTGGCTCAGAAGAGCACACTGACTCAGCCCTTAACCCCAGTGTGCAGAAATTGTCAAAACGTGTTTTTCAGCAGAAATAAACACGTTTTGGCAACTTTGGTCAACCCCATGTAAGTTATAGGGCAGGAACAGCACAGTTTTCAAAACGTGTTTTTCAGCCCGAAATAAACGCGTTTTCTCAGCCCTTGGAATCGCAGTGTAACTGCCTGGCTCAGAAGAGCACACTGACTCAGCCCTTAACCCCAGTGTGCAGAAATTGTCAAAACGTGTTTTTCAGCAGAAATAAACACGTTTTGGCAACTTTGGTCACCCCAATGTAAGTTATAGGGCAGGAACAGCACAGTTTTCAAAACGTGTTTTTCAGCCCGAAATAAACGCTTTTTTTCAGCACTTGGAATCACAGTGTAACTGCTTGGCTCAGAAGAGCACACTGAGTCAGCCCTACACCCCAGTGATCAGAAATTGTCAAAACGTGTTTTTCAGCAGAAATAAACACGTTTTGGCAACTTTGGTCACCCCCATGTAAGTTATAGGGCAGGAACAGCACAGTTTTCAAAACGTGTTTTTCAGCCCGAAATAAACGCGTTTTCTCAGCCTTTAGAATCGTAGTGTAACTGCCTGGCTCAGAAGAGCACACTGACTCAGCCCTTAACCCCAGTGTGCAGAAATTGTCAAAACGTGTTTTTCAGCAGAAATAAACACGTTTTGGCAACTTTGGTCACCCCCATGTAAGTTATAGGGCAGGAACAGCACAGTTTTCAAAACGTGTTTTTCAGCCCGAAATAAACGCTTTTTCTCAGCCCTTGGAATCGCAGTGTAACTGCCTGGCTCCGAAGAGCACACTGAGTCAGCCCTTAACCCCAGTGATCAGAAATTGTCAAAACGTGTTTTTCAGCAGAAATAAACACGTTTTGGCAACTTTGGTCACCCCCATGTAAGTTATAGGGCAGGAACAGCACAGTTTTCAAAACGTGTTTTTCAGCCCGAAATAAACGCGTTTTCTCAGCCCTTAGAATCGCAGTGTAACTGCTTGGCTCAGAAGAGCACACAGAGTCAGCCCTTAACCCCAGTGATCAGAAATTGTCAAAACATGTTTTTCAGCAGAAATAAACACGTTTTGGCAACTTTGGTCACCCCCATGTAAGTTATAGGGCAGGAACAGCACAGTTTTCAAAACGTGTTTTTCAGCCCGAAATAAACGCGTTTTCTCAGCCCTTAGAATCGCAGTGTAACTGCTTGGCTCAGAAGAGCACACAGAGTCAGCCCTTAACCCCAGTGATCAGAAATTGTCAAAACATGTTTTTCAGCAGAAATAAACACGTTTTGGCAACTTTGGTCACCCCCATGTAAGTTATAGGGCAGGAACAGCAGAGTTTTCAAAACGTGTTTTTCAGCCCGAAATAAACGCTTTTTTTCAGCACTTGGAATCACAGTGTAACTGCTTGGCTCAGAAGAGCACACTGAGTCAGCCCTTAACCCCAGTGATCAGAAATTGTCAAAACGTGTTTTTCAGCAGAAATAAACACGTTTTGGCAACTTTGGTCACCCCCATGTAAGTTATAGGGCAGGAACAACACAGTTTTCAAAACGTGTTTTTCAGCCCGAAATAAACGCGTTTTCTCAGCCCTTGGAATCGCAGTGTAACTGCCTGGCTCAGAAGAGCACACTGACTCAGCCCTTAACCCCAGTGTGCAGAAATTGTCAAAACGTGTTTTTCAGCAGAAATAAACACGTTTTGGCAACTTTGGTCAACCCCATGTAAGTTATAGGGCAGGAACAGCACAGTTTTCAAAACGTGTTTTTCAGCCCGAAATAAACGCTTTTTTTCAGCACTTGGAATCACAGTGTAACTGCTTGGCTCAGAAGAGCACACTGAGTCAGCCCTACACCCCAGTGATCAGAAATTGTCAAAACGTGTTTTTCAGCAGAAATAAACACGTTTTGGCAACTTTGGTCACCCCCATGTAAGTTATAGGGCAGGAACAGCACAGTTTTCAAAACGTGTTTTTCAGCCCGAAATAAACGCGTTTTCTCAGCCCTTAGAATCGTAGTGTAACTGCCTGGCTCAGAAGAGCACACTGACTCAGCCCTTAACCCCAGTGTGCAGAAATTGTCAAAACGTGTTTTTCAGCAGAAATAAACACGTTTTGGCAACTTTGGTCACCCCCATGTAAGTTATAGGGCAGGAACAGCACAGTTTTCAAAACGTGTTTTTCAGCCCGAAATAAACGCTTTTTCTCAGCCCTTGGAATCGCAGTGTAACTGCCTGGCTCCGAAGAGCACACTGAGTCAGCCCTTAACCCCAGTGATCAGAAATTGTCAAAACGTGTTTTTCAGCAGAAATAAACACGTTTTGGCAACTTTGGTCTCCCCCATGTAAGTTATATGGCTGGAACAGCACAGTTTTCAAAACGTGTTTTTCAGCCCGAAATAAACGCTTTTTCTCAGCCCTTGGAATCGCAGTGTAACTGCCTGGCTCAGAAGAGCACACTGACTCAGCCCTTAACCCCAGTGATCAGAAATTGTCAAAACTTGTTTTTCAGCAGAAATAAACACGTTTTGGCAACTTTGGTCACCCCCATGTAATTTATAGGGCAGGAACAGCACAGTTTTCAAAACGTGTTTTTCAGCCCGAAATAAACGCGTTTTCTCAGCCCTTAGAATCGCAGTGTAACTGCTTGGCTCAGAAGAGCACACAGAGTCAGCCCTTAACCCCAGTGATCAGAAATTGTCAAAACATGTTTTTCAGCAGAAATAAACACGTTTTGGCAACTTTGGTCACCCCCATGTAAGTTATAGGGCAGGAACAGCACAGTTTTCAAAACGTGTTTTTCAGCCCGAAATAAACGCGTTTTCTCAGCCCTTAGAATCGCAGTGTAACTGCTTGGCTCAGAAGAGCACACAGAGTCAGCCCTTAACCCCAGTGATCAGAAATTGTCAAAACATGTTTTTCAGCAGAAATAAACACGTTTTGGCAACTTTGGTCACCCCCATGTAAGTTATAGGGCAGGAACAGCACAGTTTTCAAAACGTGTTTTTCAGCCCGAAATAAACGCGTTTTCTCAGCCCTTGGAATCGCAGTGTAACTGCCTGGCTCAGAAGAGCACACTGACTCAGCCCTTAACCCCAGTGTGCAGAAATTGTCAAAACGTGTTTTTCAGCAGAAATAAACACGTTTTGGCAACTTTGGTCAACCCCATGTAAGTTATAGGGCAGGAACAGCACAGTTTTCAAAACGTGTTTTTCAGCCCGAAATAAACGCTTTTTTTCAGCACTTGGAATCACAGTGTAACTGCTTGGCTCAGAAGAGCACACTGAGTCAGCCCTTAACCCCAGTGATCAGAAATTGTCAAAACGTGTTTTTCAGCAGAAATAAACACGTTTTGGCAACTTTGGTCACCCCCATGTAAGTTATAGGGCAGGAACAACACAGTTTTCAAAACGTGTTTTTCTGCCCGAAATAAACGCGTTTTCTCAGCCCTTGGAATCGCAGTGTAACTGCCTGGCTCAGAAGAGCACACTGACTCAGCCCTTAACCCCAGTGTGCAGAAATTGTCAAAACGTGTTTTTCAGCAGAAATAAACACGTTTTGGCAACTTTGGTCAACCCCATGTAAGTTATAGGGCAGGAACAGCACAGTTTTCAAAACGTGTTTTTCAGCCCGAAATAAACGCTTTTTTTCAGCACTTGGAATCACAGTGTAACTGCTTGGCTCAGAAGAGCACACTGAGTCAGCCCTTAACCCCAGTGATCAGAAGTTGTCAAAACGTGTTTTTCAGCAGAAATAAACACGTTTTGGCAACTTTGGTCACCCCCATGTAAGTTATAGGGCAGGAACAGCACAGTTTTCAAAACGTGTTTTTCAGCCCGAAATAAACGCTTTTTTTCAGCACTTGGAATCACAGTGTAACTGCTTGGCTCAGAAGAGCACACTGAGTCAGCCCTACACCCCAGTGATCAGAAATTGTCAAAACGTGTTTTTCAGCAGAAATAAACACGTTTTGGCAACTTTGGTCACCCCCATGTAAGTTATAGGGCAGGAACAGCACAGTTTTCAAAACGTGTTTTTCAGCCCGAAATAAACGCGTTTTCTCAGCCCTTAGAATCATAGTGTAACTGCCTGGCTCAGAAGAGCACACTGACTCAGCCCTTAACCCCAGTGTGCAGAAATTGTCAAAACGTGTTTTTCAGCAGAAATAAACACGTTTTGGCAACTTTGGTCACCCCCATGTAAGTTATAGGGCAGGAACAGCACAGTTTTCAAAACGTGTTTTTCAGCCCGAAATAAACGCTTTTTCTCATCCCTTGGAATCGCAGTGTAACTGCCTGGCTCAGTAGAGCACACTGAGTCAGCCCTTAACCCCAGTGATCAGAAATTGTCAAAACGTGTTTTTCAGCAGAAATGAACACGTTTTGGCAACTTTGGTCTCCCCCATGTAAGTTATATGGCTGGAACAGCACAGTTTTCAAAACGTGTTTTTCAGCCCGAAATAAACGCTTTTTCTCAGCCCTTGGAATCGCAGTGTAACTGCCTGGCTCAGAAGAGCACACTGACTCAGCCCTTAACTCCAGTGATCAGAAATTGTCAAAACTTGTTTTTCAGCAGAAATAAACACGTTTTGGCAACTTTGGTCACCCCCATGTAAGTTATAGGGCAGGAACAGCACAGTTTTCAAAACGTGTTTTTCAGCCCGAAATAAACGCGTTTTCTCAGCCCTTAGAATCGCAGTGTAACTGCTTGGCTCAGAAGAGCACACAGAGTCAGCCCTTAACCCCAGTGATCAGAAATTGTCAAAACATGTTTTTCAGCAGAAATAAACACGTTTTGGCAACTTTGGTCACCCCCATGTAAGTTATAGGGCAGGAACAGCACAGTTTTCAAAACGTGTTTTTCAGCCCGAAATAAACGCGTTTTCTCAGCCCTTAGAATCGCAGTGTAACTGCTTGGCTCAGAAGAGCACACAGAGTCAGCCCTTAACCCCAGTGATCAGAAATTGTCAAAACATGTTTTTCAGCAGAAATAAACACGTTTTGGCAACTTTGGTCACCCCCATGTAAGTTATAGGGCAGGAACAGCAGAGTTTTCAAAACGTGTTTTTCAGCCCGAAATAAACGCTTTTTTTCAGCACTTGGAATCACAGTGTAACTGCTTGGCTCAGAAGAGCACACTGAGTCAGCCCTTAACCCCAGTGATCAGAAATTGTCAAAACGTGTTTTTCAGCAGAAATAAACACGTTTTGGCAACTTTGGTCACCCCCATGTAAGTTATAGGGCAGGAACAACACAGTTTTCAAAACGTGTTTTTCAGCCCGAAATAAACGCGTTTTCTCAGCCCTTGGAATCGCAGTGTAACTGCCTGGCTCAGAAGAGCACACTGACTCAGCCCTTAACCCCAGTGTGCAGAAATTGTCAAAACGTGTTTTTCAGCAGAAATAAACACGTTTTGGCAACTTTGGTCAACCCCATGTAAGTTATAGGGCAGGAACAGCACAGTTTTCAAAACGTGTTTTTCAGCCCGAAATAAACGCTTTTTTTCAGCACTTGGAATCACAGTGTAACTGCTTGGCTCAGAAGAGCACACTGAGTCAGCCCTACACCCCAGTGATCAGAAATTGTCAAAACGTGTTTTTCAGCAGAAATAAACACGTTTTGGCAACTTTGGTCACCCCCATGTAAGTTATAGGGCAGGAACAGCACAGTTTTCAAAACGTGTTTTTCAGCCCGAAATAAACGCGTTTTCTCAGCCCTTAGAATCGTAGTGTAACTGCCTGGCTCAGAAGAGCACACTGACTCAGCCCTTAACCCCAGTGTGCAGAAATTGTCAAAACGTGTTTTTCAGCAGAAATAAACACGTTTTGGCAACTTTGGTCACCCCCATGTAAGTTATAGGGCAGGAACAGCACAGTTTTCAAAACGTGTTTTTCAGCCCGAAATAAACGCTTTTTCTCAGCCCTTGGAATCGCAGTGTAACTGCCTGGCTCCGAAGAGCACACTGAGTCAGCCCTTAACCCCAGTGATCAGAAATTGTCAAAACGTGTTTTTCAGCAGAAATAAACACGTTTTGGCAACTTTGGTCTCCCCCATGTAAGTTATATGGCTGGAACAGCACAGTTTTCAAAACGTGTTTTTCAGCCCGAAATAAACGCTTTTTCTCAGCCCTTGGAATCGCAGTGTAACTGCCTGGCTCAGAAGAGCACACAGAGTCAGCCCTTAACCCCAGTGATCAGAAATTGTCAAAACATGTTTTTCAGCAGAAATAAACACGTTTTGGCAACTTTGGTCACCCCCATGTAAGTTATAGGGCAGGAACAGCAGAGTTTTCAAAACGTGTTTTTCAGCCCGAAATAAACGCTTTTTTTCAGCACTTGGAATCACAGTGTAACTGCTTGGCTCAGAAGAGCACACTGAGTCAGCCCTTAACCCCAGTGATCAGAAATTGTCAAAACGTGTTTTTCAGCAGAAATAAACACGTTTTGGCAACTTTGGTCACCCCCATGTAAGTTATAGGGCAGGAACAACACAGTTTTCAAAACGTGTTTTTCAGCCCGAAATAAACGCGTTTTCTCAGCCCTTGGAATCGCAGTGTAACTGCCTGGCTCAGAAGAGCACACTGACTCAGCCCTTAACCCCAGTGTGCAGAAATTGTCAAAACGTGTTTTTCAGCAGAAATAAACACGTTTTGGCAACTTTGGTCACCCCAATGTAAGTTATAGGGCAGGAACAGCACAGTTTTCAAAACGTGTTTTTCAGCCCGAAATAAACGCTTTTTCTCAGCCCTTGGAATCGCAGTGTAACTGCCTGGCTCCGAAGAGCACACTGAGTCAGCCCTTAACCCCAGTGATCAGAAATTGTCAAAACGTGTTTTTCAGCAGAAATAAACACGTTTTGGCAACTTTGGTCTCCCCCATGTAAGTTATATGGCTGGAACAGCACAGTTTTCAAAACGTGTTTTTCAGCCCGAAATAAACGCTTTTTCTCAGCCCTTGGAATCGCAGTGTAACTGCCTGGCTCAGAAGAGCACACTGACTCAGCCCTTAACCCCAGTGATCAGAAATTGTCAAAACTTGTTTTTCAGCAGAAATAAACACGTTTTGGCAACTTTGGTCACCCCCATGTAATTTATAGGGCAGGAACAGCACAGTTTTCAAAACGTGTTTTTCAGCCCGAAATAAACGCGTTTTCTCAGCCCTTAGAATCGCAGTGTAACTGCTTGGCTCAGAAGAGCACACAGAGTCAGCCCTTAACCCCAGTGATCAGAAATTGTCAAAACATGTTTTTCAGCAGAAATAAACACGTTTTGGCAACTTTGGTCACCCCCATGTAAGTTATAGGGCAGGAACAGCACAGTTTTCAAAACGTGTTTTTCAGCCCGAAATAAACGCGTTTTCTCAGCCCTTAGAATCGCAGTGTAACTGCTTGGCTCAGAAGAGCACACAGAGTCAGCCCTTAACCCCAGTGATCAGAAATTGTCAAAACATGTTTTTCAGCAGAAATAAACACGTTTTGGCAACTTTGGTCACCCCCATGTAAGTTATAGGGCAGGAACAGCACAGTTTTCAAAACGTGTTTTTCAGCCCGAAATAAACGCGTTTTCTCAGCCCTTGGAATCGCAGTGTAACTGCCTGGCTCAGAAGAGCACACTGACTCAGCCCTTAACCCCAGTGTGCAGAAATTGTCAAAACGTGTTTTTCAGCAGAAATAAACACGTTTTGGCAACTTTGGTCAACCCCATGTAAGTTATAGGGCAGGAACAGCACAGTTTTCAAAACGTGTTTTTCAGCCCGAAATAAACGCTTTTTTTCAGCACTTGGAATCACAGTGTAACTGCTTGGCTCAGAAGAGCACACTGAGTCAGCCCTTAACCCCAGTGATCAGAAATTGTCAAAACGTGTTTTTCAGCAGAAATAAACACGTTTTGGCAACTTTGGTCACCCCCATGTAAGTTATAGGGCAGGAACAGCACAGTTTTCAAAACGTGTTTTTCAGCCCGAAATAAACGCGTTTTCTCAGCCCTTAGAATCGCAGTGTAACTGCTTGGCTCAGAAGAGCACACAGAGTCAGCCCTTAACCCCAGTGTGCAGAAATTGTCAAAACGTGTTTTTCAGCAGAAATAAACACGTTTTGGCAACTTTGGTCACCCCCATGTAAGTTATAGGGCAGGAACAGCACAGTTTTCAAAACGTGTTTTTCAGCCCGAAATAAACGCTTTTTTTCAGCACTTGGAATCACAGTGTAACTGCTTGGCTCAGAAGAGCACACTGAGTCAGCCCTACACCCCAGTGATCAGAAATTGTCAAAACGTGTTTTTCAGCAGAAATAAACACGTTTTGGCAACTTTGGTCACCCCCATGTAAGTTATAGGGCAGGAACAGCACAGTTTTCAAAACGTGTTTTTCAGCCCGAAATAAACGCGTTTTCTCAGCCCTTAGAATCATAGTGTAACTGCCTGGCTCAGAAGAGCACACTGACTCAGCCCTTAACCCCAGTGATCAGAAATTGTCAAAACGTGTTTTTCAGCAGAAATAAACACGTTTTGGCAACTTTGGTCAACCCCATGTAAGTTATAGGGCAGGAACAGCACAGTTTTCAAAACGTGTTTTTCAGCCCGAAATAAACGCTTTTTTTCAGCACTTGGAATCACAGTGTAACTGCTTGGCTCAGAAGAGCACACTGAGTCAGCCCTTAACCCCAGTGATCAGAAGTTGTCAAAACGTGTTTTTCAGCAGAAATAAACACGTTTTGGCAACTTTGGTCACCCCCATGTAAGTTATAGGGCAGGAACAGCACAGTTTTCAAAACGTGTTTTTCAGTCCGAAATAAACGCGTTTTCTCAGCCCTTAGAATCGCAGTGTAACTGCCTGGCTCAGAAGAGCACACTGACTCAGCCCTTAACCCCAGTGTGCAGAAATTGTCAAAACGTGTTTTTCAGCAGAAATAAACACGTTTTGGCAACTTTGGTCACCCCCATGTAAGTTATAGGGCAGGAACAGCACAGTTTTCAAAACGTGTTTTTCAGCCCGAAATAAACGCTTTTTTTCAGCACTTGGAATCACAGTGTAACTGCTTGGCTCAGAAGAGCACACTGAGTCAGCCCTACACCCCAGTGATCAGAAATTGTCAAAACGTGTTTTTCAGCAGAAATAAACACGTTTTGGCAACTTTGGTCACCCCCATGTAAGTTATAGGGCAGGAACAGCACAGTTTTCAAAACGTGTTTTTCAGCCCGAAATAAACGCGTTTTCTCAGCCCTTAGAATCATAGTGTAACTGCCTGGCTCAGAAGAGCACACTGACTCAGCCCTTAACCCCAGTGTGCAGAAATTGTCAAAACGTGTTTTTCAGCAGAAATAAACACGTTTTGGCAACTTTGGTCACCCCCATGTAAGTTATAGGGCAGGAACAGCACAGTTTTCAAAACGTGTTTTTCAGCCCGAAATAAACGCGTTTTCTCAGCCCTTAGAATCGCAGTGTAACTGCTTGGCTCAGAAGAGCACACAGAGTCAGCCCTTAACCCCAGTGTGCAGAAATTGTCAAAACGTGTTTTTCAGCAGAAATAAACACGTTTTGGCAACTTTGGTCACCCCCATGTAAGTTATAGGGCAGGAACAGCACAGTTTTCAAAACGTGTTTTTCAGCCCGAAATAAACGCTTTTTTTCAGCACTTGGAATCACAGTGTAACTGCTTGGCTCAGAAGAGCACACTGAGTCAGCCCTACACCCCAGTGATCAGAAATTGTCAAAACGTGTTTTTCAGCAGAAATAAACACGTTTTGGCAACTTTGGTCACCCCCATGTAAGTTATAGGGCAGGAACAGCACAGTTTTCAAAACGTGTTTTTCAGCCCGAAATAAACGCGTTTTCTCAGCCCTTAGAATCATAGTGTAACTGCCTGGCTCAGAAGAGCACACTGACTCAGCCCTTAACCCCAGTGATCAGAAATTGTCAAAACGTGTTTTTCAGCAGAAATAAACACGTTTTGGCAACTTTGGTCAACCCCATGTAAGTTATAGGGCAGGAACAGCACAGTTTTCAAAACGTGTTTTTCAGCCCGAAATAAACGCTTTTTTTCAGCACTTGGAATCACAGTGTAACTGCTTGGCTCAGAAGAGCACACTGAGTCAGCCCTTAACCCCAGTGATCAGAAGTTGTCAAAACGTGTTTTTCAGCAGAAATAAACACGTTTTGGCAACTTTGGTCTCCCCCATGTAAGTTATAGGGCAGGAACAGCACAGTTTTCAAAACGTGTTTTTCAGTCCGAAATAAACGCGTTTTCTCAGCCCTTAGAATCGCAGTGTAACTGCCTGGCTCAGAAGAGCACACTGACTCAGCCCTTAACCCCAGTGTGCAGAAATTGTCAAAACGTGTTTTTCAGCAGAAATAAACACGTTTTGGCAACTTTGGTCACCCCCATGTAAGTTATAGGGCAGGAACAGCACAGTTTTCAAAACGTGTTTTTCAGCCCGAAATAAACGCTTTTTTTCAGCACTTGGAATCACAGTGTAACTGCTTGGCTCAGAAGAGCACACTGAGTCAGCCCTACACCCCAGTGATCAGAAATTGTCAAAACGTGTTTTTCAGCAGAAATAAACACGTTTTGGCAACTTTGGTCACCCCCATGTAAGTTATAGGGCAGGAACAGCACAGTTTTCAAAACGTGTTTTTCAGCCCGAAATAAACGCGTTTTCTCAGCCCTTAGAATCATAGTGTAACTGCCTGGCTCAGAAGAGCACACTGACTCAGCCCTTAACCCCAGTGTGCAGAAATTGTCAAAACGTGTTTTTCAGCAGAAATAAACACGTTTTGGCAACTTTGGTCACCCCCATGTAAGTTATAGGGCAGGAACAGCACAGTTTTCAAAACGTGTTTTTCAGCCCGAAATAAACGCTTTTTCTCATCCCTTGGAATCGCAGTGTAACTGCCTGGCTCAGAAGAGCACACTGAGTCAGCCCTTAACCCCAGTGATCAGAAATTGTCAAAACGTGTTTTTCAGCAGAAATGAACACGTTTTGGCAACTTTGGTCTCCCCCATGTAAGTTATATGGCTGGAACAGCACAGTTTTCAAAACGTGTTTTTCAGCCCGAAATAAACGCTTTTTCTCAGCCCTTGGAATCGCAGTGTAACTGCCTGGCTCAGAAGAGCACACTGACTCAGCCCTTAACTCCAGTGATCAGAAATTGTCAAAACTTGTTTTTCAGCAGAAATAAACACGTTTTGGCAACTTTGGTCACCCCCATGTAAGTTATAGGGCAGGAACAGCACAGTTTTCAAAACGTGTTTTTCAGCCCGAAATAAACGCGTTTTCTCAGCCCTTAGAATCGCAGTGTAACTGCTTGGCTCAGAAGAGCACACAGAGTCAGCCCTTAACCCCAGTGATCAGAAATTGTCAAAACATGTTTTTCAGCAGAAATAAACACGTTTTGGCAACTTTGGTCACCCCCATGTAAGTTATAGGGCAGGAACAGCACAGTTTTCAAAACGTGTTTTTCAGCCCGAAATAAACGCGTTTTCTCAGCCCTTAGAATCGCAGTGTAACTGCTTGGCTCAGAAGAGCACACAGAGTCAGCCCTTAACCCCAGTGATCAGAAATTGTCAAAACATGTTTTTCAGCAGAAATAAACACGTTTTGGCAACTTTGGTCACCCCCATGTAAGTTATAGGGCAGGAACAGCAGAGTTTTCAAAACGTGTTTTTCAGCCCGAAATAAACGCTTTTTTTCAGCACTTGGAATCACAGTGTAACTGCTTGGCTCAGAAGAGCACACTGAGTCAGCCCTTAACCCCAGTGATCAGAAATTGTCAAAACGTGTTTTTCAGCAGAAATAAACACGTTTTGGCAACTTTGGTCACCCCCATGTAAGTTATAGGGCAGGAACAACACAGTTTTCAAAACGTGTTTTTCAGCCCGAAATAAACGCGTTTTCTCAGCCCTTGGAATCGCAGTGTAACTGCCTGGCTCAGAAGAGCACACTGACTCAGCCCTTAACCCCAGTGTGCAGAAATTGTCAAAACGTGTTTTTCAGCAGAAATAAACACGTTTTGGCAACTTTGGTCAACCCCATGTAAGTTATAGGGCAGGAACAGCACAGTTTTCAAAACGTGTTTTTCAGCCCGAAATAAACGCTTTTTTTCAGCACTTGGAATCACAGTGTAACTGCTTGGCTCAGAAGAGCACACTGAGTCAGCCCTACACCCCAGTGATCAGAAATTGTCAAAACGTGTTTTTCAGCAGAAATAAACACGTTTTGGCAACTTTGGTCACCCCCATGTAAGTTATAGGGCAGGAACAGCACAGTTTTCAAAACGTGTTTTTCAGCCCGAAATAAACGCGTTTTCTCAGCCCTTAGAATCGTAGTGTAACTGCCTGGCTCAGAAGAGCACACTGACTCAGCCCTTAACCCCAGTGTGCAGAAATTGTCAAAACGTGTTTTTCAGCAGAAATAAACACGTTTTGGCAACTTTGGTCACCCCCATGTAAGTTATAGGGCAGGAACAGCACAGTTTTCAAAACGTGTTTTTCAGCCCGAAATAAACGCTTTTTCTCAGCCCTTGGAATCGCAGTGTAACTGCCTGGCTCCGAAGAGCACACTGAGTCAGCCCTTAACCCCAGTGATCAGAAATTGTCAAAACGTGTTTTTCAGCAGAAATAAACACGTTTTGGCAACTTTGGTCTCCCCCATGTAAGTTATATGGCTGGAACAGCACAGTTTTCAAAACGTGTTTTTCAGCCCGAAATAAACGCTTTTTCTCAGCCCTTGGAATCGCAGTGTAACTGCCTGGCTCAGAAGAGCACACAGAGTCAGCCCTTAACCCCAGTGATCAGAAATTGTCAAAACATGTTTTTCAGCAGAAATAAACACGTTTTGGCAACTTTGGTCACCCCCATGTAAGTTATAGGGCAGGAACAACAGAGTTTTCAAAACGTGTTTTTCAGCCCGAAATAAACGCTTTTTTTCAGCACTTGGAATCACAGTGTAACTGCTTGGCTCAGAAGAGCACACTGAGTCAGCCCTTAACCCCAGTGATCAGAAATTGTCAAAACGTGTTTTTCAGCAGAAATAAACACGTTTTGGCAACTTTGGTCACCCCCATGTAAGTTATAGGGCAGGAACAACACAGTTTTCAAAACGTGTTTTTCAGCCCGAAATAAACGCGTTTTCTCAGCCCTTGGAATCGCAGTGTAACTGCCTGGCTCAGAAGAGCACACTGACTCAGCCCTTAACCCCAGTGTGCAGAAATTGTCAAAACGTGTTTTTCAGCAGAAATAAACACGTTTTGGCAACTTTGGTCAACCCCATGTAAGTTATAGGGCAGGAACAGCACAGTTTTCAAAACGTGTTTTTCAGCCCGAAATAAACGCTTTTTTTCAGCACTTGGAATCACAGTGTAACTGCTTGGCTCAGAAGAGCACACTGAGTCAGCCCTACACCCCAGTGATCAGAAATTGTCAAAACGTGTTTTTCAGCAGAAATAAACACGTTTTGGCAACTTTGGTCACCCCCATGTAAGTTATAGGGCAGGAACAGCACAGTTTTCAAAACGTGTTTTTCAGCCCGAAATAAACGCGTTTTCTCAGCCCTTAGAATCGTAGTGTAACTGCCTGGCTCAGAAGAGCACACTGACTCAGCCCTTAACCCCAGTGTGCAGAAATTGTCAAAACGTGTTTTTCAGCAGAAATAAACACGTTTTGGCAACTTTGGTCACCCCCATGTAAGTTATAGGGCAGGAACAGCACAGTTTTCAAAACGTGTTTTTCAGCCCGAAATAAACGCTTTTTCTCAGCCCTTGGAATCGCAGTGTAACTGCCTGGCTCCGAAGAGCACACTGAGTCAGCCCTTAACCCCAGTGATCAGAAATTGTCAAAACGTGTTTTTCAGCAGAAATAAACACGTTTTGGCAACTTTGGTCAACCCCATGTAAGTTATAGGGCAGGAACAGAACAGTTTTCAAAACGTGTTTTTCAGCCCGAAATAAACGCTTTTTTTCAGCACTTGGAATCACAGTGTAACTGCTTGGCTCAGAAGAGCACACTGAGTCAGCCCTTAACCCCAGTGATCAGAAATTGTCAAAACGTGTTTTTCAGCAGAAATAAACACGTTTTGGCAACTTTGGTCACCCCCATGTAAGTTATAGGGCAGGAACAGCACAGTTTTCAAAACGTGTTTTTCAGCCCGAAATAAACGCGTTTTCTCAGCCCTTAGAATCGCAGTGTAACTGCTTGGCTCAGAAGAGCACACAGAGTCAGCCCTTAACCCCAGTGATCAGAAATTGTCAAAACATGTTTTTCAGCAGAAATAAACACGTTTTGGCAACTTTGGTCACCCCCATGTAAGTTATAGGGCAGGAACAGCACAGTTTTCAAAACGTGTTTTTCAGTCCGAAATAAACGCGTTTTCTCAGCCCTTAGAATCGCAGTGTAACTGCCTGGCTCAGAAGAGCACACTGACTCAGCCCTTAACCCCAGTGTGCAGAAATTGTCAAAACGTGTTTTTCAGCAGAAATAAACACGTTTTGGCAACTTTGGTCACCCCCATGTAAGTTATAGGGCAGGAACAGCACAGTTTTCAAAACGTGTTTTTCAGCCCGAAATAAACGCTTTTTTTCAGCACTTGGAATCACAGTGTAACTGCTTGGCTCAGAAGAGCACACTGAGTCAGCCCTACACCCCAGTGATCAGAAATTGTCAAAACGTGTTTTTCAGCAGAAATAAACACGTTTTGGCAACTTTGGTCACCCCCATGTAAGTTATAGGGCAGGAACAGCACAGTTTTCAAAACGTGTTTTTCAGCCCGAAATAAACGCGTTTTCTCAGCCCTTAGAATCATAGTGTAACTGCCTGGCTCAGAAGAGCACACTGACTCAGCCCTTAACCCCAGTGTGCAGAAATTGTCAAAACGTGTTTTTCAGCAGAAATAAACACGTTTTGGCAACTTTGGTCACCCCCATGTAAGTTATAGGGCAGGAACAGCACAGTTTTCAAAACGTGTTTTTCAGCCCGAAATAAACGCTTTTTCTCATCCCTTGGAATCGCAGTGTAACTGCCTGGCTCAGAAGAGCACACTGAGTCAGCCCTTAACCCCAGTGTGCAGAAATTGTCAAAACGTGTTTTTCAGCAGAAATAAACACGTTTTGGCAACTTTGGTCACCCCAATGTAAGTTATAGGGCAGGAACAGCACAGTTTTCAAAACGTGTTTTTCAGCCCGAAATAAACGCTTTTTTTCAGCACTTGGAATCACAGTGTAACTGCTTGGCTCAGAAGAGCACACTGAGTCAGCCCTACACCCCAGTGATCAGAAATTGTCAAAACGTGTTTTTCAGCAGAAATAAACACGTTTTGGCAACTTTGGTCACCCCCATGTAAGTTATAGGGCAGGAACAGCACAGTTTTCAAAACGTGTTTTTCAGCCCGAAATAAACGCGTTTTCTCAGCCTTTAGAATCGTAGTGTAACTGCCTGGCTCAGAAGAGCACACTGACTCAGCCCTTAACCCCAGTGTGCAGAAATTGTCAAAACGTGTTTTTCAGCAGAAATAAACACGTTTTGGCAACTTTGGTCACCCCCATGTAAGTTATAGGGCAGGAACAGCACAGTTTTCAAAACGTGTTTTTCAGCCCGAAATAAACGCGTTTTCTCAGCCCTTAGAATCGCAGTGTAACTGCTTGGCTCAGAAGAGCACACAGAGTCAGCCCTTAACCCCAGTGATCAGAAATTGTCAAAACATGTTTTTCAGCAGAAATAAACACGTTTTGGCAACTTTGGTCACCCCCATGTAAGTTATAGGGCAGGAACAGCACAGTTTTCAAAACGTGTTTTTCAGCCCGAAATAAACGCGTTTTCTCAGCCCTTAGAATCGCAGTGTAACTGCTTGGCTCAGAAGAGCACACAGAGTCAGCCCTTAACCCCAGTGATCAGAAATTGTCAAAACATGTTTTTCAGCAGAAATAAACACGTTTTGGCAACTTTGGTCACCCCCATGTAAGTTATAGGGCAGGAACAGCAGAGTTTTCAAAACGTGTTTTTCAGCCCGAAATAAACGCTTTTTTTCAGCACTTGGAATCACAGTGTAACTGCTTGGCTCAGAAGAGCACACTGAGTCAGCCCTTAACCCCAGTGATCAGAAATTGTCAAAACGTGTTTTTCAGCAGAAATAAACACGTTTTGGCAACTTTGGTCACCCCCATGTAAGTTATAGGGCAGGAACAACACAGTTTTCAAAACGTGTTTTTCAGCCCGAAATAAACGCGTTTTCTCAGCCCTTGGAATCGCAGTGTAACTGCCTGGCTCAGAAGAGCACACTGACTCAGCCCTTAACCCCAGTGTGCAGAAATTGTCAAAACGTGTTTTTCAGCAGAAATAAACACGTTTTGGCAACTTTGGTCAACCCCATGTAAGTTATAGGGCAGGAACAGCACAGTTTTCAAAACGTGTTTTTCAGCCCGAAATAAACGCTTTTTTTCAGCACTTGGAATCACAGTGTAACTGCTTGGCTCAGAAGAGCACACTGAGTCAGCCCTACACCCCAGTGATCAGAAATTGTCAAAACGTGTTTTTCAGCAGAAATAAACACGTTTTGGCAACTTTGGTCACCCCCATGTAAGTTATAGGGCAGGAACAGCACAGTTTTCAAAACGTGTTTTTCAGCCCGAAATAAACGCGTTTTCTCAGCCCTTAGAATCGTAGTGTAACTGCCTGGCTCAGAAGAGCACACAGAGTCAGCCCTTAACCCCAGTGATCAGAAATTGTCAAAACATGTTTTTCAGCAGAAATAAACACGTTTTGGCAACTTTGGTCACCCCCATGTAAGTTATAGGGCAGGAACAGCACAGTTTTCAAAACGTGTTTTTCAGCCCGAAATAAACGCGTTTTCTCAGCCCTTAGAATCGCAGTGTAACTGTTTGGCTCAGAAGAGCACACAGAGTCAGCCCTTAACCCCAGTGATCAGAAATTGTCAAAACATGTTTTTCAGCAGAAATAAACACGTTTTGGCAACTTTGGTCACCCCCATGTAAGTTATAGGGCAGGAACAGCACAGTTCTCAAAACGTGTTTTTCAGCCCGAAATAAACGCTTTTTTTCAGCACTTGGAATCACAGTGTAACTGCTTGGCTCAGAAGAGCACACTGAGTCAGCCCTTAACCCCAGTGATCAGAAATTGTCAAAACGTGTTTTTCAGCAGAAATAAACACGTTTTGGCAACTTTGGTCAACCCCATGTAAGTTATAGGGCAGGAACAGCACAGTTTTCAAAACGTGTTTTTCAGCCCGAAATAAACGCTTTTTTTCAGCACTTGGAATCACAGTGTAACTGCTTGGCTCAGAAGAGCACACTGAGTCAGCCCTACACCCCAGTGATCAGAAATTGTCAAAACGTGTTTTTCAGCAGAAATAAACACGTTTTGGCAACTTTGGTCACCCCCATGTAAGTTATAGGGCAGGAACAGCACAGTTTTCAAAACGTGTTTTTCAGCCCGAAATAAACGCGTTTTCTCAGCCCTTAGAATCGTAGTGTAACTGCCTGGCTCAGAAGAGCACACTGACTCAGCCCTTAACCCCAGTGTGCAGAAATTGTCAAAACGTGTTTTTCAGCAGAAATAAACACGTTTTGGCAACTTTGGTCACCCCCATGTAAGTTATAGGGCAGGAACAGCACAGTTTTCAAAACGTGTTTTTCAGCCCGAAATAAACGCTTTTTCTCAGCCCTTGGAATCGCAGTGTAACTGCCTGGCTCCGAAGAGCACACTGAGTCAGCCCTTAACCCCAGTGATCAGAAATTGTCAAAACGTGTTTTTCAGCAGAAATAAACACGTTTTGGCAACTTTGGTCTCCCCCATGTAAGTTATATGGCTGGAACAGCACAGTTTTCAAAACGTGTTTTTCAGCCCGAAATAAACGCTTTTTCTCAGCCCTTGGAATCGCAGTGTAACTGCCTGGCTCAGAAGAGCACACTGACTCAGCCCTTAACCCCAGTGATCAGAAATTGTCAAAACTTGTTTTTCAGCAGAAATAAACACGTTTTGGCAACTTTGGTCACCCCCATGTAAGTTATAGGGCAGGAACAGCACAGTTTTCAAAACGTGTTTTTCAGCCCGAAATAAACGCGTTTTCTCAGCCCTTAGAATCGCAGTGTAACTGCTTGGCTCAGAAGAGCACACAGAGTCAGCCCTTAACCCCAGTGATCAGAAATTGTCAAAACATGTTTTTCAGCAGAAATAAACACGTTTTGGCAACTTTGGTCACCCCCATGTAAGTTATAGGGCAGGAACAGCACAGTTTTCAAAACGTGTTTTTCAGCCCGAAATAAACGCGTTTTCTCAGCCCTTAGAATCGCAGTGTAACTGCTTGGCTCAGAAGAGCACACAGAGTCAGCCCTTAACCCCAGTGATCAGAAATTGTCAAAACATGTTTTTCAGCAGAAATAAACACGTTTTGGCAACTTTGGTCACCCCCATGTAAGTTATAGGGCAGGAACAGCACAGTTTTCAAAACGTGTTTTTCAGCCCGAAATAAACGCGTTTTCTCAGCCCTTGGAATCGCAGTGTAACTGCCTGGCTCAGAAGAGCACACTGACTCAGCCCTTAACCCCAGTGTGCAGAAATTGTCAAAACGTGTTTTTCAGCAGAAATAAACACGTTTTGGCAACTTTGGTCAACCCCATGTAAGTTATAGGGCAGGAACAGCACAGTTTTCAAAACGTGTTTTTCAGCCCGAAATAAACGCTTTTTTTCAGCACTTGGAATCACAGTGTAACTGCTTGGCTCAGAAGAGCACACTGAGTCAGCCCTTAACCCCAGTGATCAGAAATTGTCAAAACGTGTTTTTCAGCAGAAATAAACACGTTTTGGCAACTTTGGTCACCCCCATGTAAGTTATAGGGCAGGAACAGCACAGTTTTCAAAACGTGTTTTTCAGCCCGAAATAAACGCGTTTTCTCAGCCCTTAGAATCGCAGTGTAACTGCTTGGCTCAGAAGAGCACACAGAGTCAGCCCTTAACCCCAGTGATCAGAAATTGTCAAAACATGTTTTTCAGCAGAAATAAACACGTTTTGGCAACTTTGGTCACCCCCATGTAAGTTATAGGGCAGGAACAGCACAGTTTTCAAAACGTGTTTTTCAGCCCGAAATAAACGCTTTTTTTCAGCACTTGGAATCACAGTGTAACTGCTTGGCTCAGAAGAGCACACTGAGTCAGCCCTTAACCCCAGTGATCAGAAGTTGTCAAAACGTGTTTTTCAGCAGAAATAAACACGTTTTGGCAACTTTGGTCACCCCCATGTAAGTTATAGGGCAGGAACAGCACAGTTTTCAAAACGTGTTTTTCAGTCCGAAATAAACGCGTTTTCTCAGCCCTTAGAATCGCAGTGTAACTGCCTGGCTCAGAAGAGCACACTGACTCAGCCCTTAACCCCAGTGTGCAGAAATTGTCAAAACGTGTTTTTCAGCAGAAATAAACACGTTTTGGCAACTTTGGTCACCCCCATGTAAGTTATAGGGCAGGAACAGCACAGTTTTCAAAACGTGTTTTTCAGCCCGAAATAAACGCTTTTTTTCAGCACTTGGAATCACAGTGTAACTGCTTGGCTCAGAAGAGCACACTGAGTCAGCCCTACACCCCAGTGATCAGAAATTGTCAAAACGTGTTTTTCAGCAGAAATAAACACGTTTTGGCAACTTTGGTCACCCCCATGTAAGTTATAGGGCAGGAACAGCACAGTTTTCAAAACGTGTTTTTCAGCCCGAAATAAACGCGTTTTCTCAGCCCTTAGAATCATAGTGTAACTGCCTGGCTCAGAAGAGCACACTGACTCAGCCCTTAACCCCAGTGTGCAGAAATTGTCAAAACGTGTTTTTCAGCAGAAATAAACACGTTTTGGCAACTTTGGTCACCCCCATGTAAGTTATAGGGCAGGAACAGCACAGTTTTCAAAACGTGTTTTTCAGCCCGAAATAAACGCTTTTTCTCATCCCTTGGAATCGCAGTGTAACTGCCTGGCTCAGAAGAGCACACTAAGTCAGCCCTTAACCCCAGTGATCAGAAATTGTCAAAACGTGTTTTTCAGCAGAAATGAACACGTTTTGGCAACTTTGGTCTCCCCCATGTAAGTTATATGGCTGGAACAGCACAGTTTTCAAAACGTGTTTTTCAGCCCGAAATAAACGCTTTTTCTCAGCCCTTGGAATCGCAGTGTAACTGCCTGGCTCAGAAGAGCACACTGACTCAGCCCTTAACTCCAGTGATCAGAAATTGTCAAAACTTGTTTTTCAGCAGAAATAAACACGTTTTGGCAACTTTGGTCACCCCCATGTAAGTTATAGGGCAGGAACAGCACAGTTTTCAAAACGTGTTTTTCAGCCCGAAATAAACGCGTTTTCTCAGCCCTTAGAATCGCAGTGTAACTGCTTGGCTCAGAAGAGCACACAGAGTCAGCCCTTAACCCCAGTGATCAGAAATTGTCAAAACATGTTTTTCAGCAGAAATAAACACGTTTTGGCAACTTTGGTCACCCCCATGTAAGTTATAGGGCAGGAACAGCACAGTTTTCAAAACGTGTTTTTCAGCCCGAAATAAACGCGTTTTCTCAGCCCTTAGAATCGCAGTGTAACTGCTTGGCTCAGAAGAGCACACAGAGTCAGCCCTTAACCCCAGTGATCAGAAATTGTCAAAACATGTTTTTCAGCAGAAATAAACACGTTTTGGCAACTTTGGTCACCCCCATGTAAGTTATAGGGCAGGAACAGCAGAGTTTTCAAAACGTGTTTTTCAGCCCGAAATAAACGCTTTTTTTCAGCACTTGGAATCACAGTGTAACTGCTTGGCTCAGAAGAGCACACTGAGTCAGCCCTTAACCCCAGTGATCAGAAATTGTCAAAACGTGTTTTTCAGCAGAAATAAACACGTTTTGGCAACTTTGGTCACCCCCATGTAAGTTATAGGGCAGGAACAACACAGTTTTCAAAACGTGTTTTTCAGCCCGAAATAAACGCGTTTTCTCAGCCCTTGGAATCGCAGTGTAACTGCCTGGCTCAGAAGAGCACACTGACTCAGCCCTTAACCCCAGTGTGCAGAAATTGTCAAAACGTGTTTTTCAGCAGAAATAAACACGTTTTGGCAACTTTGGTCAACCCCATGTAAGTTATAGGGCAGGAACAGCACAGTTTTCAAAACGTGTTTTTCAGCCCGAAATAAACGCTTTTTTTCAGCACTTGGAATCACAGTGTAACTGCTTGGCTCAGAAGAGCACACTGAGTCAGCCCTACACCCCAGTGATCAGAAATTGTCAAAACGTGTTTTTCAGCAGAAATAAACACGTTTTGGCAACTTTGGTCACCCCCATGTAAGTTATAGGGCAGGAACAGCACAGTTTTCAAAACGTGTTTTTCAGCCCGAAATAAACGCGTTTTCTCAGCCCTTAGAATCGTAGTGTAACTGCCTGGCTCAGAAGAGCACACTGACTCAGCCCTTAACCCCAGTGTGCAGAAATTGTCAAAACGTGTTTTTCAGCAGAAATAAACACGTTTTGGCAACTTTGGTCACCCCCATGTAAGTTATAGGGCAGGAACAGCACAGTTTTCAAAACGTGTTTTTCAGCCCGAAATAAACGCTTTTTCTCAGCCCTTGGAATCGCAGTGTAACTGCCTGGCTCCGAAGAGCACACTGAGTCAGCCCTTAACCCCAGTGATCAGAAATTGTCAAAACGTGTTTTTCAGCAGAAATAAACACGTTTTGGCAACTTTGGTCTCCCCCATGTAAGTTATATGGCTGGAACAGCACAGTTTTCAAAACGTGTTTTTCAGCCCGAAATAAACGCTTTTTCTCAGCCCTTGGAATCACAGTGTAACTGCCTGGCTCAGAAGAGCACACTGACTCAGCCCTTAACCCCAGTGATCAGAAATTGTCAAAACTTGTTTTTCAGCAGAAATAAACACGTTTTGGCAACTTTGGTCACCCCCATGTAAGTTATAGGGCAGGAACAGCACAGTTTTCAAAACGTGTTTTTCAGCCCGAAATAAACGCGTTTTCTCAGCCCTTAGAATCGCAGTGTAACTGCTTGGCTCAGAAGAGCACACAGAGTCAGCCCTTAACCCCAGTGATCAGAAATTGTCAAAACATGTTTTTCAGCAGAAATAAACACGTTTTGGCAACTTTGGTCACCCCCATGTAAGTTATAGGGCAGGAACAGCACAGTTTTCAAAACGTGTTTTTCAGCCCGAAATAAACTCGTTTTCTCAGCCCTTAGAATCGCAGAGTAACTGCTTGGCTCAGAAGAGCACACAGAGTCAGCCCTTAACCCCAGTGATCAGAAATTGTCAAAACATGTTTTTCAGCAGAAATAAACACGTTTTGGCAACTTTGGTCACCCCCATGTAAGTTATAGGGCAGGAACAGCACAGTTTTCAAAACGTGTTTTTCAGCCCGAAATAAACGCGTTTTCTCAGCCCTTGGAATCGCAGTGTAACTGCCTGGCTCAGAAGAGCACACTGACTCAGCCCTTAACCCCAGTGTGCAGAAATTGTCAAAACGTGTTTTTCAGCAGAAATAAACACGTTTTGGCAACTTTGGTCAACCCCATGTAAGTTATAGGGCAGGAACAGCACAGTTTTCAAAACGTGTTTTTCAGCCCGAAATAAACGCTTTTTTTCAGCACTTGGAATCACAGTGTAACTGCTTGGCTCAGAAGAGCACACTGAGTCAGCCCTTAACCCCAGTGATCAGAAATTGTCAAAACGTGTTTTTCAGCAGAAATAAACACGTTTTGGCAACTTTGGTCACCCCCATGTAAGTTATAGGGCAGGAACAGCACAGTTTTCAAAACGTGTTTTTCAGCCCGAAATAAACGCGTTTTCTCAGCCCTTAGAATCGCAGTGTAACTGCTTGGCTCAGAAGAGCACACAGAGTCAGCCCTTAACCCCAGTGATCAGAAATTGTCAAAACATGTTTTTCAGCAGAAATAAACACGTTTTGGCAACTTTGGTCACCCCCATGTAAGTTATAGGGCAGGAACAGCACAGTTTTCAAAACGTGTTTTTCAGCCCGAAATAAACGCTCTTTTTCAGCACTTGGAATCACAGTGTAACTGCTTGGCTCAGAAGAGCACACTGAGTCAGCCCTTAACCCCAGTGATCAGAAATTGTCAAAACGTGTTTTTCAGCAGAAATAAACACGTTTTGGCAACTTTGGTCACCCCCATGTAAGTTATAGGGCAGGAACAACACAGTTTTCAAAACGTGTTTTTCTGCCCGAAATAAACGCGTTTTCTCAGCCCTTGGAATCGCAGTGTAACTGCCTGGCTCAGAAGAGCACACTGACTCAGCCCTTAACCCCAGTGTGCAGAAATTGTCAAAACGTGTTTTTCAGCAGAAATAAACACGTTTTGGCAACTTTGGTCAACCCCATGTAAGTTATAGGGCAGGAACAGCACAGTTTTCAAAACGTGTTTTTCAGCCCGAAATAAACGCTTTTTTTCAGCACTTGGAATCACAGTGTAACTGCTTGGCTCAGAAGAGCACACTGAGTCAGCCCTTAACCCCAGTGATCAGAAATTGTCAAAACGTGTTTTTCAGCAGAAATAAACACGTTTTGGCAACTTTGGTCACCCCCATGTAAGTTATAGGGCAGGAACAGCACAGTTTTCAAAACGTGTTTTTCAGTCCGAAATAAACGCGTTTTCTCAGCCCTTAGAATCGCAGTGTAACTGCCTGGCTCAGAAGAGCACACTGACTCAGCCCTTAACCCCAGTGTGCAGAAATTGTCAAAACGTGTTTTTCAGCAGAAATAAACACGTTTTGGCAACTTTGGTCACCCCCATGTAAGTTATAGGGCAGGAACAGCACAGTTTTCAAAACGTGTTTTTCAGCCCGAAATAAACGCTTTTTTTCAGCACTTGGAATCACAGTGTAACTGCTTGGCTCAGAAGAGCACACTGAGTCAGCCCTACACCCCAGTGATCAGAAATTGTCAAAACGTGTTTTTCAGCAGAAATAAACACGTTTTGGCAACTTTGGTCACCCCCATGTAAGTTATAGGGCAGGAACAGCACAGTTTTCAAAACGTGTTTATCAGCCCGAAATAAACGCGTTTTCTCAGCCCTTAGAATCATAGTGTAACTGCCTGGCTCAGAAGAGCACACTGACTCAGCCCTTAACCCCAGTGTGCAGAAATTGTCAAAACGTGTTTTTCAGCAGAAATAAACACGTTTTGGCAACTTTGGTCACCCCCATGTAAGTTATAGGGCAGAAACAGCACAGTTTTCAAAACGTGTTTTTCAGCCCGAAATAAACGCTTTTTCTCATCCCTTGGAATCGCAGTGTAACTGCCTGGCTCAGAAGAGCACACTGAGTCAGCCCTTAACCCCAGTGATCAGAAATTGTCAAAACGTGTTTTTCAGCAGAAATAAACACGTTTTGGCAACTTTGGTCACCCCCATGTAAGTTATAGGGCAGGAACAACACAGTTTTCAAAACGTGTTTTTCAGCCCGAAATAAACGCGTTTTCTCAGCCCTTGGAATCGCAGTGTAACTGCCTGGCTCAGAAGAGCACACTGACTCAGCCCTTAACCCCAGTGTGCAGAAATTGTCAAAACGTGTTTTTCAGCAGAAATAAACACGTTTTGGCAACTTTGGTCACCCCAATGTAAGTTATAGGGCAGGAACAGCACAGTTTTCAAAACGTGTTTTTCAGCCCGAAATAAACGCTTTTTTTCAGCACTTGGAATCACAGTGTAACTGCTTGGCTCAGAAGAGCACACTGAGTCAGCCCTACACCCCAGTGATCAGAAATTGTCAAAACGTGTTTTTCAGCAGAAATAAACACGTTTTGGCAACTTTGGTCACCCCCATGTAAGTTATAGGGCAGGAACAGCACAGTTTTCAAAACGTGTTTTTCAGCCCGAAATAAACGCGTTTTCTCAGCCTTTAGAATCGTAGTGTAACTGCCTGGCTCAGAAGAGCACACTGACTCAGCCCTTAACCCCAGTGTGCAGAAATTGTCAAAACGTGTTTTTCAGCAGAAATAAACACGTTTTGGCAACTTTGGTCACCCCCATGTAAGTTATAGGGCAGGAACAGCACAGTTTTCAAAACGTGTTTTTCAGCCCGAAATAAACGCTTTTTCTCAGCCCTTGGAATCGCAGTGTAACTGCCTGGCTCCGAAGAGCACACTGAGTCAGCCCTTAACCCCAGTGATCAGAAATTGTCAAAACGTGTTTTTCAGCAGAAATAAACACGTTTTGGCAACTTTGGTCTCCCCCATGTAAGTTATATGGCTGGAACAGCACAGTTTTCAAAACGTGTTTTTCAGCCCGAAATAAACGCTTTTTCTCAGCCCTTGGAATCGCAGTGTAACTGCCTGGCTCAGAAGAGCACACTGACTCAGCCCTTAACCCCAGTGATCAGAAATTGTCAAAACTTGTTTTTCAGCAGAAATAAACACGTTTTGGCAACTTTGGTCACCCCCATGTAAGTTATAGGGCAGGAACAGCACAGTTTTCAAAACGTGTTTTTCAGCCCGAAATAAACGCGTTTTCTCAGCCCTTAGAATCGCAGTGTAACTGCTTGGCTCAGAAGAGCACACAGAGTCAGCCCTTAACCCCAGTGATCAGAAATTGTCAAAACATGTTTTTCAGCAGAAATAAACACGTTTTGGCAACTTTGGTCACCCCCATGTAAGTTATAGGGCAGGAACAGCACAGTTTTCAAAACGTGTTTTTCAGCCCGAAATAAACGCGTTTTCTCAGCCCTTAGAATCGCAGTGTAACTGCTTGGCTCAGAAGAGCACACAGAGTCAGCCCTTAACCCCAGTGATCAGAAATTGTCAAAACATGTTTTTCAGCAGAAATAAACACGTTTTGGCAACTTTGGTCACCCCCATGTAAGTTATAGGGCAGGAACAGCAGAGTTTTCAAAACGTGTTTTTCAGCCCGAAATAAACGCTTTTTTTCAGCACTTGGAATCACAGTGTAACTGCTTGGCTCAGAAGAGCACACTGAGTCAGCCCTTAACCCCAGTGATCAGAAATTGTCAAAACGTGTTTTTCAGCAGAAATAAACACGTTTTGGCAACTTTGGTCACCCCCATGTAAGTTATAGGGCAGGAACAACACAGTTTTCAAAACGTGTTTTTCAGCCCGAAATAAACGCGTTTTCTCAGCCCTTGGAATCGCAGTGTAACTGCCTGGCTCAGAAGAGCACACTGACTCAGCCCTTAACCCCAGTGTGCAGAAATTGTCAAAACGTGTTTTTCAGCAGAAATAAACACGTTTTGGCAACTTTGGTCAACCCCATGTAAGTTATAGGGCAGGAACAGCACAGTTTTCAAAACGTGTTTTTCAGCCCGAAATAAACGCTTTTTTTCAGCACTTGGAATCACAGTGTAACTGCTTGGCTCAGAAGAGCACACTGAGTCAGCCCTACACCCCAGTGATCAGAAATTGTCAAAACGTGTTTTTCAGCAGAAATAAACACGTTTTGGCAACTTTGGTCACCCCCATGTAAGTTATAGGGCAGGAACAGCACAGTTTTCAAAACGTGTTTTTCAGCCCGAAATAAACGCGTTTTCTCAGCCCTTAGAATCGTAGTGTAACTGCCTGGCTCAGAAGAGCACACAGAGTCAGCCCTTAACCCCAGTGATCAGAAATTGTCAAAACATGTTTTTCAGCAGAAATAAACACGTTTTGGCAACTTTGGTCACCCCCATGTAAGTTATAGGGCAGGAACAGCACAGTTTTCAAAACGTGTTTTTCAGCCCGAAATAAACGCGTTTTCTCAGCCCTTAGAATCGCAGTGTAACTGCTTGGCTCAGAAGAGCACACAGAGTCAGCCCTTAACCCCAGTGATCAGAAATTGTCAAAACATGTTTTTCAGCAGAAATAAACACGTTTTGGCAACTTTGGTCACCCCCATGTAAGTTATAGGGCAGGAACAGCACAGTTTTCAAAACGTGTTTTTCAGCCCGAAATAAACGCTTTTTTTCAGCACTTGGAATCACAGTGTAACTGCTTGGCTCAGAAGAGCACACTGAGTCAGCCCTACACCCCAGTGATCAGAAATTGTCAAAACGTGTTTTTCAGCAGAAATAAACACGTTTTGGCAACTTTGGTCACCCCCATGTAAGTTATAGGGCAGGAACAGCACAGTTTTCAAAACGTGTTTTTCAGCCCGAAATAAACGCGTTTTCTCAGCCCTTAGAATCGTAGTGTAACTGCCTGGCTCAGAAGAGCACACTGACTCAGCCCTTAACCCCAGTGTGCAGAAATTGTCAAAACGTGTTTTTCAGCAGAAATAAACACGTTTTGGCAACTTTGGTCACCCCCATGTAAGTTATAGGGCAGGAACAGCACAGTTTTCAAAACGTGTTTTTCAGCCCGAAATAAACGCTTTTTCTCAGCCCTTGGAATCGCAGTGTAACTGCCTGGCTCCGAAGAGCACACTGAGTCAGCCCTTAACCCCAGTGATCAGAAATTGTCAAAACGTGTTTTTCAGCAGAAATAAACACGTTTTGGCAACTTTGGTCTCCCCCATGTAAGTTATATGGCTGGAACAGCACAGTTTTCAAAACGTGTTTTTCAGCCCGAAATAAACGCTTTTTCTCAGCCCTTGGAATCGCAGTGTAACTGCCTGGCTCAGAAGAGCACACTGACTCAGCCCTTAACCCCAGTGATCAGAAATTGTCAAAACTTGTTTTTCAGCAGAAATAAACACGTTTTGGCAACTTTGGTCACCCCCATGTAAGTTATAGGGCAGGAACAGCACAGTTTTCAAAACGTGTTTTTCAGCCCGAAATAAACGCGTTTTCTCAGCCCTTAGAATCGCAGTGTAACTGCTTGGCTCAGAAGAGCACACAGAGTCAGCCCTTAACCCCAGTGATCAGAAATTGTCAAAACATGTTTTTCAGCAGAAATAAACACGTTTTGGCAACTTTGGTCACCCCCATGTAAGTTATAGGGCAGGAACAGCACAGTTTTCAAAACGTGTTTTTCAGCCCGAAATAAACGCGTTTTCTCAGCCCTTAGAATCGCAGTGTAACTGCTTGGCTCAGAAGAGCACACAGAGTCAGCCCTTAACCCCAGTGATCAGAAATTGTCAAAACATGTTTTTCAGCAGAAATAAACACGTTTTGGCAACTTTGGTCACCCCCATGTAAGTTATAGGGCAGGAACAGCACAGTTTTCAAAACGTGTTTTTCAGCCCGAAATAAACGCGTTTTCTCAGCCCTTGGAATCGCAGTGTAACTGCCTGGCTCAGAAGAGCACACTGACTCAGCCCTTAACCCCAGTGTGCAGAAATTGTCAAAACGTGTTTTTCAGCAGAAATAAACACGTTTTGGCAACTTTGGTCAACCCCATGTAAGTTATAGGGCAGGAACAGCACAGTTTTCAAAACGTGTTTTTCAGCCCGAAATAAACGCTTTTTTTCAGCACTTGGAATCACAGTGTAACTGCTTGGCTCAGAAGAGCACACTGAGTCAGCCCTTAACCCCAGTGATCAGAAATTGTCAAAACGTGTTTTTCAGCAGAAATAAACACGTTTTGGCAACTTTGGTCACCCCCATGTAAGTTATAGGGCAGGAACAGCACAGTTTTCAAAACGTGTTTTTCAGCCCGAAATAAACGCGTTTTCTCAGCCCTTAGAATCGCAGTGTAACTGCTTGGCTCAGAAGAGCACACAGAGTCAGCCCTTAACCCCAGTGATCAGAAATTGTCAAAACATGTTTTTCAGCAGAAATAAACACGTTTTGGCAACTTTGGTCACCCCCATGTAAGTTATAGGGCAGGAACAGCACAGTTTTCAAAACGTGTTTTTCAGCCCGAAATAAACGCTTTTTTTCAGCACTTGGAATCACAGTGTAACTGCTTGGCTCAGAAGAGCACACTGAGTCAGCCCTTAACCCCAGTGATCAGAAATTGTCAAAACGTGTTTTTCAGCAGAAATAAACACGTTTTGGCAACTTTGGTCACCCCCATGTAAGTTATAGGGCAGGAACAACACAGTTTTCAAAACGTGTTTTTCTGCCCGAAATAAACGCGTTTTCTCAGCCCTTGGAATCGCAGTGTAACTGCCTGGCTCAGAAGAGCACACTGACTCAGCCCTTAACCCCAGTTTGCAGAAATTGTCAAAACGTGTTTTTCAGCAGAAATAAACACGTTTTGGCAACTTTGGTCACCCCCATGTAAGTTATAGGGCAGGAACAGCACAGTTTTCAAAACGTGTTTTTCAGCCCGAAATAAACGCTTTTTTTCAGCACTTGGAATCACAGTGTAACTGCTTGGCTCAGAAGAGCACACAGAGTCAGCCCTTAACCCCAGTGATCAGAAATTGTCAAAACATGTTTTTCAGCAGAAATAAACACGTTTTGGCAACTTTGGTCACCCCCATGTAAGTTATAGGGCAGGAACAGCACAGTTTTCAAAACGTGTTTTTCAGCCCGAAATAAACGCGTTTTCTCAGCCCTTAGAATCGCAGTGTAACTGCTTGGCTCAGAAGAGCACACAGAGTCAGCCCTTAACCCCAGTGATCAGAAATTGTCAAAACATGTTTTTCAGCAGAAATAAACACGTTTTGGCAACTTTGGTCACCCCCATGTAAGTTATAGGGCAGGAACAGCACAGTTTTCAAAACGTGTTTTTCAGCCCGAAATAAACGCGTTTTCTCAGCCCTTGGAATCGCAGTGTAACTGCCTGGCTCAGAAGAGCACACTGACTCAGCCCTTAACCCCAGTGTGCAGAAATTGTCAAAACGTGTTTTTCAGCAGAAATAAACACGTTTTGGCAACTTTGGTCAACCCCATGTAAGTTATAGGGCAGGAACAGCACAGTTTTCAAAACGTGTTTTTCAGCCCGAAATAAACGCTTTTTTTCAGCACTTGGAATCACAGTGTAACTGCTTGGCTCAGAAGAGCACACTGAGTCAGCCCTTAACCCCAGTGATCAGAAATTGTCAAAACGTGTTTTTCAGCAGAAATAAACACGTTTTGGCAACTTTGGTCACCCCCATGTAAGTTATAGGGCAGGAACAGCACAGTTTTCAAAACGTGTTTTTCAGCCCGAAATAAACGCGTTTTCTCAGCCCTTAGAATCGCAGTGTAACTGCTTGGCTCAGAAGAGCACACAGAGTCAGCCCTTAACCCCAGTGATCAGAAATTGTCAAAACATGTTTTTCAGCAGAAATAAACACGTTTTGGCAACTTTGGTCACCCCCATGTAAGTTATAGGGCAGGAACAGCACAGTTTTCAAAACGTGTTTTTCAGCCCGAAATAAACGCTTTTTTTCAGCACTTGGAATCACAGTGTAACTGCTTGGCTCAGAAGAGCACACTGAGTCAGCCCTTAACCCCAGTGATCAGAAATTGTCAAAACGTGTTTTTCAGCAGAAATAAACACGTTTTGGCAACTTTGGTCACCCCCATGTAAGTTATAGGGCAGGAACAACACAGTTTTCAAAACGTGTTTTTCTGCCCGAAATAAACGCGTTTTCTCAGCCCTTGGAATCGCAGTGTAACTGCCTGGCTCAGAAGAGCACACTGACTCAGCCCTTAACCCCAGTTTGCAGAAATTGTCAAAACGTGTTTTTCAGCAGAAATAAACACGTTTTGGCAACTTTGGTCACCCCCATGTAAGTTATAGGGCAGGAACAGCACAGTTTTCAAAACGTGTTTTTCAGCCCGAAATAAACGCTTTTTTTCAGCACTTGGAATCACAGTGTAACTGCTTGGCTCAGAAGAGCACACTGAGTCAGCCCTTAACCCCAGTGATCAGAAATTGTCAAAACGTGTTTTTCAGCAGAAATAAACACGTTTTGGCAACTTTGGTCACCCCCATGTAAGTTATAGGGCAGGAACAGCACAGTTTTCAAAACGTGTTTTTCAGTCCGAAATAAACGCGTTTTCTCAGCCCTTAGAATCGCAGTGTAACTGCCTGGCTCAGAAGAGCACACTGACTCAGCCCTTAACCCCAGTGTGCAGAAATTGTCAAAACGTGTTTTTCAGCAGAAATAAACACGTTTTGGCAACTTTGGTCACCCCCATGTAAGTTATAGGGCAGGAACAGCACAGTTTTCAAAACGTGTTTTTCAGCCCGAAATAAACGCTTTTTTTCAGCACTTGGAATCACAGTGTAACTGCTTGGCTCAGAAGAGCACACTGAGTCAGCCCTACACCCCAGTGATCAGAAATTGTCAAAACGTGTTTTTCAGCAGAAATAAACACGTTTTGGCAACTTTGGTCACCCCCATGTAAGTTATAGGGCAGGAACAGCACAGTTTTCAAAACGTGTTTTTCAGCCCGAAATAAACGCGTTTTCTCAGCCCTTAGAATCATAGTGTAACTGCCTGGCTCAGAAGAGCACACTGACTCAGCCCTTAACCCCAGTGTGCAGAAATTGTCAAAACGTGTTTTTCAGCAGAAATAAACACGTTTTGGCAACTTTGGTCACCCCCATGTAAGTTATAGGGCAGGAACAGCACAGTTTTCAAAACGTGTTTTTCAGCCCGAAATAAACGCTTTTTCTCATCCCTTGGAATCGCAGTGTAACTGCCTGGCTCAGAAGAGCACACTGAGTCAGCCCTTAACCCCAGTGATCAGAAATTGTCAAAACGTGTTTTTCAGCAGAAATGAACACGTTTTGGCAACTTTGGTCTCCCCCATGTAAGTTATATGGCTGGAACAGCACAGTTTTCAAAACGTGTTTTTCAGCCCGAAATAAACGCTTTTTCTCAGCCCTTGGAATCGCAGTGTAACTGCCTGGCTCAGAAGAGCACACTGACTCAGCCCTTAACTCCAGTGATCAGAAATTGTCAAAACTTGTTTTTCAGCAGAAATAAACACGTTTTGGCAACTTTGGTCACCCCCATGTAAGTTATAGGGCAGGAACAGCACAGTTTTCAAAACGTGTTTTTCAGCCCGAAATAAACGCGTTTTCTCAGCCCTTAGAATCGCAGTGTAACTGCTTGGCTCAGAAGAGCACACAGAGTCAGCCCTTAACCCCAGTGATCAGAAATTGTCAAAACATGTTTTTCAGCAGAAATAAACACGTTTTGGCAACTTTGGTCACCCCCATGTAAGTTATAGGGCAGGAACAGCAGAGTTTTCAAAACGTGTTTTTCAGCCCGAAATAAACGCTTTTTTTCAGCACTTGGAATCACAGTGTAACTGCTTGGCTCAGAAGAGCACACTGAGTCAGCCCTTAACCCCAGTGATCAGAAATTGTCAAAACGTGTTTTTCAGCAGAAATAAACACGTTTTGGCAACTTTGGTCACCCCCATGTAAGTTATAGGGCAGGAACAACACAGTTTTCAAAACGTGTTTTTCAGCCCGAAATAAACGCGTTTTCTCAGCCCTTGGAATCGCAGTGTAACTGCCTGGCTCAGAAGAGCACACTGACTCAGCCCTTAACCCCAGTGTGCAGAAATTGTCAAAACGTGTTTTTCAGCAGAAATAAACACGTTTTGGCAACTTTGGTCAACCCCATGTAAGTTATAGGGCAGGAACAGCACAGTTTTCAAAACGTGTTTTTCAGCCAGAAATAAACGCTTTTTTTCAGCACTTGGAATCACAGTGTAACTGCTTGGCTCAGAAGAGCACACTGAGTCAGCCCTACACCCCAGTGATCAGAAATTGTCAAAACGTGTTTTTCAGCAGAAATAAACACGTTTTGGCAACTTTGGTCACCCCCATGTAAGTTATAGGGCAGGAACAGCACAGTTTTCAAAACGTGTTTTTCAGCCCGAAATAAACGCGTTTTCTCAGCCCTTAGAATCGTAGTGTAACTGCCTGGCTCAGAAGAGCACACAGAGTCAGCCCTTAACCCCAGTGATCAGAAATTGTCAAAACATGTTTTTCAGCAGAAATAAACACGTTTTGGCAACTTTGGTCACCCCCATGTAAGTTATAGGGCAGGAACAGCACAGTTTTCAAAACGTGTTTTTCAGCCCGAAATAAACGCGTTTTCTCAGCCCTTAGAATCGCAGTGTAACTGCTTGGCTCAGAAGAGCACACAGAGTCAGCCCTTAACCCCAGTGATCAGAAATTGTCAAAACATGTTTTTCAGCAGAAATAAACACGTTTTGGCAACTTTGGTCACCCCCATGTAAGTTATAGGGCAGGAACAGCACAGTTTTCAAAACGTGTTTTTCAGCCCGAAATAAACGCTTTTTTTCAGCACTTGGAATCACAGTGTAACTGCTTGGCTCAGAAGAGCACACTGAGTCAGCCCTTAACCCCAGTGATCAGAAATTGTCAAAACGTGTTTTTCAGCAGAAATAAACACGTTTTGGCAACTTTGGTCAACCCCATGTAAGTTATAGGGCAGGAACAGCACAGTTTTCAAAACGTGTTTTTCAGCCCGAAATAAACGCTTTTTTTCAGCACTTGGAATCACAGTGTAACTGCTTGGCTCAGAAGAGCACACTGAGTCAGCCCTACACCCCAGTGATCAGAAATTGTCAAAACGTGTTTTTCAGCAGAAATAAACACGTTTTGGCAACTTTGGTCACCCCCATGTAAGTTATAGGGCAGGAACAGCACAGTTTTCAAAACGTGTTTTTCAGCCCGAAATAAACGCGTTTTCTCAGCCCTTAGAATCGTAGTGTAACTGCCTGGCTCAGAAGAGCACACTGACTCAGCCCTTAACCCCAGTGTGCAGAAATTGTCAAAACGTGTTTTTCAGCAGAAATAAACACGTTTTGGCAACTTTGGTCACCCCCATGTAAGTTATAGGGCAGGAACAGCACAGTTTTCAAAACGTGTTTTTCAGCCCGAAATAAACGCTTTTTCTCAGCCCTTGGAATCGCAGTGTAACTGCCTGGCTCCGAAGAGCACACTGAGTCAGCCCTTAACCCCAGTGATCAGAAATTGTCAAAACGTGTTTTTCAGCAGAAATAAACACGTTTTGGCAACTTTGGTCTCCCCCATGTAAGTTATATGGCTGGAACAGCACAGTTTTCAAAACGTGTTTTTCAGCCCGAAATAAACGCTTTTTCTCAGCCCTTGGAATCGCAGTGTAACTGCCTGGCTCAGAAGAGCACACTGACTCAGCCCTTAACCCCAGTGATCAGAAATTGTCAAAACTTGTTTTTCAGCAGAAATAAACACGTTTTGGCAACTTTGGTCACCCCCATGTAAGTTATAGGGCAGGAACAGCACAGTTTTCAAAACGTGTTTTTCAGCCCGAAATAAACGCGTTTTCTCAGCCCTTAGAATCGCAGTGTAACTGCTTGGCTCAGAAGAGCACACAGAGTCAGCCCTTAACCCCAGTGATCAGAAATTGTCAAAACATGTTTTTCAGCAGAAATAAACACGTTTTGGCAACTTTGGTCACCCCCATGTAAGTTATAGGGCAGGAACAGCACAGTTTTCAAAACGTGTTTTTCAGCCCGAAATAAACGCGTTTTCTCAGCCCTTAGAATCGCAGTGTAACTGCTTGGCTCAGAAGAGCACACAGAGTCAGCCCTTAACCCCAGTGATCAGAAATTGTCAAAACATGTTTTTCAGCAGAAATAAACACGTTTTGGCAACTTTGGTCACCCCCATGTAAGTTATAGGGCAGGAACAGCACAGTTTTCAAAACGTGTTTTTCTGCCCGAAATAAACGCGTTTTCTCAGCCCTTGGAATCGCAGTGTAACTGCCTGGCTCAGAAGAGCACACTGACTCAGCCCTTAACCCCAGTGTGCAGAAATTGTCAAAACGTGTTTTTCAGCAGAAATAAACACGTTTTGGCAACTTTGGTCAACCCCATGTAAGTTATAGGGCAGGAACAGCACAGTTTTCAAAACGTGTTTTTCAGCCCGAAATAAACGCTTTTTTTCAGCACTTGGAATCACAGTGTAACTGCTTGGCTCAGAAGAGCACACTGAGTCAGCCCTTAACCCCAGTGATCAGAAATTGTCAAAACGTGTTTTTCAGCAGAAATAAACACGTTTTGGCAACTTTGGTCACCCCCATGTAAGTTATAGGGCAGGAACAGCACAGTTTTCAAAACGTGTTTTTCAGTCCGAAATAAACGCGTTTTCTCAGCCCTTAGAATCGCAGTGTAACTGCCTGGCTCAGAAGAGCACACTGACTCAGCCCTTAACCCCAGTGTGCAGAAATTGTCAAAACATGTTTTTCAGCAGAAATAAACACGTTTTGGCAACTTTGGTCACCCCCATGTAAGTTATAGGGCAGGAACAGCACAGTTTTCAAAACGTGTTTTTCAGCCCGAAATAAACGCTTTTTTTCAGCACTTGGAATCACAGTGTAACTGCTTGGCTCAGAAGAGCACACTGAGTCAGCCCTTAACCCCAGTGATCAGAAATTGTCAAAACGTGTTTTTCAGCAGAAATAAACACGTTTTGGCAACTTTGGTCAACCCCATGTAAGTTATAGGGCAGGAACAGCACAGTTTTCAAAACGTGTTTTTCAGCCCGAAATAAACGCTTTTTTTCAGCACTTGGAATCACAGTGTAACTGCTTGGCTCAGAAGAGCACACTGAGTCAGCCCTACACCCCAGTGATCAGAAATTGTCAAAACGTGTTTTTCAGCAGAAATAAACACGTTTTGGCAACTTTGGTCACCCCCATGTAAGTTATAGGGCAGGAACAGCACAGTTTTCAAAACGTGTTTTTCAGCCCGAAATAAACGCGTTTTCTCAGCCCTTAGAATCATAGTGTAACTGCCTGGCTCAGAAGAGCACACTGACTCAGCCCTTAACCCCAGTGTGCAGAAATTGTCAAAACGTGTTTTTCAGCAGAAATAAACACGTTTTGGCAACTTTGGTCACCCCCATGTAAGTTATAGGGCAGGAACAGCACAGTTTTCAAAACGTGTTTTTCAGCCCGAAATAAACGCTTTTTCTCATCCCTTGGAATCGCAGTGTAACTGCCTGGCTCAGAAGAGCACACTGAGTCAGCCCTTAACCCCAGTGATCAGAAATTGTCAAAACGTGTTTTTCAGCAGAAATGAACACGTTTTGGCAACTTTGGTCTCCCCCATGTAAGTTATATGGCTGGAACAGCACAGTTTTCAAAACGTGTTTTTCAGCCCGAAATAAACGCTTTTTCTCAGCCCTTGGAATCGCAGTGTAACTGCCTGGCTCAGAAGAGCACACTGACTCAGCCCTTAACTCCAGTGATCAGAAATTGTCAAAACTTGTTTTTCAGCAGAAATAAACACGTTTTGGCAACTTTGGTCACCCCCATGTAAGTTATAGGGCAGGAACAGCACAGTTTTCAAAACGTGTTTTTCAGCCCGAAATAAACGCGTTTTCTCAGCCCTTAGAATCGCAGTGTAACTGCTTGGCTCAGAAGAGCACACAGAGTCAGCCCTTAACCCCAGTGATCAGAAATTGTCAAAACATGTTTTTCAGCAGAAATAAACACGTTTTGGCAACTTTGGTCACCCCCATGTAAGTTATAGGGCAGGAACAGCAGAGTTTTCAAAACGTGTTTTTCAGCCCGAAATAAACGCTTTTTTTCAGCACTTGGAATCACAGTGTAACTGCTTGGCTCAGAAGAGCACACTGAGTCAGCCCTTAACCCCAGTGATCAGAAATTGTCAAAACGTGTTTTTCAGCAGAAATAAACACGTTTTGGCAACTTTGGTCACCCCCATGTAAGTTATAGGGCAGGAACAACACAGTTTTCAAAACGTGTTTTTCAGCCCGAAATAAACGCGTTTTCTCAGCCCTTGGAATCGCAGTGTAACTGCCTGGCTCAGAAGAGCACACTGACTCAGCCCTTAACCCCAGTGTGCAGAAATTGTCAAAACGTGTTTTTCAGCAGAAATAAACACGTTTTGGCAACTTTGGTCAACCCCATGTAAGTTATAGGGCAGGAACAGCACAGTTTTCAAAACGTGTTTTTCAGCCAGAAATAAACGCTTTTTTTCAGCACTTGGAATCACAGTGTAACTGCTTGGCTCAGAAGAGCACACTGAGTCAGCCCTACACCCCAGTGATCAGAAATTGTCAAAACGTGTTTTTCAGCAGAAATAAACACGTTTTGGCAACTTTGGTCACCCCCATGTAAGTTATAGGGCAGGAACAGCACAGTTTTCAAAACGTGTTTTTCAGCCCGAAATAAACGCGTTTTCTCAGCCCTTAGAATCGTAGTGTAACTGCCTGGCTCAGAAGAGCACACAGAGTCAGCCCTTAACCCCAGTGATCAGAAATTGTCAAAACATGTTTTTCAGCAGAAATAAACACGTTTTGGCAACTTTGGTCACCCCCATGTAAGTTATAGGGCAGGAACAGCACAGTTTTCAAAACGTGTTTTTCAGCCCGAAATAAACGCGTTTTCTCAGCCCTTAGAATCGCAGTGTAACTGCTTGGCTCAGAAGAGCACACAGAGTCAGCCCTTAACCCCAGTGATCAGAAATTGTCAAAACATGTTTTTCAGCAGAAATAAACACGTTTTGGCAACTTTGGTCACCCCCATGTAAGTTATAGGGCAGGAACAGCACAGTTTTCAAAACGTGTTTTTCAGCCCGAAATAAACGCTTTTTTTCAGCACTTGGAATCACAGTGTAACTGCTTGGCTCAGAAGAGCACACTGAGTCAGCCCTTAACCCCAGTGATCAGAAATTGTCAAAACGTGTTTTTCAGCAGAAATAAACACGTTTTGGCAACTTTGGTCAACCCCATGTAAGTTATAGGGCAGGAACAGCACAGTTTTCAAAACGTGTTTTTCAGCCCGAAATAAACGCTTTTTTTCAGCACTTGGAATCACAGTGTAACTGCTTGGCTCAGAAGAGCACACTGAGTCAGCCCTACACCCCAGTGATCAGAAATTGTCAAAACGTGTTTTTCAGCAGAAATAAACACGTTTTGGCAACTTTGGTCACCCCCATGTAAGTTATAGGGCAGGAACAGCACAGTTTTCAAAACGTGTTTTTCAGCCCGAAATAAACGCGTTTTCTCAGCCCTTAGAATCGTAGTGTAACTGCCTGGCTCAGAAGAGCACACTGACTCAGCCCTTAACCCCAGTGTGCAGAAATTGTCAAAACGTGTTTTTCAGCAGAAATAAACACGTTTTGGCAACTTTGGTCACCCCCATGTAAGTTATAGGGCAGGAACAGCACAGTTTTCAAAACGTGTTTTTCAGCCCGAAATAAACGCTTTTTCTCAGCCCTTGGAATCGCAGTGTAACTGCCTGGCTCCGAAGAGCACACTGAGTCAGCCCTTAACCCCAGTGATCAGAAATTGTCAAAACGTGTTTTTCAGCAGAAATAAACACGTTTTGGCAACTTTGGTCTCCCCCATGTAAGTTATATGGCTGGAACAGCACAGTTTTCAAAACGTGTTTTTCAGCCCGAAATAAACGCTTTTTCTCAGCCCTTGGAATCGCAGTGTAACTGCCTGGCTCAGAAGAGCACACTGACTCAGCCCTTAACCCCAGTGATCAGAAATTGTCAAAACTTGTTTTTCAGCAGAAATAAACACGTTTTGGCAACTTTGGTCACCCCCATGTAAGTTATAGGGCAGGAACAGCACAGTTTTCAAAACGTGTTTTTCAGCCCGAAATAAACGCGTTTTCTCAGCCCTTAGAATCGCAGTGTAACTGCTTGGCTCAGAAGAGCACACAGAGTCAGCCCTTAACCCCAGTGATCAGAAATTGTCAAAACATGTTTTTCAGCAGAAATAAACACGTTTTGGCAACTTTGGTCACCCCCATGTAAGTTATAGGGCAGGAACAGCACAGTTTTCAAAACGTGTTTTTCAGCCCGAAATAAACGCGTTTTCTCAGCCCTTAGAATCGCAGTGTAACTGCTTGGCTCAGAAGAGCACACAGAGTCAGCCCTTAACCCCAGTGATCAGAAATTGTCAAAACATGTTTTTCAGCAGAAATAAACACGTTTTGGCAACTTTGGTCACCCCCATGTAAGTTATAGGGCAGGAACAGCACAGTTTTCAAAACGTGTTTTTCTGCCCGAAATAAACGCGTTTTCTCAGCCCTTGGAATCGCAGTGTAACTGCCTGGCTCAGAAGAGCACACTGACTCAGCCCTTAACCCCAGTGTGCAGAAATTGTCAAAACGTGTTTTTCAGCAGAAATAAACACGTTTTGGCAACTTTGGTCAACCCCATGTAAGTTATAGGGCAGGAACAGCACAGTTTTCAAAACGTGTTTTTCAGCCCGAAATAAACGCTTTTTTTCAGCACTTGGAATCACAGTGTAACTGCTTGGCTCAGAAGAGCACACTGAGTCAGCCCTTAACCCCAGTGATCAGAAATTGTCAAAACGTGTTTTTCAGCAGAAATAAACACGTTTTGGCAACTTTGGTCACCCCCATGTAAGTTATAGGGCAGGAACAGCACAGTTTTCAAAACGTGTTTTTCAGTCCGAAATAAACGCGTTTTCTCAGCCCTTAGAATCGCAGTGTAACTGCCTGGCTCAGAAGAGCACACTGACTCAGCCCTTAACCCCAGTGTGCAGAAATTGTCAAAACATGTTTTTCAGCAGAAATAAACACGTTTTGGCAACTTTGGTCACCCCCATGTAAGTTATAGGGCAGGAACAGCACAGTTTTCAAAACGTGTTTTTCAGCCCGAAATAAACGCTTTTTTTCAGCACTTGGAATCACAGTGTAACTGCTTGGCTCAGAAGAGCACACTGAGTCAGCCCTTAACCCCAGTGATCAGAAATTGTCAAAACGTGTTTTTCAGCAGAAATAAACACGTTTTGGCAACTTTGGTCAACCCCATGTAAGTTATAGGGCAGGAACAGCACAGTTTTCAAAACGTGTTTTTCAGCCCGAAATAAACGCTTTTTTTCAGCACTTGGAATCACAGTGTAACTGCTTGGCTCAGAAGAGCACACTGAGTCAGCCCTACACCCCAGTGATCAGAAATTGTCAAAACGTGTTTTTCAGCAGAAATAAACACGTTTTGGCAACTTTGGTCACCCCCATGTAAGTTATAGGGCAGGAACAGCACAGTTTTCAAAACGTGTTTTTCAGCCCGAAATAAACGCGTTTTCTCAGCCCTTAGAATCGTAGTGTAACTGCCTGGCTCAGAAGAGCACACTGACTCAGCCCTTAACCCCAGTGTGCAGAAATTGTCAAAACGTGTTTTTCAGCAGAAATAAACACGTTTTGGCAACTTTGGTCACCCCCATGTAAGTTATAGGGCAGGAACAGCACAGTTTTCAAAACGTGTTTTTCAGCCCGAAATAAACGCTTTTTCTCAGCCCTTGGAATCGCAGTGTAACTGCCTGGCTCCGAAGAGCACACTGAGTCAGCCCTTAACCCCAGTGATCAGAAATTGTCAAAACGTGTTTTTCAGCAGAAATAAACACGTTTTGGCAACTTTGGTCTCCCCCATGTAAGTTATATGGCTGGAACAGCACAGTTTTCAAAACGTGTTTTTCAGCCCGAAATAAACGCTTTTTCTCAGCCCTTGGAATCGCAGTGTAACTGCCTGGCTCAGAAGAGCACACTGACTCAGCCCTTAACCCCAGTGATCAGAAATTGTCAAAACTTGTTTTTCAGCAGAAATAAACACGTTTTGGCAACTTTGGTCACCCCCATGTAAGTTATAGGGCAGGAACAGCACAGTTTTCAAAACGTGTTTTTCAGCCCGAAATAAACGCGTTTTCTCAGCCCTTAGAATCGCAGTGTAACTGCTTGGCTCAGAAGAGCACACAGAGTCAGCCCTTAACCCCAGTGATCAGAAATTGTCAAAACATGTTTTTCAGCAGAAATAAACACGTTTTGGCAACTTTGGTCACCCCCATGTAAGTTATAGGGCAGGAACAGCACAGTTTTCAAAACGTGTTTTTCAGCCCGAAATAAACGCGTTTTCTCAGCCCTTAGAATCGCAGTGTAACTGCTTGGCTCAGAAGAGCACACAGAGTCAGCCCTTAACCCCAGTGATCAGAAATTGTCAAAACATGTTTTTCAGCAGAAATAAACACGTTTTGGCAACTTTGGTCACCCCCATGTAAGTTATAGGGCAGGAACAGCACAGTTTTCAAAACGTGTTTTTCAGCCCGAAATAAACGCGTTTTCTCAGCCCTTGGAATCGCAGTGTAACTGCCTGGCTCAGAAGAGCACACTGACTCAGCCCTTAACCCCAGTGTGCAGAAATTGTCAAAACGTGTTTTTCAGCAGAAATAAACACGTTTTGGCAACTTTGGTCAACCCCATGTAAGTTATAGGGCAGGAACAGCACAGTTTTCAAAACGTGTTTTTCAGCCCGAAATAAACGCTTTTTTTCAGCACTTGGAATCACAGTGTAACTGCTTGGCTCAGAAGAGCACACTGAGTCAGCCCTTAACCCCAGTGATCAGAAATTGTCAAAACGTGTTTTTCAGCAGAAATAAACACGTTTTGGCAACTTTGGTCACCCCCATGTAAGTTATAGGGCAGGAACAGCACAGTTTTCAAAACGTGTTTTTCAGCCCGAAATAAACGCGTTTTCTCAGCCCTTAGAATCGCAGTGTAACTGCTTGGCTCAGAAGAGCACACAGAGTCAGCCCTTAACCCCAGTGATCAGAAATTGTCAAAACATGTTTTTCAGCAGAAATAAACACGTTTTGGCAACTTTGGTCACCCCCATGTAAGTTATAGGGCAGGAACAGCACAGTTTTCAAAACGTGTTTTTCAGCCCGAAATAAACGCTTTTTTTCAGCACTTGGAATCACAGTGTAACTGCTTGGCTCAGAAGAGCACACTGAGTCAGCCCTTAACCCCAGTGATCAGAAGTTGTCAAAACGTGTTTTTCAGCAGAAATAAACACGTTTTGGCAACTTTGGTCACCCCCATGTAAGTTATAGGGCAGGAACAGCACAGTTTTCAAAACGTGTTTTTCAGTCCGAAATAAACGCGTTTTCTCAGCCCTTAGAATCGCAGTGTAACTGCCTGGCTCAGAAGAGCACACTGACTCAGCCCTTAACCCCAGTGTGCAGAAATTGTCAAAACGTGTTTTTCAGCAGAAATAAACACGTTTTGGCAACTTTGGTCACCCCCATGTAAGTTATAGGGCAGGAACAGCACAGTTTTCAAAACGTGTTTTTCAGCCCGAAATAAACGCTTTTTTTCAGCACTTGGAATCACAGTGTAACTGCTTGGCTCAGAAGAGCACACTGAGTCAGCCCTACACCCCAGTGATCAGAAATTGTCAAAACGTGTTTTTCAGCAGAAATAAACACGTTTTGGCAACTTTGGTCACCCCCATGTAAGTTATAGGGCAGGAACAGCACAGTTTTCAAAACGTGTTTTTCAGCCCGAAATAAACGCGTTTTCTCAGCCCTTAGAATCATAGTGTAACTGCCTGGCTCAGAAGAGCACACTGACTCAGCCCTTAACCCCAGTGTGCAGAAATTGTCAAAACGTGTTTTTCAGCAGAAATAAACACGTTTTGGCAACTTTGGTCACCCCCATGTAAGTTATAGGGCAGGAACAGCACAGTTTTCAAAACGTGTTTTTCAGCCCGAAATAAACGCTTTTTCTCATCCCTTGGAATCGCAGTGTAACTGCCTGGCTCAGAAGAGCACACTGAGTCAGCCCTTAACCCCAGTGATCAGAAATTGTCAAAACGTGTTTTTCAGCAGAAATGAACACGTTTTGGCAACTTTGGTCTCCCCCATGTAAGTTATATGGCTGGAACAGCACAGTTTTCAAAACGTGTTTTTCAGCCCGAAATAAACGCTTTTTCTCAGCCCTTGGAATCGCAGTGTAACTGCCTGGCTCAGAAGAGCACACTGACTCAGCCCTTAACTCCAGTGATCAGAAATTGTCAAAACTTGTTTTTCAGCAGAAATAAACACGTTTTGGCAACTTTGGTCACCCCCATGTAAGTTATAGGGCAGGAACAGCACAGTTTTCAAAACGTGTTTTTCAGCCCGAAATAAACGCGTTTTCTCAGCCCTTAGAATCGCAGTGTAACTGCTTGGCTCAGAAGAGCACACAGAGTCAGCCCTTAACCCCAGTGATCAGAAATTGTCAAAACATGTTTTTCAGCAGAAATAAACACGTTTTGGCAACTTTGGTCACCCCCATGTAAGTTATAGGGCAGGAACAGCACAGTTTTCAAAACGTGTTTTTCAGCCCGAAATAAACGCGTTTTCTCAGCCCTTAGAATCGCAGTGTAACTGCTTGGCTCAGAAGAGCACACAGAGTCAGCCCTTAACCCCAGTGATCAGAAATTGTCAAAACATGTTTTTCAGCAGAAATAAACACGTTTTGGCAACTTTGGTCACCCCCATGTAAGTTATAGGGCAGGAACAGCAGAGTTTTCAAAACGTGTTTTTCAGCCCGAAATAAACGCTTTTTTTCAGCACTTGGAATCACAGTGTAACTGCTTGGCTCAGAAGAGCACACTGAGTCAGCCCTTAACCCCAGTGATCAGAAATTGTCAAAACGTGTTTTTCAGCAGAAATAAACACGTTTTGGCAACTTTGGTCACCCCCATGTAAGTTATAGGGCAGGAACAACACAGTTTTCAAAACGTGTTTTTCAGCCCGAAATAAACGCGTTTTCTCAGCCCTTGGAATCGCAGTGTAACTGCCTGGCTCAGAAGAGCACACTGACTCAGCCCTTAACCCCAGTGTGCAGAAATTGTCAAAACGTGTTTTTCAGCAGAAATAAACACGTTTTGGCAACTTTGGTCAACCCCATGTAAGTTATAGGGCAGGAACAGCACAGTTTTCAAAACGTGTTTTTCAGCCCGAAATAAACGCTTTTTTTCAGCACTTGGAATCACAGTGTAACTGCTTGGCTCAGAAGAGCACACTGAGTCAGCCCTACACCCCAGTGATCAGAAATTGTCAAAACGTGTTTTTCAGCAGAAATAAACACGTTTTGGCAACTTTGGTCACCCCCATGTAAGTTATAGGGCAGGAACAGCACAGTTTTCAAAACGTGTTTTTCAGCCCGAAATAAACGCGTTTTCTCAGCCCTTAGAATCGTAGTGTAACTGCCTGGCTCAGAAGAGCACACTGACTCAGCCCTTAACCCCAGTGTGCAGAAATTGTCAAAACGTGTTTTTCAGCAGAAATAAACACGTTTTGGCAACTTTGGTCACCCCCATGTAAGTTATAGGGCAGGAACAGCACAGTTTTCAAAACGTGTTTTTCAGCCCGAAATAAACGCTTTTTCTCAGCCCTTGGAATCGCAGTGTAACTGCCTGGCTCCGAAGAGCACACTGAGTCAGCCCTTAACCCCAGTGATCAGAAATTGTCAAAACGTGTTTTTCAGCAGAAATAAACACGTTTTGGCAACTTTGGTCTCCCCCATGTAAGTTATATGGCTGGAACAGCACAGTTTTCAAAACGTGTTTTTCAGCCCGAAATAAACGCTTTTTCTCAGCCCTTGGAATCGCAGTGTAACTGCCTGGCTCAGAAGAGCACACTGACTCAGCCCTTAACCCCAGTGATCAGAAATTGTCAAAACTTGTTTTTCAGCAGAAATAAACACGTTTTGGCAACTTTGGTCACCCCCATGTAAGTTATAGGGCAGGAACAGCACAGTTTTCAAAACGTGTTTTTCAGCCCGAAATAAACGCGTTTTCTCAGCCCTTAGAATCGCAGTGTAACTGCTTGGCTCAGAAGAGCACACAGAGTCAGCCCTTAACCCCAGTGATCAGAAATTGTCAAAACATGTTTTTCAGCAGAAATAAACACGTTTTGGCAACTTTGGTCACCCCCATGTAAGTTATAGGGCAGGAACAGCACAGTTTTCAAAACGTGTTTTTCAGCCCGAAATAAACGCGTTTTCTCAGCCCTTAGAATCGCAGAGTAACTGCTTGGCTCAGAAGAGCACACAGAGTCAGCCCTTAACCCCAGTGATCAGAAATTGTCAAAACATGTTTTTCAGCAGAAATAAACACGTTTTGGCAACTTTGGTCACCCCCATGTAAGTTATAGGGCAGGAACAGCACAGTTTTCAAAACGTGTTTTTCAGCCCGAAATAAACGCGTTTTCTCAGCCCTTGGAATCGCAGTGTAACTGCCTGGCTCAGAAGAGCACACTGACTCAGCCCTTAACCCCAGTGTGCAGAAATTGTCAAAACGTGTTTTTCAGCAGAAATAAACACGTTTTGGCAACTTTGGTCAACCCCATGTAAGTTATAGGGCAGGAACAGCACAGTTTTCAAAACGTGTTTTTCAGCCCGAAATAAACGCTTTTTTTCAGCACTTGGAATCACAGTGTAACTGCTTGGCTCAGAAGAGCACACTGAGTCAGCCCTTAACCCCAGTGATCAGAAATTGTCAAAACGTGTTTTTCAGCAGAAATAAACACGTTTTGGCAACTTTGGTCACCCCCATGTAAGTTATAGGGCAGGAACAGCACAGTTTTCAAAACGTGTTTTTCAGCCCGAAATAAACGCGTTTTCTCAGCCCTTAGAATCGCAGTGTAACTGCTTGGCTCAGAAGAGCACACAGAGTCAGCCCTTAACCCCAGTGATCAGAAATTGTCAAAACATGTTTTTCAGCAGAAATAAACACGTTTTGGCAACTTTGGTCACCCCCATGTAAGTTATAGGGCAGGAACAGCACAGTTTTCAAAACGTGTTTTTCAGCCCGAAATAAACGCTCTTTTTCAGCACTTGGAATCACAGTGTAACTGCTTGGCTCAGAAGAGCACACTGAGTCAGCCCTTAACCCCAGTGATCAGAAATTGTCAAAACGTGTTTTTCAGCAGAAATAAACACGTTTTGGCAACTTTGGTCACCCCCATGTAAGTTATAGGGCAGGAACAACACAGTTTTCAAAACGTGTTTTTCTGCCCGAAATAAACGCGTTTTCTCAGCCCTTGGAATCGCAGTGTAACTGCCTGGCTCAGAAGAGCACACTGACTCAGCCCTTAACCCCAGTGTGCAGAAATTGTCAAAACGTGTTTTTCAGCAGAAATAAACACGTTTTGGCAACTTTGGTCACCCCCATGTAAGTTATAGGGCAGGAACAGCACAGTTTTCAAAACGTGTTTTTCAGTCCGAAATAAACGCGTTTTCTCAGCCCTTAGAATCGCAGTGTAACTGCCTGGCTCAGAAGAGCACACTGACTCAGCCCTTAACCCCAGTGTGCAGAAATTGTCAAAACGTGTTTTTCAGCAGAAATAAACACGTTTTGGCAACTTTGGTCACCCCCATGTAAGTTATAGGGCAGGAACAGCACAGTTTTCAAAACGTGTTTTTCAGCCCGAAATAAACGCTTTTTTTCAGCACTTGGAATCACAGTGTAACTGCTTGGCTCAGAAGAGCACACTGAGTCAGCCCTACACCCCAGTGATCAGAAATTGTCAAAACGTGTTTTTCAGCAGAAATAAACACGTTTTGGCAACTTTGGTCACCCCCATGTAAGTTATAGGGCAGGAACAGCACAGTTTTCAAAACGTGTTTATCAGCCCGAAATAAACGCGTTTTCTCAGCCCTTAGAATCATAGTGTAACTGCCTGGCTCAGAAGAGCACACTGACTCAGCCCTTAACCCCAGTGTGCAGAAATTGTCAAAACGTGTTTTTCAGCAGAAATAAACACGTTTTGGCAACTTTGGTCACCCCCATGTAAGTTATAGGGCAGGAACAGCACAGTTTTCAAAACGTGTTTTTCAGCCCGAAATAAACGCTTTTTCTCATCCCTTGGAATCGCAGTGTAACTGCCTGGCTCAGAAGAGCACACTGAGTCAGCCCTTAACCCCAGTGATCAGAAATTGTCAAAACGTGTTTTTCAGCAGAAATAAACACGTTTTGGCAACTTTGGTCACCCCCATGTAAGTTATAGGGCAGGAACAACACAGTTTTCAAAACGTGTTTTTCAGCCCGAAATAAACGCGTTTTCTCAGCCCTTGGAATCGCAGTGTAACTGCCTGGCTCAGAAGAGCACACTGACTCAGCCCTTAACCCCAGTGTGCAGAAATTGTCAAAACGTGTTTTTCAGCAGAAATAAACACGTTTTGGCAACTTTGGTCACCCCCATGTAAGTTATAGGGCAGGAACAGCACAGTTTTCAAAACGTGTTTTTCAGCCCGAAATAAACGCTTTTTTTCAGCACTTGGAATCACAGTGTAACTGCTTGGCTCAGAAGAGCACACTGAGTCAGCCCTACACCCCAGTGATCAGAAATTGTCAAAACGTGTTTTTCAGCAGAAATAAACACGTTTTGGCAACTTTGGTCACCCCCATGTAAGTTATAGGGCAGGAACAGCACAGTTTTCAAAACGTGTTTTTCAGCCCGAAATAAACGCGTTTTCTCAGCCTTTAGAATCGTAGTGTAACTGCCTGGCTCAGAAGAGCACACTGACTCAGCCCTTAACCCCAGTGTGCAGAAATTGTCAAAACGTGTTTTTCAGCAGAAATAAACACGTTTTGGCAACTTTGGTCACCCCCATGTAAGTTATAGGGCAGGAACAGCACAGTTTTCAAAACGTGTTTTTCAGCCCGAAATAAACGCTTTTTCTCAGCCCTTGGAATCGCAGTGTAACTGCCTGGCTCCGAAGAGCACACTGAGTCAGCCCTTAACCCCAGTGATCAGAAATTGTCAAAACGTGTTTTTCAGCAGAAATAAACACGTTTTGGCAACTTTGGTCTCCCCCATGTAAGTTATATGGCTGGAACAGCACAGTTTTCAAAACGTGTTTTTCAGCCCGAAATAAACGCTTTTTCTCAGCCCTTGGAATCGCAGTGTAACTGCCTGGCTCAGAAGAGCACACTGACTCAGCCCTTAACCCCAGTGATCAGAAATTGTCAAAACTTGTTTTTCAGCAGAAATAAACACGTTTTGGCAACTTTGGTCACCCCCATGTAAGTTATAGGGCAGGAACAGCACAGTTTTCAAAACGTGTTTTTCAGCCCGAAATAAACGCGTTTTCTCAGCCCTTAGAATCGCAGTGTAACTGCTTGGCTCAGAAGAGCACACAGAGTCAGCCCTTAACCCCAGTGATCAGAAATTGTCAAAACATGTTTTTCAGCAGAAATAAACACGTTTTGGCAACTTTGGTCACCCCCATGTAAGTTATAGGGCAGGAACAGCACAGTTTTCAAAACGTGTTTTTCAGCCCGAAATAAACGCGTTTTCTCAGCCCTTAGAATCGCAGTGTAACTGCTTGGCTCAGAAGAGCACACAGAGTCAGCCCTTAACCCCAGTGATCAGAAATTGTCAAAACATGTTTTTCAGCAGAAATAAACACGTTTTGGCAACTTTGGTCACCCCCATGTAAGTTATAGGGCAGGAACAGCAGAGTTTTCAAAACGTGTTTTTCAGCCCGAAATAAACGCTTTTTTTCAGCACTTGGAATCACAGTGTAACTGCTTGGCTCAGAAGAGCACACTGAGTCAGCCCTTAACCCCAGTGATCAGAAATTGTCAAAACGTGTTTTTCAGCAGAAATAAACACGTTTTGGCAACTTTGGTCACCCCCATGTAAGTTATAGGGCAGGAACAACACAGTTTTCAAAACGTGTTTTTCAGCCCGAAATAAACGCGTTTTCTCAGCCCTTGGAATCGCAGTGTAACTGCCTGGCTCAGAAGAGCACACTGACTCAGCCCTTAACCCCAGTGTGCAGAAATTGTCAAAACGTGTTTTTCAGCAGAAATAAACACGTTTTGGCAACTTTGGTCAACCCCATGTAAGTTATAGGGCAGGAACAGCACAGTTTTCAAAACGTGTTTTTCAGCCCGAAATAAACGCTTTTTTTCAGCACTTGGAATCACAGTGTAACTGCTTGGCTCAGAAGAGCACACTGAGTCAGCCCTACACCCCAGTGATCAGAAATTGTCAAAACGTGTTTTTCAGCAGAAATAAACACGTTTTGGCAACTTTGGTCACCCCCATGTAAGTTATAGGGCAGGAACAGCACAGTTTTCAAAACGTGTTTTTCAGCCCGAAATAAACGCGTTTTCTCAGCCCTTAGAATCGTAGTGTAACTGCCTGGCTCAGAAGAGCACACAGAGTCAGCCCTTAACCCCAGTGATCAGAAATTGTCAAAACATGTTTTTCAGCAGAAATAAACACGTTTTGGCAACTTTGGTCACCCCCATGTAAGTTATAGGGCAGGAACAGCACAGTTTTCAAAACGTGTTTTTCAGCCCGAAATAAACGCGTTTTCTCAGCCCTTAGAATCGCAGTGTAACTGCTTGGCTCAGAAGAGCACACAGAGTCAGCTCTTAACCCCAGTGATCAGAAATTGTCAAAACATGTTTTTCAGCAGAAATAAACACGTTTTGGCAACTTTGGTCACCCCCATGTAAGTTATAGGGCAGGAACAGCACAGTTTTCAAAACGTGTTTTTCAGCCCGAAATAAACGCTTTTTTTCAGCACTTGGAATCACAGTGTAACTGCTTGGCTCAGAAGAGCACACTGAGTCAGCCCTTAACCCCAGTGATCAGAAATTGTCAAAACGTGTTTTTCAGCAGAAATAAACACGTTTTGGCAACTTTGGTCAACCCCATGTAAGTTATAGGGCAGGAACAGCACAGTTTTCAAAACGTGTTTTTCAGCCCGAAATAAACGCTTTTTTTCAGCACTTGGAATCACAGTGTAACTGCTTGGCTCAGAAGAGCACACTGAGTCAGCCCTACACCCCAGTGATCAGAAATTGTCAAAACGTGTTTTTCAGCAGAAATAAACACGTTTTGGCAACTTTGGTCACCCCCATGTAAGTTATAGGGCAGGAACAGCACAGTTTTCAAAACGTGTTTTTCAGCCCGAAATAAACGCGTTTTCTCAGCCCTTAGAATCGTAGTGTAACTGCCTGGCTCAGAAGAGCACACTGACTCAGCCCTTAACCCCAGTGTGCAGAAATTGTCAAAACGTGTTTTTCAGCAGAAATAAACACGTTTTGGCAACTTTGGTCACCCCCATGTAAGTTATAGGGCAGGAACAGCACAGTTTTCAAAACGTGTTTTTCAGCCCGAAATAAACGCTTTTTCTCAGCCCTTGGAATCGCAGTGTAACTGCCTGGCTCCGAAGAGCACACTGAGTCAGCCCTTAACCCCAGTGATCAGAAATTGTCAAAACGTGTTTTTCAGCAGAAATAAACACGTTTTGGCAACTTTGGTCTCCCCCATGTAAGTTATATGGCTGGAACAGCACAGTTTTCAAAACGTGTTTTTCAGCCCGAAATAAACGCTTTTTCTCAGCCCTTGGAATCGCAGTGTAACTGCCTGGCTCAGAAGAGCACACTGACTCAGCCCTTAACCCCAGTGATCAGAAATTGTCAAAACTTGTTTTTCAGCAGAAATAAACACGTTTTGGCAACTTTGGTCACCCCCATGTAAGTTATAGGGCAGGAACAGCACAGTTTTCAAAACGTGTTTTTCAGCCCGAAATAAACGCGTTTTCTCAGCCCTTAGAATCGCAGTGTAACTGCTTGGCTCAGAAGAGCACACAGAGTCAGCCCTTAACCCCAGTGATCAGAAATTGTCAAAACATGTTTTTCAGCAGAAATAAACACGTTTTGGCAACTTTGGTCACCCCCATGTAAGTTATAGGGCAGGAACAGCACAGTTTTCAAAACGTGTTTTTCAGCCCGAAATAAACGCGTTTTCTCAGCCCTTAGAATCGCAGTGTAACTGCTTGGCTCAGAAGAGCACACAGAGTCAGCCCTTAACCCCAGTGATCAGAAATTGTCAAAACATGTTTTTCAGCAGAAATAAACACGTTTTGGCAACTTTGGTCACCCCCATGTAAGTTATAGGGCAGGAACAGCACAGTTTTCAAAACGTGTTTTTCAGCCCGAAATAAACGCGTTTTCTCAGCCCTTGGAATCGCAGTGTAACTGCCTGGCTCAGAAGAGCACACTGACTCAGCCCTTAACCCCAGTGTGCAGAAATTGTCAAAACGTGTTTTTCAGCAGAAATAAACACGTTTTGGCAACTTTGGTCAACCCCATGTAAGTTATAGGGCAGGAACAGCACAGTTTTCAAAACGTGTTTTTCAGCCCGAAATAAACGCTTTTTTTCAGCACTTGGAATCACAGTGTAACTGCTTGGCTCAGAAGAGCACACTGAGTCAGCCCTTAACCCCAGTGATCAGAAATTGTCAAAACGTGTTTTTCAGCAGAAATAAACACGTTTTGGCAACTTTGGTCACCCCCATGTAAGTTATAGGGCAGGAACAGCACAGTTTTCAAAACGTGTTTTTCAGCCCGAAATAAACGCGTTTTCTCAGCCCTTAGAATCGCAGTGTAACTGCTTGGCTCAGAAGAGCACACAGAGTCAGCCCTTAACCCCAGTGATCAGAAATTGTCAAAACGTGTTTTTCAGCAGAAATAAACACGTTTTGGCAACTTTGGTCACCCCCATGTAAGTTATAGGGCAGGAACAGCACAGTTTTCAAAACGTGTTTTTCAGCCCGAAATAAACGCTTTTTTTCAGCACTTGGAATCACAGTGTAACTGCTTGGCTCAGAAGAGCACACTGAGTCAGCCCTACACCCCAGTGATCAGAAATTGTCAAAACGTGTTTTTCAGCAGAAATAAACACGTTTTGGCAACTTTGGTCACCCCCATGTAAGTTATAGGGCAGGAACAGCACAGTTTTCAAAACGTGTTTTTCAGCCCGAAATAAACGCGTTTTCTCAGCCCTTAGAATCATAGTGTAACTGCCTGGCTCAGAAGAGCACACTGACTCAGCCCTTAACCCCAGTGTGCAGAAATTGTCAAAACGTGTTTTTCAGCAGAAATAAACACGTTTTGGCAACTTTGGTCACCCCCATGTAAGTTATAGGGCAGGAACAGCACAGTTTTCAAAACGTGTTTTTCAGCCCGAAATAAACGCTTTTTCTCAGCCCTTGGAATCGCAGTGTAACTGCCTGGCTCAGAAGAGCACACTGACTCAGCCCTTAACCCCAGTTTGCAGAAATTGTCAAAACGTGTTTTTCAGCAGAAATGAACACGTTTTGGCAACTTTGGTCTCCCCCATGTAAGTTATATGGCTGGAACAGCACAGTTTTCAAAACGTGTTTTTCAGCCCGAAATAAACGCTTTTTCTCAGCCCTTGGAATCGCAGTGTAACTGCCTGGCTCAGAAGAGCACACTGACTCAGCCCTTAACTCCAGTGATCAGAAATTGTCAAAACTTGTTTTTCAGCAGAAATAAACACGTTTTGGCAACTTTGGTCACCCCCATGTAAGTTATAGGGCAGGAACAGCACAGTTTTCAAAACGTGTTTTTCAGCCCGAAATAAACGCGTTTTCTCAGCCCTTAGAATCGCAGTGTAACTGCTTGGCTCAGAAGAGCACACAGAGTCAGCCCTTAACCCCAGTGATCAGAAATTGTCAAAACATGTTTTTCAGCAGAAATAAACACGTTTTGGCAACTTTGGTCACCCCCATGTAAGTTATAGGGCAGGAACAGCAGAGTTTTCAAAACGTGTTTTTCAGCCCGAAATAAACGCTTTTTTTCAGCACTTGGAATCACAGTGTAACTGCTTGGCTCAGAAGAGCACACTGAGTCAGCCCTTAACCCCAGTGATCAGAAATTGTCAAAACGTGTTTTTCAGCAGAAATAAACACGTTTTGGCAACTTTGGTCACCCCCATGTAAGTTATAGGGCAGGAACAACACAGTTTTCAAAACGTGTTTTTCAGCCCGAAATAAACGCGTTTTCTCAGCCCTTGGAATCGCAGTGTAACTGCCTGGCTCAGAAGAGCACACTGACTCAGCCCTTAACCCCAGTGTGCAGAAATTGTCAAAACGTGTTTTTCAGCAGAAATAAACACGTTTTGGCAACTTTGGTCAACCCCATGTAAGTTATAGGGCAGGAACAGCACAGTTTTCAAAACGTGTTTTTCAGCCCGAAATAAACGCTTTTTTTCAGCACTTGGAATCACAGTGTAACTGCTTGGCTCAGAAGAGCACACTGAGTCAGCCCTACACCCCAGTGATCAGAAATTGTCAAAACGTGTTTTTCAGCAGAAATAAACACGTTTTGGCAACTTTGGTCACCCCCATGTAAGTTATAGGGCAGGAACAGCACAGTTTTCAAAACGTGTTTTTCAGCCCGAAATAAACGCGTTTTCTCAGCCCTTAGAATCGTAGTGTAACTGCCTGGCTCAGAAGAGCACACAGAGTCAGCCCTTAACCCCAGTGATCAGAAATTGTCAAAACATGTTTTTCAGCAGAAATAAACACGTTTTGGCAACTTTGGTCACCCCCATGTAAGTTATAGGGCAGGAACAGCACAGTTTTCAAAACGTGTTTTTCAGCCCGAAATAAACGCGTTTTCTCAGCCCTTAGAATCGCAGTGTAACTGCTTGGCTCAGAAGAGCACACAGAGTCAGCCCTTAACCCCAGTGATCAGAAATTGTCAAAACATGTTTTTCAGCAGAAATAAACACGTTTTGGCAACTTTGGTCACCCCCATGTAAGTTATAGGGCAGGAACAGCACAGTTTTCAAAACGTGTTTTTCAGCCCGAAATAAACGCTTTTTTTCAGCACTTGGAATCACAGTGTAACTGCTTGGCTCAGAAGAGCACACTGAGTCAGCCCTACACCCCAGTGATCAGAAATTGTCAAAACGTGTTTTTCAGCAGAAATAAACACGTTTTGGCAACTTTGGTCACCCCCATGTAAGTTATAGGGCAGGAACAGCACAGTTTTCAAAACGTGTTTTTCAGCCCGAAATAAACGCGTTTTCTCAGCCCTTAGAATCGTAGTGTAACTGCCTGGCTCAGAAGAGCACACTGACTCAGCCCTTAACCCCAGTGTGCAGAAATTGTCAAAACGTGTTTTTCAGCAGAAATAAACACGTTTTGGCAACTTTGGTCACCCCCATGTAAGTTATAGGGCAGGAACAGCACAGTTTTCAAAACGTGTTTTTCAGCCCGAAATAAACGCTTTTTCTCAGCCCTTGGAATCGCAGTGTAACTGCCTGGCTCCGAAGAGCACACTGAGTCAGCCCTTAACCCCAGTGATCAGAAATTGTCAAAACGTGTTTTTCAGCAGAAATAAACACGTTTTGGCAACTTTGGTCACCCCCATGTAAGTTATAGGGCAGGAACAGCACAGTTTTCAAAACGTGTTTTTCAGCCCGAAATAAACGCGTTTTCTCAGCCCTTAGAATCGCAGTGTAACTGCTTGGCTCAGAAGAGCACACAGAGTCAGCCCTTAACCCCAGTGATCAGAAATTGTCAAAACATGTTTTTCAGCAGAAATAAACACGTTTTGGCAACTTTGGTCACCCCCATGTAAGTTATAGGGCAGGAACAGCACAGTTTTCAAAACGTGTTTTTCTGCCCGAAATAAACGCGTTTTCTCAGCCCTTGGAATCGCAGTGTAACTGCCTGGCTCAGAAGAGCACACTGACTCAGCCCTTAACCCCAGTGTGCAGAAATTGTCAAAACGTGTTTTTCAGCAGAAATAAACACGTTTTGGCAACTTTGGTCAACCCCATGTAAGTTATAGGGCAGGAACAGCACAGTTTTCAAAACGTGTTTTTCAGCCCGAAATAAACGCTTTTTTTCAGCACTTGGAATCACAGTGTAACTGCTTGGCTCAGAAGAGCACACTGAGTCAGCCCTTAACCCCAGTGATCAGAAATTGTCAAAACGTGTTTTTCAGCAGAAATAAACACGTTTTGGCAACTTTGGTCACCCCCATGTAAGTTATAGGGCAGGAACAGCACAGTTTTCAAAACGTGTTTTTCAGTCCGAAATAAACGCGTTTTCTCAGCCCTTAGAATCGCAGTGTAACTGCCTGGCTCAGAAGAGCACACTGACTCAGCCCTTAACCCCAGTGTGCAGAAATTGTCAAAACGTGTTTTTCAGCAGAAATAAACACGTTTTGGCAACTTTGGTCACCCCCATGTAAGTTATAGGGCAGGAACAGCACAGTTTTCAAAACGTGTTTTTCAGCCCGAAATAAACGCTTTTTTTCAGCACTTGGAATCACAGTGTAACTGCTTGGCTCAGAAGAGCACACTGAGTCAGCCCTACACCCCAGTGATCAGAAATTGTCAAAACGTGTTTTTCAGCAGAAATAAACACGTTTTGGCAACTTTGGTCACCCCCATGTAAGTTATAGGGCAGGAACAGCACAGTTTTCAAAACGTGTTTTTCAGCCCGAAATAAACGCGTTTTCTCAGCCCTTAGAATCATAGTGTAACTGCCTGGCTCAGAAGAGCACACTGACTCAGCCCTTAACCCCAGTGTGCAGAAATTGTCAAAACGTGTTTTTCAGCAGAAATAAACACGTTTTGGCAACTTTGGTCACCCCCATGTAAGTTATAGGGCAGGAACAGCACAGTTTTCAAAACGTGTTTTTCAGCCCGAAATAAACGCTTTTTTTCAGCACTTGGAATCACAGTGTAACTGCTTGGCTCAGAAGAGCACACTGAGTCAGCCCTACACCCCAGTGATCAGAAATTGTCAAAACGTGTTTTTCAGCAGAAATAAACACGTTTTGGCAACTTTGGTCACCCCCATGTAAGTTATAGGGCAGGAACAGCACAGTTTTCAAAACGTGTTTTTCAGCCCGAAATAAACGCGTTTTCTCAGCCCTTAGAATCGTAGTGTAACTGCCTGGCTCAGAAGAGCACACAGAGTCAGCCCTTAACCCCAGTGATCAGAAATTGTCAAAACATGTTTTTCAGCAGAAATAAACACGTTTTGGCAACTTTGGTCACCCCCATGTAAGTTATAGGGCAGGAACAGCACAGTTTTCAAAACGTGTTTTTCAGCCCGAAATAAACGCGTTTTCTCAGCCCTTAGAATCGCAGTGTAACTGCTTGGCTCAGAAGAGCACACAGAGTCAGCCCTTAACCCCAGTGATCAGAAATTGTCAAAACATGTTTTTCAGCAGAAATAAACACGTTTTGGCAACTTTGGTCACCCCCATGTAAGTTATAGGGCAGGAACAGCACAGTTTTCAAAACGTGTTTTTCAGCCCGAAATAAACGCTTTTTTTCAGCACTTGGAATCACAGTGTAACTGCTTGGCTCAGAAGAGCACACTGAGTCAGCCCTACACCCCAGTGATCAGAAATTGTCAAAACGTGTTTTTCAGCAGAAATAAACACGTTTTGGCAACTTTGGTCACCCCCATGTAAGTTATAGGGCAGGAACAGCACAGTTTTCAAAACGTGTTTTTCAGCCCGAAATAAACGCGTTTTCTCAGCCCTTAGAATCGTAGTGTAACTGCCTGGCTCAGAAGAGCACACTGACTCAGCCCTTAACCCCAGTGTGCAGAAATTGTCAAAACGTGTTTTTCAGCAGAAATAAACACGTTTTGGCAACTTTGGTCACCCCCATGTAAGTTATAGGGCAGGAACAGCACAGTTTTCAAAACGTGTTTTTCAGCCCGAAATAAACGCTTTTTCTCAGCCCTTGGAATCGCAGTGTAACTGCCTGGCTCCGAAGAGCACACTGAGTCAGCCCTTAACCCCAGTGATCAGAAATTGTCAAAACGTGTTTTTCAGCAGAAATAAACACGTTTTGGCAACTTTGGTCTCCCCCATGTAAGTTATATGGCTGGAACAGCACAGTTTTCAAAACGTGTTTTTCAGCCCGAAATAAACGCTTTTTCTCAGCCCTTGGAATCGCAGTGTAACTGCCTGGCTCAGAAGAGCACACTGACTCAGCCCTTAACCCCAGTGATCAGAAATTGTCAAAACTTGTTTTTCAGCAGAAATAAACACGTTTTGGCAACTTTGGTCACCCCCATGTAAGTTATAGGGCAGGAACAGCACAGTTTTCAAAACGTGTTTTTCAGCCCGAAATAAACGCGTTTTCTCAGCCCTTAGAATCGCAGTGTAACTGCTTGGCTCAGAAGAGCACACAGAGTCAGCCCTTAACCCCAGTGATCAGAAATTGTCAAAACATGTTTTTCAGCAGAAATAAACACGTTTTGGCAACTTTGGTCACCCCCATGTAAGTTATAGGGCAGGAACAGCACAGTTTTCAAAACGTGTTTTTCAGCCCGAAATAAACGCGTTTTCTCAGCCCTTAGAATCGCAGTGTAACTGCTTGGCTCAGAAGAGCACACAGAGTCAGCCCTTAACCCCAGTGATCAGAAATTGTCAAAACATGTTTTTCAGCAGAAATAAACACGTTTTGGCAACTTTGGTCACCCCCATGTAAGTTATAGGGCAGGAACAGCACAGTTTTCAAAACGTGTTTTTCTGCCCGAAATAAACGCGTTTTCTCAGCCCTTGGAATCGCAGTGTAACTGCCTGGCTCAGAAGAGCACACTGACTCAGCCCTTAACCCCAGTGTGCAGAAATTGTCAAAACGTGTTTTTCAGCAGAAATAAACACGTTTTGGCAACTTTGGTCAACCCCATGTAAGTTATAGGGCAGGAACAGCACAGTTTTCAAAACGTGTTTTTCAGCCCGAAATAAACGCTTTTTTTCAGCACTTGGAATCACAGTGTAACTGCTTGGCTCAGAAGAGCACACTGAGTCAGCCCTTAACCCCAGTGATCAGAAATTGTCAAAACGTGTTTTTCAGCAGAAATAAACACGTTTTGGCAACTTTGGTCACCCCCATGTAAGTTATAGGGCAGGAACAGCACAGTTTTCAAAACGTGTTTTTCAGTCCGAAATAAACGCGTTTTCTCAGCCCTTAGAATCGCAGTGTAACTGCCTGGCTCAGAAGAGCACACTGACTCAGCCCTTAACCCCAGTGTGCAGAAATTGTCAAAACGTGTTTTTCAGCAGAAATAAACACGTTTTGGCAACTTTGGTCACCCCCATGTAAGTTATAGGGCAGGAACAGCACAGTTTTCAAAACGTGTTTTTCAGCCCGAAATAAACGCTTTTTTTCAGCACTTGGAATCACAGTGTAACTGCTTGGCTCAGAAGAGCACACTGAGTCAGCCCTACACCCCAGTGATCAGAAATTGTCAAAACGTGTTTTTCAGCAGAAATAAACACGTTTTGGCAACTTTGGTCACCCCCATGTAAGTTATAGGGCAGGAACAGCACAGTTTTCAAAACGTGTTTTTCAGCCCGAAATAAACGCGTTTTCTCAGCCCTTAGAATCATAGTGTAACTGCCTGGCTCAGAAGAGCACACTGACTCAGCCCTTAACCCCAGTGTGCAGAAATTGTCAAAACGTGTTTTTCAGCAGAAATAAACACGTTTTGGCAACTTTGGTCACCCCCATGTAAGTTATAGGGCAGGAACAGCACAGTTTTCAAAACGTGTTTTTCAGCCCGAAATAAACGCTTTTTCTCATCCCTTGGAATCGCAGTGTAACTGCCTGGCTCAGAAGAGCACACTGAGTCAGCCCTTAACCCCAGTGATCAGAAATTGTCAAAACGTGTTTTTCAGCAGAAATAAACACGTTTTGGCAACTTTGGTCTCCCCCATGTAAGTTATATGGCTGGAACAGCACAGTTTTCAAAACGTGTTTTTCAGCCCGAAATAAACGCTTTTTCTCAGCCCTTGGAATCGCAGTGTAACTGCCTGGCTCAGAAGAGCACACTGACTCAGCCCTTAACCCCAGTGCTCAGAAATTGTCAAAACTTGTTTTTCAGCAGAAATAAACACGTTTTGGCAACTTTGGTCACCCCCATGTAAGTTATAGGGCAGGAACAGCACAGTTTTCAAAACGTGTTTTTCAGCCCGAAATAAACGTGTTTTCTCAGCCCTTAGAATCGCAGTGTAACTGCTTGGCTCAGAAGAGCACACAGAGTCAGCCCTTAACCCCAGTGATCAGAAATTGTCAAAACGTGTTTTTCAGCAGAAATAAACACGTTTTGGCAACTTTGGTCACCCCCATGTAAGTTATAGGGCAGGAACAGCACAGTTTTAAAAACGTGTTTTTCAGCCTGAAATAAACGCGTTTTCTCAGCCCTTGGAATCGCAGTGTAACTGCCTGGCTCAGAAGAGCACACTGACTCAGCCCTTAACCCCAGTGTGCAGAAATTGTCAAAACGTGTTTTTCAGCAGAAATAAACACGTTTTGGCAACTTTGGTCAACCCCATGTAAGTTATAGGGCAGGAACAGCACAGTTTTCAAAACGTGTTTTTCAGCCCGAAATAAACGCTTTTTTTCAGCACTTGGAATCACAGTGTAACTGCTTGGCTCAGAAGAGCACACTGAGTCAGCCCTTAACCCCAGTGATCAGAAATTGTCAAAACGTGTTTTTCAGCAGAAATAAACACGTTTTGGCAACTTTGGTCACCCCCAAGTAAGTTATAGGGCAGGAACAACACAGTTTTCAAAACGTGTTTTTCTGCCCGAAATAAACGCGTTTTCTCAGCCCTTGGAATCGCAGTGTAACTGCCTGGCTCAGAAGAGCACACTGACTCAGCCCTTAACCCCAGTGTGCAGAAATTGTCAAAACGTGTTTTTCAGCAGAAATAAACACGTTTTGGCAACTTTGGTCAACCCCATGTAAGTTATAGGGCAGGAACAGCACAGTTTTCAAAACGTGTTTTTCAGCCCGAAATAAACGCTTTTTTTCAGCACTTGGAATCACAGTGTAACTGCTTGGCTCAGAAGAGCACACTGAGTCAGCCCTTAACCCCAGTGATCAGAAATTGTCAAAACGTGTTTTTCAGCAGAAATAAACACGTTTTGGCAACTTTGGTCACCCCCATGTAAGTTATAGGGCAGGAACAGCACAGTTTTCAAAACGTGTTTTTCAGCCCGAAATAAACGCGTTTTCTCAGCCCTTAGAATCGCAGTGTAACTGCCTGGCTCAGAAGAGCACACTGACTCAGCCCTTAACCCCAGTGTGCAGAAATTGTCAAAACGTGTTTTTCAGCAGAAATAAACACGTTTTGGCAACTTTGGTCACCCCCATGTAAGTTATAGGGCAGGAACAGCACAGTTTTCAAAACGTGTTTTTCAGCCCGAAATAAACGCTTTTTTTCAGCACTTGGAATCACAGTGTAACTGCTTGGCTCAGAAGAGCACACTGAGTCAGCCCTTAACCCCAGTGATCAGAAATTGTCAAAACGTGTTTTTCAGCAGAAATAAACACGTTTTGGCAACTTTGGTCACCCCCATGTAAGTTATAGGGCAGGAACAACACAGTTTTCAAAACGTGTTTTTCAGCCCGAAATAAACGCGTTTTCTCAGCCCTTGGAATCGCAGTGTAACTGCCTGGCTCAGAAGAGCACACTGACTCAGCCCTTAACCCCAGTGTGCAGAAATTGTCAAAACGTGTTTTTCAGCAGAAATAAACACGTTTTGGCAACTTTGGTCAACCCCATGTAAGTTATAGGGCAGGAACAGCACAGTTTTCAAAACGTGTTTTTCAGCCCGAAATAAACGCTTTTCTTCAGCACTTGGAATAACAGTGTAACTGCTTGGCTCAGAGAAGCACACTGAGTCAGCCCTTAACCCCAGTGATCAGAAATTGTCAAAACGTGTTTTTCAGCAGAAATAAACACGTTTTGGCAACTTTGGTCACCCCCATGTAAGTTATAGGGCAGGAACAGCACAGTTTTCAAAACGTGTTTTTCAGCCCGAAATAAACGCGTTTTCTCAGCCCTTAGAATCGCAGTGTAACTGCCTGGCTCAGAAGAGCACACTGACTCAGCCCTTAACCCCAGTGTGCAGAAATTGTCAAAACGTGTTTTTCAGCAGAAATAAACACGTGTTGGCAACTTTGGTCACCCCCATGTAAGTTATAGGGCAGGAACAGCACAGTTTTCAAAACGTGTTTTTCAGCCCGAAATAAACGCTTTTTCTCAGCCCTTGGAATCGCAGTGTAACTGCCTGGCTCCGAAGAGCACACTGAGTCAGCCCTTAACCCCAGTTATCAGAAATTGTCAAAACGTGTTTTTCAGCAGAAATAAACACGTTTTGGCAACTTTGGTCTCCCCCATGTAAGTTATATGGCTGGAACAGCACAGTTTTCAAAACGTGTTTTTCAGCCCGAAATAAACGCTTTTTCTCAGCCCTTGGAATCGCAGTGTAACTGCCTGGCTCAGAAGAGCACACTGACTCAGCCCTTAACCCCAGTGATCAGAAATTGTCAAAACTTGTTTTTCAGCAGAAATAAACACGTTTTGGCAACTTTGGTCACCCCCATGTAAGTTATAGGGCAGGAACAGCACAGTTTTCAAAACGTGTTTTTCAGCCCGAAATAAACGCGTTTTCTCAGCCCTTAGAATCGCAGTGTAACTGCTTGGCTCAGAAGAGCACACAGAGTCAGCCCTTAACCCCAGTGATCAGAAAATGTCAAAACATGTTTTTCAGCAGAAATAAACACGTTTTGGCAACTTTGGTCACCCCCATGTAAGTTATAGGGCAGGAACAGCACAGTTTTCAAAACGTGTTTTTCAGCCCGAAATAAACGCTTTTTTTCAGCACTTGGAATCACAGTGTAACTGCTTGGCTCAGAAGAGCACACTGAGTCAGCCCTTAACCCCAGTGATCAGAAATTGTCAAAACGTGTTTTTCAGCAGAAATAAACACGTTTTGGCAACTTTGGTCACCCCCATGTAAGTTATAGGGCAGGAACAACAGTTTTCAAAACGTGTTTTTCTGCCCGAAATAAACGCGTTTTCTCAGCCCTTGGAATCGCAGTGTAACTGCCTGGCTCAGAAGAGCACACTGACTCAGCCCTTAACCCCAGTGTGCAGAAATTGTCAAAACGTGTTTTTCAGCAGAAATAAACACGTTTTGGCAACTTTGGTCAACCCCATGTAAGTTATAGGGCAGGAACAGCACAGTTTTCAAAACGTGTTTTTCAGCCCGAAATAAACGCTTTTTTTCAGCACTTGGAATCACAGTGTAACTGCTTGGCTCAGAAGAGCACACTGAGTCAGCCCTTAACCCCAGTGATCAGAAATTGTCAAAACGTGTTTTTCAGCAGAAATAAACACGTTTTGGCAACTTTGGTCACCCCCATGTAAGTTATAGGGCAGGAACAGCACAGTTTTCAAAACGTGTTTTTCAGTCCGAAATAAACGCGTTTTCTCAGCCCTTAGAATCGCAGTGTAACTGCCTGGCTCAGAAGAGCACACTGACTCAGCCCTTAACCCCAGTGTGCAGAAATTGTCAAAACGTGTTTTTCAGCAGAAATAAACACGTTTTGGCAACTTTGGTCACCCCCATGTAAGTTATAGGGCAGGAACAGCACAGTTTTCAAAACGTGTTTTTCAGCCCGAAATAAACGCTTTTTTTCAGCACTTGGAATCACAGTGTAACTGCTTGGCTCAGAAGAGCACACTGAGTCAGCCCTACACCCCAGTGATCAGAAATTGTCAAAACGTGTTTTTCAGCAGAAATAAACACGTTTTGGCAACTTTGGTCACCCCCATGTAAGTTATAGGGCAGGAACAGCACAGTTTTCAAAACGTGTTTTTCAGCCCGAAATAAACGCGTTTTCTCAGCCCTTAGAATCATAGTGTAACTGCCTGGCTCAGAAGAGCACACTGACTCAGCCCTTAACCCCAGTGTGCAGAAATTGTCAAAACGTGTTTTTCAGCAGAAATAAACACGTTTTGGCAACTTTGGTCACCCCCATGTAAGTTATAGGGCAGGAACAGCACAGTTTTCAAAACGTGTTTTTCAGCCCGAAATAAACGCTTTTTCTCATCCCTTGGAATCGCAGTGTAACTGCCTGGCTCAGAAGAGCACACTGAGTCAGCCCTTAACCCCAGTGATCAGAAATTGTCAAAACGTGTTTTTCAGCAGAAATGAACACGTTTTGGCAACTTTGGTCTCCCCCATGTAAGTTATATGGCTGGAACAGCACAGTTTTCAAAACGTGTTTTTCAGCCCGAAATAAACGCTTTTTCTCAGCCCTTGGAATCGCAGTGTAACTGCCTGGCTCAGAAGAGCACACTGACTCAGCCCTTAACCCCAGTGATCAGAAATTGTCAAAACTTGTTTTTCAGCAGAAATAAACACGTTTTGGCAACTTTGGTCACCCCCATGTAAGTTATAGGGCAGGAACAGCACAGTTTTCAAAACGTGTTTTTCAGCCCGAAATAAACGCGTTTTCTCAGCCCTTAGAATCGCAGTGTAACTGCTTGGCTCAGAAGAGCACACAGAGTCAGCCCTTAACCCCAGTGATCAGAAATTGTCAAAACATGTTTTTCAGCAGAAATAAACACGTTTTGGCAACTTTGGTCACCCCCATGTAAGTTATAGGGCAGGAACAGCACAGTTTTCAAAACGTGTTTTTCAGCCCGAAATAAACGCGTTTTCTCAGCCCTTAGAATCGCAGTGTAACTGCTTGGCTCAGAAGAGCACACAGAGTCAGCCCTTAACCCCAGTGATCAGAAATTGTCAAAACATGTTTTTCAGCAGAAATAAACACGTTTTGGCAACTTTGGTCACCCCCATGTAAGTTATAGGGCAGGAACAGCAGAGTTTTCAAAACGTGTTTTTCAGCCCGAAATAAACGCTTTTTTTCAGCACTTGGAATCACAGTGTAACTGCTTGGCTCAGAAGAGCACACTGAGTCAGCCCTTAACCCCAGTGATCAGAAATTGTCAAAACGTGTTTTTCAGCAGAAATAAACACGTTTTGGCAACTTTGGTCACCCCCATGTAAGTTATAGGGCAGGAACAACACAGTTTTCAAAACGTGTTTTTCAGCCCGAAATAAACGCGTTTTCTCAGCCCTTGGAATCGCAGTGTAACTGCCTGGCTCAGAAGAGCACACTGACTCAGCCCTTAACCCCAGTGTGCAGAAATTGTCAAAACGTGTTTTTCAGCAGAAATAAACACGTTTTGGCAACTTTGGTCAACCCCATGTAAGTTATAGGGCAGGAACAGCACAGTTTTCAAAACGTGTTTTTCAGCCCGAAATAAACGCTTTTTTTCAGCACTTGGAATCACAGTGTAACTGCTTGGCTCAGAAGAGCACACTGAGTCAGCCCTACACCCCAGTGATCAGAAATTGTCAAAACGTGTTTTTCAGCAGAAATAAACACGTTTTGGCAACTTTGGTCACCCCCATGTAAGTTATAGGGCAGGAACAGCACAGTTTTCAAAACGTGTTTTTCAGCCCGAAATAAACGCGTTTTCTCAGCCCTTAGAATCGTAGTGTAACTGCCTGGCTCAGAAGAGCACACAGAGTCAGCCCTTAACCCCAGTGATCAGAAATTGTCAAAACATGTTTTTCAGCAGAAATAAACACGTTTTGGCAACTTTGGTCACCCCCATGTAAGTTATAGGGCAGGAACAGCACAGTTTTCAAAACGTGTTTTTCAGCCCGAAATAAACGCGTTTTCTCAGCCCTTAGAATCGCAGTGTAACTGCTTTGCTCAGAAGAGCACACAGAGTCAGCCCTTAACCCCAGTGATCAGAAATTGTCAAAACATGTTTTTCAGCAGAAATAAACACGTTTTGGCAACTTTGGTCACCCCCATGTAAGTTATAGGGCAGGAACAGCACAGTTTTCAAAACGTGTTTTTCAGCCCGAAATAAACGCTTTTTTTCAGCACTTGGAATCACAGTGTAACTGCTTGGCTCAGAAGAGCACACTGAGTCAGCCCTTAACCCCAGTGATCAGAAATTGTCAAAACGTGTTTTTCAGCAGAAATAAACACGTTTTGGCAACTTTGGTCAACCCCATGTAAGTTATAGGGCAGGAACAGCACAGTTTTCAAAACGTGTTTTTCAGCCCGAAATAAACGCTTTTTTTCAGCACTTGGAATCACAGTGTAACTGCTTGGCTCAGAAGAGCACACTGAGTCAGCCCTACACCCCAGTGATCAGAAATTGTCAAAACGTGTTTTTCAGCAGAAATAAACACGTTTTGGCAACTTTGGTCACCCCCATGTAAGTTATAGGGCAGGAACAGCACAGTTTTCAAAACGTGTTTTTCAGCCCGAAATAAACGCGTTTTCTCAGCCCTTAGAATCGCAGTGTAACTGCCTGGCTCAGAAGAGCACACTGACTCAGCCCTTAACCCCAGTGTGCAGAAATTGTCAAAACGTGTTTTTCAGCAGAAATAAACACGTTTTGGCAACTTTGGTCACCCCCATGTAAGTTATAGGGCAGGAACAGCACAGTTTTCAAAACGTGTTTTTCAGCCCGAAATAAACGCTTTTTCTCAGCCCTTGGAATCGCAGTGTAACTGCCTGGCTCCGAAGAGCACACTGAGTCAGCCCTTAACCCCAGTGATCAGAAATTGTCAAAACGTGTTTTTCAGCAGAAATAAACACGTTTTGGCAACTTTGGTCTCCCCCATGTAAGTTATATGGCTGGAACAGCACAGTTTTCAAAACGTGTTTTTCAGCCCGAAATAAACGCTTTTTCTCAGCCCTTGGAATCGCAGTGTAACTGCCTGGCTCAGAAGAGCACACTGACTCAGCCCTTAACCCCAGTGATCAGAAATTGTCAAAACTTGTTTTTCAGCAGAAATAAACACGTTTTGGCAACTTTGGTCACCCCCATGTAAGTTATAGGGCAGGAACAGCACAGTTTTCAAAACGTGTTTTTCAGCCCGAAATAAACGCGTTTTCTCAGCCCTTAGAATCGCAGTGTAACTGCTTGGCTCAGAAGAGCACACAGAGTCAGCCCTTAACCCCAGTGATCAGAAATTGTCAAAACATGTTTTTCAGCAGAAATAAACACGTTTTGGCAACTTTGGTCACCCCCATGTAAGTTATAGGGCAGGAACAACACAGTTTTCAAAACGTGTTTTTCTGCCCGAAATAAACGCGTTTTCTCAGCCCTTGGAATCGCAGTGTAACTGCATGGCTCAGAAAAGCACACTGACTCAGCCCTTAACCCCAGTGTGCAGAAATTGTCAAAACGTGTTTTTCAGCAGAAATAAACACGTTTTGGCAACTTTGGTCAACCCCATGTAAGTTATAGGGCAGGAACAGCACAGTTTTCAAAACGTGTTTTTCAGCCCGAAATAAACGCTTTTTTTCAGCACTTGGAATCACAGTGTAACTGCTTGGCTCAGAAGAGCACACTGAGTCAGCCCTTAACCCCAGTGATCAGAAATTGTCAAAACGTGTTTTTCAGCAGAAATAAACACGTTTTGGCAACTTTGGTCACCCCCATGTAAGTTATAGGGCAGGAACAGCACAGTTTTCAAAACGTGTTTTTCAGTCCGAAATAAACGCGTTTTCTCAGCCCTTAGAATCGCAGTGTAACTGCCTGGCTCAGAAGAGCACACTGACTCAGCCCTTAACCCCAGTGTGCAGAAATTGTCAAAACGTGTTTTTCAGCAGAAATAAACACGTTTTGGCAACTTTGGTCACCCCCATGTAAGTTATAGGGCAGGAACAGCACAGTTTTCAAAACGTGTTTTTCAGCCCGAAATAAACGCTTTTTTTCAGCACTTGGAATCACAGTGTAACTGCTTGGCTCAGAAGAGCACACTGAGTCAGCCCTACACCCCAGTGATCAGAAATTGTCAAAACGTGTTTTTCAGCAGAAATAAACACGTTTTGGCAACTTTGGTCACCCCCATGTAAGTTATAGGGCAGGAACAGCACAGTTTTCAAAACGTGTTTTTCAGCCCGAAATAAACGCGTTTTCTCAGCCCTTAGAATCATAGTGTAACTGCCTGGCTCAGAAGAGCACACTGACTCAGCCCTTAACCCCAGTGTGCAGAAATTGTCAAAACGTGTTTTTCAGCAGAAATAAACACGTTTTGGCAACTTTGGTCACCCCCATGTAAGTTATAGGGCAGGAACAGCACAGTTTTCAAAACGTGTTTTTCAGCCCGAAATAAACGCTTTTTCTCATCCCTTGGAATCGCAGTGTAACTGCCTGGCTCAGAAGAGCACACTGAGTCAGCCCTTAACCCCAGTGATCAGAAATTGTCAAAACGTGTTTTTCAGCAGAAATAAACACGTTTTGGCAACTTTGGTCACCCCCATGTAAGTTATAGGGCAGGAACAACACAGTTTTCAAAACGTGTTTTTCAGCCCGAAATAAACGCGTTTTCTCAGCCCTTGGAATCGCAGTGTAACTGCCTGGCTCAGAAGAGCACACTGACTCAGCCCTTAACCCCAGTGTGCAGAAATTGTCAAAACGTGTTTTTCAGCAGAAATAAACACGTTTTGGCAACTTTGGTCACCCCAATGTAAGTTATAGGGCAGGAACAGCACAGTTTTCAAAACGTGTTTTTCAGCCCGAAATAAACGCTTTTTTTCAGCACTTGGAATCACAGTGTAACTGCTTGGCTCAGAAGAGCACACTGAGTCAGCCCTACACCCCAGTGATCAGAAATTGTCAAAACGTGTTTTTCAGCAGAAATAAACACGTTTTGGCAACTTTGGTCACCCCCATGTAAGTTATAGGGCAGGAACAGCACAGTTTTCAAAACGTGTTTTTCAGCCCGAAATAAACGCGTTTTCTCAGCCTTTAGAATCGTAGTGTAACTGCCTGGCTCAGAAGAGCACACTGACTCAGCCCTTAACCCCAGTGTGCAGAAATTGTCAAAACGTGTTTTTCAGCAGAAATAAACACGTTTTGGCAACTTTGGTCACCCCCATGTAAGTTATAGGGCAGGAACAGCACAGTTTTCAAAACGTGTTTTTCAGCCCGAAATAAACGCTTTTTCTCAGCCCTTGGAATCGCAGTGTAACTGCCTGGCTCCGAAGAGCACACTGAGTCAGCCCTTAACCCCAGTGATCAGAAATTGTCAAAACGTGTTTTTCAGCAGAAATAAACACGTTTTGGCAACTTTGGTCTCCCCCATGTAAGTTATATGGCTGGAACAGCACAGTTTTCAAAACGTGTTTTTCAGCCCGAAATAAACGCTTTTTCTCAGCCCTTGGAATCGCAGTGTAACTGCCTGGCTCAGAAGAGCACACTGACTCAGCCCTTAACCCCAGTGATCAGAAATTGTCAAAACTTGTTTTTCAGCAGAAATAAACACGTTTTGGCAACTTTGGTCACCCCCATGTAAGTTATAGGGCAGGAACAGCACAGTTTTCAAAACGTGTTTTTCAGCCCGAAATAAACGCGTTTTCTCAGCCCTTAGAATCGCAGTGTAACTGCTTGGCTCAGAAGAGCACACAGAGTCAGCCCTTAACCCCAGTGATCAGAAATTGTCAAAACATGTTTTTCAGCAGAAATAAACACGTTTTGGCAACTTTGGTCACCCCCATGTAAGTTATAGGGCAGGAACAGCACAGTTTTCAAAACGTGTTTTTCAGCCCGAAATAAACGCGTTTTCTCAGCCCTTAGAATCGCAGTGTAACTGCTTGGCTCAGAAGAGCACACAGAGTCAGCCCTTAACCCCAGTGATCAGAAATTGTCAAAACATGTTTTTCAGCAGAAATAAACACGTTTTGGCAACTTTGGTCACCCCCATGAAAGTTATAGGGCAGGAACAGCACAGTTTTCAAAACGTGTTTTTCAGCCCGAAATAAACGCTTTTTCTCAGCCCTTGGAATCGCAGTGTAACTGCTTGGCTCAGAAGAGCACACTGAGTCAGCCCTTAACCCCAGTGATCAGAAATTGTCAAAACGTGTTTTTCAGCAGAAATAAACACGTTTTGGCAACTTTGGTCAACCCCATTTAAGTTATAGGGCAGGAACAGCACAGTTTTCAAAACGTGTTTTTCAGCCCGAAATAAACGCTTTTTTTCAGCACTTGGAATCACAGTGTAACTGCTTGGCTCAGAAGAGCACACTGAGTCAGCCCTTAACCCCAGTGATCAGAAATTGTCAAAACGTGTTTTTCAGCAGAAATAAACACGTTTTGGCAACTTTGGTCACCCCCATGTAAGTTATAGGGCAGGAACAGCACAGTTTTCAAAACGTGTTTTTCAGCCCGAAATAAACGCGTTTTCTCAGCCCTTAGAATCGCAGTGTAACTGCTTGGCTCAGAAGAGCACACAGAGTCAGCCCTTAACCCCAGTGATCAGAAATTGTCAAAACATGTTTTTCAGCAGAAATAAACACGTTTTGGCAACTTTGGTCACCCCCATGTAAGTTATAGGGCAGGAACAGCACAGTTTTCAAAACGTGTTTTTCAGCCCGAAATAAACGCTTTTTTTCAGCACTTGGAATCACAGTGTAACTGCTTGGCTCAGAAGAGCACACTGAGTCAGCCCTTAACCCCAGTGATCAGAAATTGTCAAAACGTGTTTTTCAGCAGAAATAAACACGTTTTGGCAACTTTGGTCACCCCCATGTAAGTTATAGGGCAGGAACAACACAGTTTTCAAAACGTGTTTTTCTGCCCGAAATAAACGCGTTTTCTCAGCCCTTGGAATCGCAGTGTAACTGCCTGGCTCAGAAGAGCACACTGACTCAGCCCTTAACCCCAGTGTGCAGAAATTGTCAAAACGTGTTTTTCAGCAGAAATAAACACGTTTTGGCAACTTTGGTCAACCCCATGTAAGTTATAGGGCAGGAACAGCACAGTTTTCAAAACGTGTTTTTCAGCCCGAAATAAACGCTTTTTTTCAGCACTTGGAATCACAGTGTAACTGCTTGGCTCAGAAGAGCACACTGAGTCAGCCCTTAACCCCAGTGATCAGAAGTTGTCAAAACGTGTTTTTCAGCAGAAATAAACACGTTTTGGCAACTTTGGTCACCCCCATGTAAGTTATAGGGCAGGAACAGCACAGTTTTCAAAACGTGTTTTTCAGTCCGAAATAAACGCGTTTTCTCAGCCCTTAGAATCGCAGTGTAACTGCCTGGCTCAGAAGAGCACACTGACTCAGCCCTTAACCCCAGTGTGCAGAAATTGTCAAAACGTGTTTTTCAGCAGAAATAAACACGTTTTGGCAACTTTGGTCACCCCCATGTAAGTTATAGGGCAGGAACAGCACAGTTTTCAAAACGTGTTTTTCAGCCCGAAATAAACGCTTTTTTTCAGCACTTGGAATCACAGTGTAACTGCTTGGCTCAGAAGAGCACACTGAGTCAGCCCTACACCCCAGTGATCAGAAATTGTCAAAACGTGTTTTTCAGCAGAAATAAACACGTTTTGGCAACTTTGGTCACCCCCATGTAAGTTATAGGGCAGGAACAGCACAGTTTTCAAAACGTGTTTTTCAGCCCGAAATAAACGCGTTTTCTCAGCCCTTAGAATCATAGTGTAACTGCCTGGCTCAGAAGAGCACACTGACTCAGCCCTTAACCCCAGTGTGCAGAAATTGTCAAAACGTGTTTTTCAGCAGAAATAAACACGTTTTGGCAACTTTGGTCACCCCCATGTAAGTTATAGGGCAGGAACAGCACAGTTTTCAAAACGTGTTTTTCAGCCCGAAATAAACGCTTTTTCTCATCCCTTGGAATCGCAGTGTAACTGCCTGGCTCAGAAGAGCACACTGAGTCAGCCCTTAACCCCAGTGATCAGAAATTGTCAAAACGTGTTTTTCAGCAGAAATGAACACGTTTTGGCAACTTTGGTCTCCCCCATGTAAGTTATATGGCTGGAACAGCACAGTTTTCAAAACGTGTTTTTCAGCCCGAAATAAACGCTTTTTCTCAGCCCTTGGAATCGCAGTGTAACTGCCTGGCTCAGAAGAGCACACTGACTCAGCCCTTAACTCCAGTGATCAGAAATTGTCAAAACTTGTTTTTCAGCAGAAATAAACACGTTTTGGCAACTTTGGTCACCCCCATGTAAGTTATAGGGCAGGAACAGCACAGTTTTCAAAACGTGTTTTTCAGCCCGAAATAAACGCGTTTTCTCAGCCCTTAGAATCGCAGTGTAACTGCTTGGCTCAGAAGAGCACACAGAGTCAGCCCTTAACCCCAGTGATCAGAAATTGTCAAAACATGTTTTTCAGCAGAAATAAACACGTTTTGGCAACTTTGGTCACCCCCATGTAAGTTATAGGGCAGGAACAGCACAGTTTTCAAAACGTGTTTTTCAGCCCGAAATAAACGCGTTTTCTCAGCCCTTAGAATCGCAGTGTAACTGCTTGGCTCAGAAGAGCACACAGAGTCAGCCCTTAACCCCAGTGATCAGAAATTGTCAAAACATGTTTTTCAGCAGAAATAAACACGTTTTGGCAACTTTGGTCACCCCCATGTAAGTTATAGGGCAGGAACAGCAGAGTTTTCAAAACGTGTTTTTCAGCCCGAAATAAACGCTTTTTTTCAGCACTTGGAATCACAGTGTAACTGCTTGGCTCAGAAGAGCACACTGAGTCAGCCCTTAACCCCAGTGATCAGAAATTGTCAAAACGTGTTTTTCAGCAGAAATAAACACGTTTTGGCAACTTTGGTCACCCCCATGTAAGTTATAGGGCAGGAACAACACAGTTTTCAAAACGTGTTTTTCAGCCCGAAATAAACGCGTTTTCTCAGCCCTTGGAATCGCAGTGTAACTGCCTGGCTCAGAAGAGCACACTGACTCAGCCCTTAACCCCAGTGTGCAGAAATTGTCAAAACGTGTTTTTCAGCAGAAATAAACACGTTTTGGCAACTTTGGTCAACCCCATGTAAGTTATAGGGCAGGAACAGCACAGTTTTCAAAACGTGTTTTTCAGCCCGAAATAAACGCTTTTTTTCAGCACTTGGAATCACAGTGTAACTGCTTGGCTCAGAAGAGCACACTGAGTCAGCCCTACACCCCAGTGATCAGAAATTGTCAAAACGTGTTTTTCAGCAGAAATAAACACGTTTTGGCAACTTTGGTCACCCCCATGTAAGTTATAGGGCAGGAACAGCACAGTTTTCAAAACGTGTTTTTCAGCCCGAAATAAACGCGTTTTCTCAGCCCTTAGAATCGTAGTGTAACTGCCTGGCTCAGAAGAGCACACTGACTCAGCCCTTAACCCCAGTGTGCAGAAATTGTCAAAACGTGTTTTTCAGCAGAAATAAACACGTTTTGGCAACTTTGGTCACCCCCATGTAAGTTATAGGGCAGGAACAGCACAGTTTTCAAAACGTGTTTTTCAGCCCGAAATAAACGCTTTTTCTCAGCCCTTGGAATCGCAGTGTAACTGCCTGGCTCCGAAGAGCACACTGAGTCAGCCCTTAACCCCAGTGATCAGAAATTGTCAAAACGTGTTTTTCAGCAGAAATAAACACGTTTTGGCAACTTTGGTCTCCCCCATGTAAGTTATATGGCTGGAACAGCACAGTTTTCAAAACGTGTTTTTCAGCCCGAAATAAACGCTTTTTCTCAGCCCTTGGAATCGCAGTGTAACTGCCTGGCTCAGAAGAGCACACAGAGTCAGCCCTTAACCCCAGTGATCAGAAATTGTCAAAACATGTTTTTCAGCAGAAATAAACACGTTTTGGCAACTTTGGTCACCCCCATGTAAGTTATAGGGCAGGAACAGCAGAGTTTTCAAAACGTGTTTTTCAGCCCGCAATAAACGCTTTTTTTCAGCACTTGGAATCACAGTGTAACTGCTTGGCTCAGAAGAGCACACTGAGTCAGCCCTTAACCCCAGTGATCAGAAATTGTCAAAACGTGTTTTTCAGCAGAAATAAACACGTTTTGGCAACTTTGGTCACCCCCATGTAAGTTATAGGGCAGGAACAACACAGTTTTCAAAACGTGTTTTTCAGCCCGAAATAAACGCGTTTTCTCAGCCCTTGGAATCGCAGTGTAACTGCCTGGCTCAGAAGAGCACACTGACTCAGCCCTTAACCCCAGTGTGCAGAAATTGTCAAAACGTGTTTTTCAGCAGAAATAAACACGTTTTGGCAACTTTGGTCAACCCCATGTAAGTTATAGGGCAGGAACAGCACAGTTTTCAAAACGTGTTTTTCAGCCCGAAATAAACGCTTTTTTTCAGCACTTGGAATCACAGTGTAACTGCTTGGCTCAGAAGAGCACACTGAGTCAGCCCTACACCCCAGTGATCAGAAATTGTCAAAACGTGTTTTTCAGCAGAAATAAACACGTTTTGGCAACTTTGGTCACCCCCATGTAAGTTATAGGGCAGGAACAGCACAGTTTTCAAAACGTGTTTTTCAGCCCGAAATAAACGCGTTTTCTCAGCCCTTAGAATCGTAGTGTAACTGCCTGGCTCAGAAGAGCACACTGACTCAGCCCTTAACCCCAGTGTGCAGAAATTGTCAAAACGTGTTTTTCAGCAGAAATAAACACGTTTTGGCAACTTTGGTCACCCCCATGTAAGTTATAGGGCAGGAACAGCACAGTTTTCAAAACGTGTTTTTCAGCCCGAAATAAACGCTTTTTCTCAGCCCTTGGAATCGCAGTGTAACTGCCTGGCTCCGAAGAGCACACTGAGTCAGCCCTTAACCCCAGTGATCAGAAATTGTCAAAACGTGTTTTTCAGCAGAAATAAACACGTTTTGGCAACTTTGGTCTCCCCCATGTAAGTTATATGGCTGGAACAGCACAGTTTTCAAAACGTGTTTTTCAGCCCGAAATAAACGCTTTTTCTCAGCCCTTGGAATCGCAGTGTAACTGCCTGGCTCAGAAGAGCACACTGACTCAGCCCTTAACCCCAGTGATCAGAAATTGTCAAAACTTGTTTTTCAGCAGAAATAAACACGTTTTGGCAACTTTGGTCACCCCCATGTAAGTTATAGGGCAGGAACAGCACAGTTTTCAAAACGTGTTTTTCAGCCCGAAATAAACGCGTTTTCTCAGCCCTTAGAATCGCAGTGTAACTGCTTGGCTCAGAAGAGCACACAGAGTCAGCCCTTAACCCCAGTGATCAGAAATTGTCAAAACATGTTTTTCAGCAGAAATAAACACGTTTTGGCAACTTTGGTCACCCCCATGTAAGTTATAGGGCAGGAACAGCACAGTTTTCAAAACGTGTTTTTCAGCCCGAAATAAACTCGTTTTCTCAGCCCTTAGAATCGCAGAGTAACTGCTTGGCTCAGAAGAGCACACAGAGTCAGCCCTTAACCCCAGTGATCAGAAATTGTCAAAACATGTTTTTCAGCAGAAATAAACACGTTTTGGCAACTTTGGTCACCCCCATGTAAGTTATAGGGCAGGAACAGCACAGTTTTCAAAACGTGTTTTTCAGCCCGAAATAAACGCGTTTTCTCAGCCCTTGGAATCGCAGTGTAACTGCCTGGCTCAGAAGAGCACACTGACTCAGCCCTTAACCCCAGTGTGCAGAAATTGTCAAAACGTGTTTTTCAGCAGAAATAAACACGTTTTGGCAACTTTGGTCAACCCCATGTAAGTTATAGGGCAGGAACAGCACAGTTTTCAAAACGTGTTTTTCAGCCCGAAATAAACGCTTTTTTTCAGCACTTGGAATCACAGTGTAACTGCTTGGCTCAGAAGAGCACACTGAGTCAGCCCTTAACCCCAGTGATCAGAAATTGTCAAAACGTGTTTTTCAGCAGAAATAAACACGTTTTGGCAACTTTGGTCACCCCCATGTAAGTTATAGGGCAGGAACAGCACAGTTTTCAAAACGTGTTTTTCAGCCCGAAATAAACGCGTTTTCTCAGCCCTTAGAATCGCAGTGTAACTGCTTGGCTCAGAAGAGCACACAGAGTCAGCCCTTAACCCCAGTGATCAGAAATTGTCAAAACATGTTTTTCAGCAGAAATAAACACGTTTTGGCAACTTTGGTCACCCCCATGTAAGTTATAGGGCAGGAACAGCACAGTTTTCAAAACGTGTTTTTCAGCCCGAAATAAACGCTTTTTTTCAGCACTTGGAATCACAGTGTAACTGCTTGGCTCAGAAGAGCACACTGAGTCAGCCCTTAACCCCAGTGATCAGAAATTGTCAAAACGTGTTTTTCAGCAGAAATAAACACGTTTTGGCAACTTTGGTCACCCCCATGTAAGTTATAGGGCAGGAACAACACAGTTTTCAAAACGTGTTTTTCTGCCCGAAATAAACGCGTTTTCTCAGCCCTTGGAATCGCAGTGTAACTGCCTGGCTCAGAAGAGCACACTGACTCAGCCCTTAACCCCAGTGTGCAGAAATTGTCAAAACGTGTTTTTCAGCAGAAATAAACACGTTTTGGCAACTTTGGTCAACCCCATGTAAGTTATAGGGCAGGAACAGCACAGTTTTCAAAACGTGTTTTTCAGCCCGAAATAAACGCTTTTTTTCAGCACTTGGAATCACAGTGTAACTGCTTGGCTCAGAAGAGCACACTGAGTCAGCCCTTAACCCCAGTGATCAGAAATTGTCAAAACGTGTTTTTCAGCAGAAATAAACACGTTTTGGCAACTTTGGTCACCCCCATGTAAGTTATAGGGCAGGAACAGCACAGTTTTCAAAACGTGTTTTTCAGTCCGAAATAAACGCGTTTTCTCAGCCCTTAGAATCGCAGTGTAACTGCCTGGCTCAGAAGAGCACACTGACTCAGCCCTTAACCCCAGTGTGCAGAAATTGTCAAAACGTGTTTTTCAGCAGAAATAAACACGTTTTGGCAACTTTGGTCACCCCCATGTAAGTTATAGGGCAGGAACAGCACAGTTTTCAAAACGTGTTTTTCAGCCCGAAATAAACGCTTTTTTTCAGCACTTGGAATCACAGTGTAACTGCTTGGCTCAGAAGAGCACACTGAGTCAGCCCTACACCCCAGTGATCAGAAATTGTCAAAACGTGTTTTTCAGCAGAAATAAACACGTTTTGGCAACTTTGGTCACCCCCATGTAAGTTATAGGGCAGGAACAGCACAGTTTTCAAAACGTGTTTTTCAGCCCGAAATAAACGCGTTTTCTCAGCCCTTAGAATCATAGTGTAACTGCCTGGCTCAGAAGAGCACACTGACTCAGCCCTTAACCCCAGTGTGCAGAAATTGTCAAAACGTGTTTTTCAGCAGAAATAAACACGTTTTGGCAACTTTGGTCACCCCCATGTAAGTTATAGGGCAGGAACAGCACAGTTTTCAAAACGTGTTTTTCAGCCCGAAATAAACGCTTTTTCTCAGCCCTTGGAATCGCAGTGTAACTGCCTGGCTCCGAAGAGCACACTGAGTCAGCCCTTAACCCCAGTGATCAGAAATTGTCAAAACGTGTTTTTCAGCAGAAATAAACACGTTTTGGCAACTTTGGTCTCCCCCATGTAAGTTATATGGCTGGAACAGCACAGTTTTCAAAACGTGTTTTTCAGCCCGAAATAAACGCTTTTTCTCAGCCCTTGGAATCGCAGTGTAACTGCCTGGCTCAGAAGAGCACACTGACTCAGCCCTTAACCCCAGTGATCAGAAATTGTCAAAACTTGTTTTTCAGCAGAAATAAACACGTTTTGGCAACTTTGGTCACCCCCATGTAAGTTATAGGGCAGGAACAGCACAGTTTTCAAAACGTGTTTTTCAGCCCGAAATAAACGCGTTTTCTCAGCCCTTAGAATCGCAGTGTAACTGCTTGGCTCAGAAGAGCACACAGAGTCAGCCCTTAACCCCAGTGATCAGAAATTGTCAAAACATGTTTTTCAGCAGAAATAAACACGTTTTGGCAACTTTGGTCACCCCCATGTAAGTTATAGGGCAGGAACAGCACAGTTTTCAAAACGTGTTTTTCAGCCCGAAATAAACGCGTTTTCTCTGCCCTTAGAATCGCAGTGTAACTGCTTGGCTCAGAAGAGCACACAGAGTCAGCCCTTAACCCCAGTGATCAGAAATTGTCAAAACATGTTTTTCAGCAGAAATAAACACGTTTTGGCAACTTTGGTCACCCCCATGTAAGTTATAGGGCAGGAACAGCAGAGTTTTCAAAACGTGTTTTTCAGCCCGAAATAAACGCTTTTTTTCAGCACTTGGAATCACAGTGTAACTGCTTGGCTCAGAAGAGCACACTGAGTCAGCCCTTAACCCCAGTGATCAGAAATTGTCAAAACGTGTTTTTCAGCAGAAATAAACACGTTTTGGCAACTTTGGTCACCCCCATGTAAGTTATAGGGCAGGAACAACACAGTTTTCAAAACGTGTTTTTCAGCCCGAAATAAACGCGTTTTCTCAGCCCTTGGAATCGCAGTGTAACTGCCTGGCTCAGAAGAGCACACTGACTCAGCCCTTAACCCCAGTGTGCAGAAATTGTAAAAACGTGTTTTTCAGCAGAAATAAACACGTTTTGGCAACTTTGGTCAACCCCATGTAAGTTATAGGGCAGGAACAGCACAGTTTTCAAAACGTGTTTTTCAGCCCGAAATAAACGCTTTTTTTCAGCACTTGGAATCACAGTGTAACTGCTTGGCTCAGAAGAGCACACTGAGTCAGCCCTACACCCCAGTGATCAGAAATTGTCAAAACGTGTTTTTCAGCAGAAATAAACACGTTTTGGCAACTTTGGTCACCCCCATGTAAGTTATAGGGCAGGAACAGCACAGTTTTCAAAACGTGTTTTTCAGCCCGAAATAAACGCGTTTTCTCAGCCCTTAGAATCGTAGTGTAACTGCCTGGCTCAGAAGAGCACACAGAGTCAGCCCTTAACCCCAGTGATCAGAAATTGTCAAAACATGTTTTTCAGCAGAAATAAACACGTTTTGGCAACTTTGGTCACCCCCATGTAAGTTATAGGGCAGGAACAGCACAGTTTTCAAAACGTGTTTTTCAGCCCGAAATAAACGCGTTTTCTCAGCCCTTAGAATCGCAGTGTAACTGCTTGGCTCAGAAGAGCACACAGAGTCAGCCCTTAACCCCAGTGATCAGAAATTGTCAAAACATGTTTTTCAGCAGAAATAAACACGTTTTGGCAACTTTGGTCACCCCCATGTAAGTTATAGGGCAGGAACAGCACAGTTTTCAAAACGTGTTTTTCAGCCCGAAATAAACGCTTTTTTTCAGCACTTGGAATCACAGTGTAACTGCTTGGCTCAGAAGAGCACACTGAGTCAGCCCTTAACCCCAGTGATCAGAAATTGTCAAAACGTGTTTTTCAGCAGAAATAAACACGTTTTGGCAACTTTGGTCAACCCCATGTAAGTTATAGGGCAGGAACAGCACAGTTTTCAAAACGTGTTTTTCAGCCCGAAATAAACGCTTTTTTTCAGCACTTGGAATCACAGTGTAACTGCTTGGCTCAGAAGAGCACACTGAGTCAGCCCTACACCCCAGTGATCAGAAATTGTCAAAACGTGTTTTTCAGCAGAAATAAACACGTTTTGGCAACTTTGGTCACCCCCATGTAAGTTATAGGGCAGGAACAGCACAGTTTTCAAAACGTGTTTTTCAGCCCGAAATAAACGCGTTTTCTCAGCCCTTAGAATCGTAGTGTAACTGCCTGGCTCAGAAGAGCACACTGACTCAGCCCTTAACCCCAGTGTGCAGAAATTGTCAAAACGTGTTTTTCAGCAGAAATAAACACGTTTTGGCAACTTTGGTCACCCCCATGTAAGTTATAGGGCAGGAACAGCACAGTTTTCAAAACGTGTTTTTCAGCCCGAAATAAACGCTTTTTCTCAGCCCTTGGAATCGCAGTGTAACTGCCTGGCTCCGAAGAGCACACTGAGTCAGCCCTTAACCCCAGTGATCAGAAATTGTCAAAACGTGTTTTTCAGCAGAAATAAACACGTTTTGGCAACTTTGGTCTCCCCCATGTAAGTTATATGGCTGGAACAGCACAGTTTTCAAAACGTGTTTTTCAGCCCGAAATAAACGCTTTTTCTCAGCCCTTGGAATCGCAGTGTAACTGCCTGGCTCAGAAGAGCACACTGACTCAGCCCTTAACCCCAGTGATCAGAAATTGTCAAAACTTGTTTTTCAGCAGAAATAAACACGTTTTGGCAACTTTGGTCACCCCCATGTAAGTTATAGGGCAGGAACAGCACAGTTTTCAAAACGTGTTTTTCAGCCCGAAATAAACGCGTTTTCTCAGCCCTTAGAATCGCAGTGTAACTGCTTGGCTCAGAAGAGCACACAGAGTCAGCCCTTAACCCCAGTGATCAGAAATTGTCAAAACATGTTTTTCAGCAGAAATAAACACGTTTTGGCAACTTTGGTCACCCCCATGTAAGTTATAGGGCAGGAACAGCACAGTTTTCAAAACGTGTTTTTCAGCCCGAAATAAACGCGTTTTCTCAGCCCTTAGAATCGCAGTGTAACTGCTTGGCTCAGAAGAGCACACAGAGTCAGCCCTTAACCCCAGTGATCAGAAATTGTCAAAACATGTTTTTCAGCAGAAATAAACACGTTTTGGCAACTTTGGTCACCCCCATGTAAGTTATAGGGCAGGAACAGCACAGTTTTCAAAACGTGTTTTTCAGCCCGAAATAAACGCGTTTTCTCAGCCCTTAGAATCGCAGTGTAACTGCCTGGCTCAGAAGAGCACACTGACTCAGCCCTTAACCCCAGTGTGCAGAAATTGTCAAAACGTGTTTTTCAGCAGAAATAAACACGTTTTGGCAACTTTGGTCAACCCCATGTAAGTTATAGGGCAGGAACAGCACAGTTTTCAAAACGTGTTTTTCAGCCCGAAATAAACGCTTTTTTTCAGCACTTGGAATCACAGTGTAACTGCTTGGCTCAGAAGAGCACACTGAGTCAGCCCTTAACCCCAGTGATCAGAAATTGTCAAAACGTGTTTTTCAGCAGAAATAAACACGTTTTGGCAACTTTGGTCACCCCCATGTAAGTTATAGGGCAGGAACAGCACAGTTTTCAAAACGTGTTTTTCAGCCCGAAATAAACGCGTTTTCTCAGCCCTTAGAATCGCAGTGTAACTGCTTGGCTCAGAAGAGCACACAGAGTCAGCCCTTAACCCCAGTGATCAGAAATTGTCAAAACATGTTTTTCAGCAGAAATAAACACGTTTTGGCAACTTTGGTCACCCCCATGTAAGTTATAGGGCAGGAACAGCACAGTTTTCAAAACGTGTTTTTCAGCCCGAAATAAACGCTTTTTTTCAGCACTTGGAATCACAGTGTAACTGCTTGGCTCAGAAGAGCACACTGAGTCAGCCCTTAACCCCAGTGATCAGAAGTTGTCAAAACGTGTTTTTCAGCAGAAATAAACACGTTTTGGCAACTTTGGTCACCCCCATGTAAGTTATAGGGCAGGAACAGCACAGTTTTCAAAACGTGTTTTTCAGTCCGAAATAAACGCGTTTTCTCAGCCCTTAGAATCGCAGTGTAACTGCCTGGCTCAGAAGAGCACACTGACTCAGCCCTTAACCCCAGTGTGCAGAAATTGTCAAAACGTGTTTTTCAGCAGAAATAAACACGTTTTGGCAACTTTGGTCACCCCCATGTAAGTTATAGGGCAGGAACAGCACAGTTTTCAAAACGTGTTTTTCAGCCCGAAATAAACGCTTTTTTTCAGCACTTGGAATCACAGTGTAACTGCTTGGCTCAGAAGAGCACACTGAGTCAGCCCTACACCCCAGTGATCAGAAATTGTCAAAACGTGTTTTTCAGCAGAAATAAACACGTTTTGGCAACTTTGGTCACCCCCATGTAAGTTATAGGGCAGGAACAGCACAGTTTTCAAAACGTGTTTTTCAACCCGAAATAAACGCGTTTTCTCAGCCCTTAGAATCATAGTGTAACTGCCTGGCTCAGAAGAGCACACTGACTCAGCCCTTAACCCCAGTGTGCAGAAAATGTCAAAACGTGTTTTTCAGCAGAAATAAACACGTTTTGGCAACTTTGGTCACCCCCATGTAAGTTATAGGGCAGGAACAGCACAGTTTTCAAAACGTGTTTTTCAGCCCGAAATAAACGCTTTTTCTCATCCCTTGGAATCGCAGTGTAACTGCCTGGCTCAGAAGAGCACACTGAGTCAGCCCTTAACCCCAGTGATCAGAAATTGTCAAAACGTGTTTTTCAGCAGAAATGAACACGTTTTGGCAACTTTGGTCTCCCCCATGTAAGTTATATGGCTGGAACAGCACAGTTTTCAAAACGTGTTTTTCAGCCCGAAATAAACGCTTTTTCTCAGCCCTTGGAATCGCAGTGTAACTGCCTGGCTCAGAAGAGCACACTGACTCAGCCCTTAACTCCAGTGATCAGAAATTGTCAAAACTTGTTTTTCAGCAGAAATAAACACGTTTTGGCAACTTTGGTCACCCCCATGTAAGTTATAGGGCAGGAACAGCACAGTTTTCAAAACGTGTTTTTCAGCCCGAAATAAACGCGTTTTCTCAGCCCTTAGAATCGCAGTGTAACTGCTTGGCTCAGAAGAGCACACAGAGTCAGCCCTTAACCCCAGTGATCAGAAATTGTCAAAACATGTTTTTCAGCAGAAATAAACACGTTTTGGCAACTTTGGTCACCCCCATGTAAGTTATAGGGCAGGAACAGCACAGTTTTCAAAACGTGTTTTTCAGCCCGAAATAAACGCGTTTTCTCAGCCCTTAGAATCGCAGTGTAACTGCTTGGCTCAGAAGAGCACACAGAGTCAGCCCTTAACCCCAGTGATCAGAAATTGTCAAAACATGTTTTTCAGCAGAAATAAACACGTTTTGGCAACTTTGGTCACCCCCATGTAAGTTATAGGGCAGGAACAGCAGAGTTTTCAAAACGTGTTTTTCAGCCCGAAATAAACGCTTTTTTTCAGCACTTGGAATCACAGTGTAACTGCTTGGCTCAGAAGAGCACACTGAGTCAGCCCTTAACCCCAGTGATCAGAAATTGTCAAAACGTGTTTTTCAGCAGAAATAAACACGTTTTGGCAACTTTGGTCACCCCCATGTAAGTTATAGGGCAGGAACAACACAGTTTTCAAAACGTGTTTTTCAGCCCGAAATAAACGCGTTTTCTCAGCCCTTGGAATCGCAGTGTAACTGCCTGGCTCAGAAGAGCACACTGACTCAGCCCTTAACCCCAGTGTGCAGAAATTGTCAAAACGTGTTTTTCAGCAGAAATAAACACGTTTTGGCAACTTTGGTCAACCCCATGTAAGTTATAGGGCAGGAACAGCACAGTTTTCAAAACGTGTTTTTCAGCCCGAAATAAACGCTTTTTTTCAGCACTTGGAATCACAGTGTAACTGCTTGGCTCAGAAGAGCACACTGAGTCAGCCCTACACCCCAGTGATCAGAAATTGTCAAAACGTGTTTTTCAGCAGAAATAAACACGTTTTGGCAACTTTGGTCACCCCCATGTAAGTTATAGGGCAGGAACAGCACAGTTTTCAAAACGTGTTTTTCAGCCCGAAATAAACGCGTTTTCTCAGCCCTTAGAATCGTAGTGTAACTGCCTGGCTCAGAAGAGCACACTGACTCAGCCCTTAACCCCAGTGTGCAGAAATTGTCAAAACGTGTTTTTCAGCAGAAATAAACACGTTTTGGCAACTTTGGTCACCCCCATGTAAGTTATAGGGCAGGAACAGCACAGTTTTCAAAACGTGTTTTTCAGCCCGAAATAAACGCTTTTTCTCAGCCCTTGGAATCGCAGTGTAACTGCCTGGCTCCGAAGAGCACACTGAGTCAGCCCTTAACCCCAGTGATCAGAAATTGTCAAAACGTGTTTTTCAGCAGAAATAAACACGTTTTGGCAACTTTGGTCTCCCCCATGTAAGTTATATGGCTGGAACAGCACAGTTTTCAAAACGTGTTTTTCAGCCCGAAATAAACGCTTTTTCTCAGCCCTTGGAATCGCAGTGTAACTGCCTGGCTCAGAAGAGCACACTGACTCAGCCCTTAACCCCAGTGATCAGAAATTGTCAAAACTTGTTTTTCAGCAGAAATAAACACGTTTTGGCAACTTTGGTCACCCCCATGTAAGTTATAGGGCAGGAACAGCACAGTTTTCAAAACGTGTTTTTCAGCCCGAAATAAACGCGTTTTCTCAGCCCTTAGAATCGCAGTGTAACTGCTTGGCTCAGAAGAGCACACAGAGTCAGCCCTTAACCCCAGTGATCAGAAATTGTCAAAACATGTTTTTCAGCAGAAATAAACACGTTTTGGCAACTTTGGTCACCCCCATGTAAGTTATAGGGCAGGAACAGCACAGTTTTCAAAACGTGTTTTTCAGCCCGAAATAAACGCGTTTTCTCAGCCCTTAGAATCGCAGAGTAACTGCTTGGCTCAGAAGAGCACACAGAGTCAGCCCTTAACCCCAGTGATCAGAAATTGTCAAAACATGTTTTTCAGCAGAAATAAACACGTTTTGGCAACTTTGGTCACCCCCATGTAAGTTATAGGGCAGGAACAGCACAGTTTTCAAAACGTGTTTTTCAGCCCGAAATAAACGCGTTTTCTCAGCCCTTGGAATCGCAGTGTAACTGCCTGGCTCAGAAGAGCACACTGACTCAGCCCTTAACCCCAGTGTGCAGAAATTGTCAAAACGTGTTTTTCAGCAGAAATAAACACGTTTTGGCAACTTTGGTCTCCCCCATGTAAGTTATATGGCTGGAACAGCACAGTTTTCAAAACGTGTTTTTCAGCCCGAAATAAACGCGTTTTCTCAGCCCTTAGAATCGCAGTGTAACTGCTTGGCTCAGAAGAGCACACAGAGTCAGCCCTTAACCCCAGTGATCAGAAATTGTCAAAACATGTTTTTCAGCAGAAATAAACACGTTTTGGCAACTTTGGTCACCCCCATGTAAGTTATAGGGCAGGAACAGCACAGTTTTCAAAACGTGTTTTTCAGCCCGAAATAAACGCTTTTTTTCAGCACTTGGAATCACAGTGTAACTGCTTGGCTCAGAAGAGCACACTGAGTCAGCCCTTAACCCCAGTGATCAGAAATTGTCAAAACGTGTTTTTCAGCAGAAATAAACACGTTTTGGCAACTTTGGTCACCCCCATGTAAGTTATAGGGCAGGAACAACACAGTTTTCAAAACGTGTTTTTCAGCCCGAAATAAACGCGTTTTCTCAGCCCTTGGAATCGCAGTGTAACTGCCTGGCTCAGAAGAGCACACTGACTCAGCCCTTAACCCCAGTGTGCAGAAATTGTCAAAACGTGTTTTTCAGCAGAAATAAACACGTTTTGGCAACTTTGGTCAACCCCATGTAAGTTATAGGGCAGGAACAGCACAGTTTTCAAAACGTGTTTTTCAGCCCGAAATAAACGCTTTTTTTCAGCACTTGGAATCACAGTGTAACTGCTTGGCTCAGAAGAGCACACTGAGTCAGCCCTACACCCCAGTGATCAGAAATTGTCAAAACGTGTTTTTCAGCAGAAATAAACACGTTTTGGCAACTTTGGTCACCCCCATGTAAGTTATAGGGCAGGAACAGCACAGTTTTCAAAACGTGTTTTTCAGCCCGAAATAAACGCGTTTTCTCAGCCCTTAGAATCGTAGTGTAACTGCCTGGCTCAGAAGAGCACACTGACTCAGCCCTTAACCCCAGTGTGCAGAAATTGTCAAAACGTGTTTTTCAGCAGAAATAAACACGTTTTGGCAACTTTGGTCACCCCCATGTAAGTTATAGGGCAGGAACAGCACAGTTTTCAAAACGTGTTTTTCAGCCCGAAATAAACGCTTTTTCTCAGCCCTTGGAATCGCAGTGTAACTGCCTGGCTCCGAAGAGCACACTGAGTCAGCCCTTAACCCCAGTGATCAGAAATTGTCAAAACGTGTTTTTCAGCAGAAATAAACACGTTTTGGCAACTTTGGTCTCCCCCATGTAAGTTATATGGCTGGAACAGCACAGTTTTCAAAACGTGTTTTTCAGCCCGAAATAAACGCTTTTTCTCAGCCCTTGGAATCGCAGTGTAACTGCCTGGCTCAGAAGAGCACACTGACTCAGCCCTTAACCCCAGTGATCAGAAATTGTCAAAACTTGTTTTTCAGCAGAAATAAACACGTTTTGGCAACTTTGGTCACCCCCATGTAAGTTATAGGGCAGGAACAGCACAGTTTTCAAAACGTGTTTTTCAGCCCGAAATAAACGCGTTTTCTCAGCCCTTAGAATCGCAGTGTAACTGCTTGGCTCAGAAGAGCACACAGAGTCAGCCCTTAACCCCAGTGATCAGAAATTGTCAAAACATGTTTTTCAGCAGAAATAAACACGTTTTGGCAACTTTGGTCACCCCCATGTAAGTTATAGGGCAGGAACAGCACAGTTTTCAAAACGTGTTTTTCAGCCCGAAATAAACGCGTTTTCTCAGCCCTTAGAATCGCAGAGTAACTGCTTGGCTCAGAAGAGCACACAGAGTCAGCCCTTAACCCCAGTGATCAGAAATTGTCAAAACATGTTTTTCAGCAGAAATAAACACGTTTTGGCAACTTTGGTCACCCCCATGTAAGTTATAGGGCAGGAACAGCACAGTTTTCAAAACGTGTTTTTCAGCCCGAAATAAACGCGTTTTCTCAGCCCTTGGAATCGCAGTGTAACTGCCTGGCTCAGAAGAGCACACTGACTCAGCCCTTAACCCCAGTGTGCAGAAATTGTCAAAACGTGTTTTTCAGCAGAAATAAACACGTTTTGGCAACTTTGGTCTCCCCCATGTAAGTTATATGGCTGGAACAGCACAGTTTTCAAAACGTGTTTTTCAGCCCGAAATAAACGCGTTTTCTCAGCCCTTAGAATCGCAGTGTAACTGCTTGGCTCAGAAGAGCACACAGAGTCAGCCCTTAACCCCAGTGATCAGAAATTGTCAAAACATGTTTTTCAGCAGAAATAAACACGTTTTGGCAACTTTGGTCACCCCCATGTAAGTTATAGGGCAGGAACAGCACAGTTTTCAAAACGTGTTTTTCAGCCCGAAATAAACGCGTTTTCTCAGCCCTTAGAATCGCAGTGTAACTGCTTGGCTCAGAAGAGCACACAGAGTCAGCCCTTAACCCCAGTGATCAGAAATTGTCAAAACATGTTTTTCAGCAGAAATAAACACGTTTTGGCAACTTTGGTCACCCCCATGTAAGTTATAGGGCAGGAACAGCAGAGTTTTCAAAACGTGTTTTTCAGCCCGAAATAAACGCTTTTTTTCAGCACTTGGAATCACAGTGTAACTGCTTGGCTCAGAAGAGCACACTGAGTCAGCCCTTAACCCCAGTGATCAGAAATTGTCAAAACGTGTTTTTCAGCAGAAATAAACACGTTTTGGCAACTTTGGTCACCCCCATGTAAGTTATAGGGCAGGAACAGCACAGTTTTCAAAACGTGTTTTTCAGCCCGAAATAAACGCGTTTTCTCAGCCCTTAGAATCGTAGTGTAACTGCCTGGCTCAGAAGAGCACACTGACTCAGCCCTTAACCCCAGTGTGCAGAAATTGTCAAAACGTGTTTTTCAGCAGAAATAAACACGTTTTGGCAACTTTGGTCACCCCCATGTAAGTTATAGGGCAGGAACAGCACAGTTTTCAAAACGTGTTTTTCAGCCCGAAATAAACGCTTTTTCTCAGCCCTTGGAATCGCAGTGTAACTGCCTGGCTCCGAAGAGCACACTGAGTCAGCCCTTAACCCCAGTGATCAGAAATTGTCAAAACGTGTTTTTCAGCAGAAATAAACACGTTTTGGCAACTTTGGTCTCCCCCATGTAAGTTATATGGCTGGAACAGCACAGTTTTCAAAACGTGTTTTTCAGCCCGAAATAAACGCTTTTTCTCAGCCCTTGGAATCGCAGTGTAACTGCCTGGCTCAGAAGAGCACACTGACTCAGCCCTTAACCCCAGTGATCAGAAATTGTCAAAACTTGTTTTTCAGCAGAAATAAACACGTTTTGGCAACTTTGGTCACCCCCATGTAAGTTATAGGGCAGGAACAGCACAGTTTTCAAAACGTGTTTTTCAGCCCGAAATAAACGCTTTTTTTCAGCACTTGGAATCACAGTGTAACTGCTTGGCTCAGAAGAGCACACTGAGTCAGCCCTACACCCCAGTGATCAGAAATTGTCAAAACGTGTTTTTCAGCAGAAATAAACACGTTTTGGCAACTTTGGTCACCCCCATGTAAGTTATAGGGCAGGAACAGCACAGTTTTCAAAACGTGTTTTTCAGCCCGAAATAAACGCGTTTTCTCAGCCCTTAGAATCGTAGTGTAACTGCCTGGCTCAGAAGAGCACACAGAGTCAGCCCTTAACCCCAGTGATCAGAAATTGTCAAAACATGTTTTTCAGCAGAAATAAACACGTTTTGGCAACTTTGGTCACCCCCATGTAAGTTATAGGGCAGGAACAGCACAGTTTTCAAAACGTGTTTTTCAGCCCGAAATAAACGCGTTTTCTCAGCCCTTAGAATCGCAGTGTAACTGCTTGGCTCAGAAGAGCACACAGAGTCAGCCCTTAACCCCAGTGATCAGAAATTGTCAAAACATGTTTTTCAGCAGAAATAAACACGTTTTGGCAACTTTGGTCACCCCCATGTAAGTTATAGGGCAGGAACAGCACAGTTTTCAAAACGTGTTTTTCAGCCCGAAATAAACGCTTTTTTTCAGCACTTGGAATCACAGTGTAACTGCTTGGCTCAGAAGAGCACACTGAGTCAGCCCTTAACCCCAGTGATCAGAAATTGTCAAAACGTGTTTTTCAGCAGAAATAAACACGTTTTGGCAACTTTGGTCAACCCCATGTAAGTTATAGGGCAGGAACAGCACAGTTTTCAAAACGTGTTTTTCAGCCCGAAATAAACGCTTTTTTTCAGCACTTGGAATCACAGTGTAACTGCTTGGCTCAGAAGAGCACACTGAGTCAGCCCTACACCCCAGTGATCAGAAATTGTCAAAACGTGTTTTTCAGCAGAAATAAACACGTTTTGGCAACTTTGGTCACCCCCATGTAAGTTATAGGGCAGGAACAGCACAGTTTTCAAAACGTGTTTTTCAGCCCGAAATAAACGCGTTTTCTCAGCCCTTAGAATCGTAGTGTAACTGCCTGGCTCAGAAGAGCACACTGACTCAGCCCTTAACCCCAGTGTGCAGAAATTGTCAAAACGTGTTTTTCAGCAGAAATAAACACGTTTTGGCAACTTTGGTCACCCCCATGTAAGTTATAGGGCAGGAACAGCACAGTTTTCAAAACGTGTTTTTCAGCCCGAAATAAACGCTTTTTCTCAGCCCTTGGAATCGCAGTGTAACTGCCTGGCTCCGAAGAGCACACTGAGTCAGCCCTTAACCCCAGTGATCAGAAATTGTCAAAACGTGTTTTTCAGCAGAAATAAACACGTTTTGGCAACTTTGGTCTCCCCCATGTAAGTTATATGGCTGGAACAGCACAGTTTTCAAAACGTGTTTTTCAGCCCGAAATAAACGCTTTTTCTCAGCCCTTGGAATCGCAGTGTAACTGCCTGGCTCAGAAGAGCACACTGACTCAGCCCTTAACCCCAGTGATCAGAAATTGTCAAAACTTGTTTTTCAGCAGAAATAAACACGTTTTGGCAACTTTGGTCACCCCCATGTAAGTTATAGGGCAGGAACAGCACAGTTTTCAAAACGTGTTTTTCAGCCCGAAATAAACGCGTTTTCTCAGCCCTTAGAATCGCAGTGTAACTGCTTGGCTCAGAAGAGCACACAGAGTCAGCCCTTAACCCCAGTGATCAGAAATTGTCAAAACATGTTTTTCAGCAGAAATAAACACGTTTTGGCAACTTTGGTCACCCCCATGTAAGTTATAGGGCAGGAACAGCACAGTTTTCAAAACGTGTTTTTCAGCCCGAAATAAACGCGTTTTCTCAGCCCTTAGAATCGCAGTGTAACTGCTTGGCTCAGAAGAGCACACAGAGTCAGCCCTTAACCCCAGTGATCAGAAATTGTCAAAACATGTTTTTCAGCAGAAATAAACACGTTTTGGCAACTTTGGTCACCCCCATGTAAGTTATAGGGCAGGAACAGCACAGTTTTCAAAACGTGTTTTTCAGCCCGAAATAAACGCGTTTTCTCAGCCCTTGGAATCGCAGTGTAACTGCCTGGCTCAGAAGAGCACACTGACTCAGCCCTTAACCCCAGTGTGCAGAAATTGTCAAAACGTGTTTTTCAGCAGAAATAAACACGTTTTGGCAACTTTGGTCAACCCCATGTAAGTTATAGGGCAGGAACAGCACAGTTTTCAAAACGTGTTTTTCAGCCCGAAATAAACGCTTTTTTTCAGCACTTGGAATCACAGTGTAACTGCTTGGCTCAGAAGAGCACACTGAGTCAGCCCTTAACCCCAGTGATCAGAAATTGTCAAAACGTGTTTTTCAGCAGAAATAAACACGTTTTGGCAACTTTGGTCACCCCCATGTAAGTTATAGGGCAGGAACAGCACAGTTTTCAAAACGTGTTTTTCAGCCCGAAATAAACGCGTTTTCTCAGCCCTTAGAATCGCAGTGTAACTGCTTGGCTCAGAAGAGCACACAGAGTCAGCCCTTAACCCCAGTGATCAGAAATTGTCAAAACATGTTTTTCAGCAGAAATAAACACGTTTTGGCAACTTTGGTCACCCCCATGTAAGTTATAGGGCAGGAACAGCACAGTTTTCAAAACGTGTTTTTCAGCCCGAAATAAACGCTTTTTTTCAGCACTTGGAATCACAGTGTAACTGCTTGGCTCAGAAGAGCACACTGAGTCAGCCCTTAACCCCAGTGATCAGAAGTTGTCAAAACGTGTTTTTCAGCAGAAATAAACACGTTTTGGCAACTTTGGTCACCCCCATGTAAGTTATAGGGCAGGAACAGCACAGTTTTCAAAACGTGTTTTTCAGTCCGAAATAAACGCGTTTTCTCAGCCCTTAGAATCGCAGTGTAACTGCCTGGCTCAGAAGAGCACACTGACTCAGCCCTTAACCCCAGTGTGCAGAAATTGTCAAAACGTGTTTTTCAGCAGAAATAAACACGTTTTGGCAACTTTGGTCACCCCCATGTAAGTTATAGGGCAGGAACAGCACAGTTTTCAAAACGTGTTTTTCAGCCCGAAATAAACGCTTTTTTTCAGCACTTGGAATCACAGTGTAACTGCTTGGCTCAGAAGAGCACACTGAGTCAGCCCTACACCCCAGTGATCAGAAATTGTCAAAACGTGTTTTTCAGCAGAAATAAACACGTTTTGGCAACTTTGGTCACCCCCATGTAAGTTATAGGGCAGGAACAGCACAGTTTTCAAAACGTGTTTTTCAACCCGAAATAAACGCGTTTTCTCAGCCCTTAGAATCGTAGTGTAACTGCCTGGCTCAGAAGAGCACACTGACTCAGCCCTTAACCCCAGTGTGCAGAAATTGTCAAAACGTGTTTTTCAGCAGAAATAAACACGTTTTGGCAACTTTGGTCACCCCCATGTAAGTTATAGGGCAGGAACAGCACAGTTTTCAAAACGTGTTTTTCAGCCCGAAATAAACGCTTTTTCTCAGCCCTTGGAATCGCAGTGTAACTGCCTGGCTCCGAAGAGCACACTGAGTCAGCCCTTAACCCCAGTGATCAGAAATTGTCAAAACGTGTTTTTCAGCAGAAATAAACACGTTTTGGCAACTTTGGTCTCCCCCATGTAAGTTATATGGCTGGAACAGCACAGTTTTCAAAACGTGTTTTTCAGCCCGAAATAAACGCTTTTTCTCAGCCCTTGGAATCGCAGTGTAACTGCCTGGCTCAGAAGAGCACACTGACTCAGCCCTTAACCCCAGTGATCAGAAATTGTCAAAACTTGTTTTTCAGCAGAAATAAACACGTTTTGGCAACTTTGGTCACCCCCATGTAAGTTATAGGGCAGGAACAGCACAGTTTTCAAAACGTGTTTTTCAGCCCGAAATAAACGCGTTTTCTCAGCCCTTAGAATCGCAGTGTAACTGCTTGGCTCAGAAGAGCACACAGAGTCAGCCCTTAACCCCAGTGATCAGAAATTGTCAAAACATGTTTTTCAGCAGAAATAAACACGTTTTGGCAACTTTGGTCACCCCCATGTAAGTTATAGGGCAGGAACAGCACAGTTTTCAAAACGTGTTTTTCAGCCCGAAATAAACGCGTTTTCTCAGCCCTTAGAATCGCAGAGTAACTGCTTGGCTCAGAAGAGCACACAGAGTCAGCCCTTAACCCCAGTGATCAGAAATTGTCAAAACATGTTTTTCAGCAGAAATAAACACGTTTTGGCAACTTTGGTCACCCCCATGTAAGTTATAGGGCAGGAACAGCACAGTTTTCAAAACGTGTTTTTCAGCCCGAAATAAACGCGTTTTCTCAGCCCTTAGAATCGCAGTGTAACTGCTTGGCTCAGAAGAGCACACAGAGTCAGCCCTTAACCCCAGTGTGCAGAAATTGTCAAAACGTGTTTTTCAGCAGAAATAAACACGTTTTGGCAACTTTGGTCACCCCCATGTAAGTTATAGGGCAGGAACAGCAGAGTTTTCAAAACGTGTTTTTCAGCCCGAAATAAACGCTTTTTTTCAGCACTTGGAATCACAGTGTAACTGCTTGGCTCAGAAGAGCACACTGAGTCAGCCCTTAACCCCAGTGATCAGAAATTGTCAAAACGTGTTTTTCAGCAGAAATAAACACGTTTTGGCAACTTTGGTCACCCCCATGTAAGTTATAGGGCAGGAACAGCACAGTTTTCAAAACGTGTTTTTCAGCCCGAAATAAACGCGTTTTCTCAGCCCTTAGAATCGTAGTGTAACTGCCTGGCTCAGAAGAGCACACTGACTCAGCCCTTAACCCCAGTGTGCAGAAATTGTCAAAACGTGTTTTTCAGCAGAAATAAACACGTTTTGGCAACTTTGGTCACCCCCATGTAAGTTATAGGGCAGGAACAGCACAGTTTTCAAAACGTGTTTTTCAGCCCGAAATAAACGCTTTTTCTCAGCCCTTGGAATCGCAGTGTAACTGCCTGGCTCCGAAGAGCACACTGAGTCAGCCCTTAACCCCAGTGATCAGAAATTGTCAAAACGTGTTTTTCAGCAGAAATAAACACGTTTTGGCAACTTTGGTCTCCCCCATGTAAGTTATATGGCTGGAACAGCACAGTTTTCAAAACGTGTTTTTCAGCCCGAAATAAACGCTTTTTCTCAGCCCTTGGAATCGCAGTGTAACTGCCTGGCTCAGAAGAGCACACTGACTCAGCCCTTAACCCCAGTGATCAGAAATTGTCAAAACTTGTTTTTCAGCAGAAATAAACACGTTTTGGCAACTTTGGTCACCCCCATGTAAGTTATAGGGCAGGAACAGCACAGTTTTCAAAACGTGTTTTTCAGCCCGAAATAAACGCGTTTTCTCAGCCCTTAGAATCGCAGTGTAACTGCTTGGCTCAGAAGAGCACACAGAGTCAGCCCTTAACCCCAGTGATCAGAAATTGTCAAAACATGTTTTTCAGCAGAAATAAACACGTTTTGGCAACTTTGGTCACCCCCATGTAAGTTATAGGGCAGGAACAGCACAGTTTTCAAAACGTGTTTTTCAGCCCGAAATAAACGCGTTTTCTCAGCCCTTAGAATCGCAGTGTAACTGCTTGGCTCAGAAGAGCACACAGAGTCAGCCCTTAACCCCAGTGATCAGAAATTGTCAAAACGTGTTTTTCAGCAGAAATAAACACGTTTTGGCAACTTTGTTCACCCCCATGTAAGTTATAGGGCAGGAACAGCACAGTTTTCAAAACGTGTTTTTCAGTCCGAAATAAACGCGTTTTCTCAGCCCTTAGAATCGTAGTGTAACTGCCTGGCTCAGAAGAGCACACTGACTCAGCCCTTAACCCCAGTGTGCAGAAATTGTCAAAACGTGTTTTTCAGCAGAAATAAACACGTTTTGGCAACTTTGGTCACCCCCATGTAAGTTATAGGGCAGGAACAGCACAGTTTTCAAAACGTGTTTTTCAGCCCGAAATAAACGCTTTTTCTCAGCCCTTGGAATCGCAGTGTAACTGCCTGGCTCCGAAGAGCACACTGAGTCAGCCCTTAACCCCAGTGATCAGAAATTGTCAAAACGTGTTTTTCAGCAGAAATAAACACGTTTTGGCAACTTTGGTCTCCCCCATGTAAGTTATATGGCTGGAACAGCACAGTTTTCAAAACGTGTTTTTCAGCCCGAAATAAACGCTTTTTCTCAGCCCTTGGAATCGCAGTGTAACTGCCTGGCTCAGAAGAGCACACTGACTCAGCCCTTAACCCCAGTGATCAGAAATTGTCAAAACTTGTTTTTCAGCAGAAATAAACACGTTTTGGCAACTTTGGTCACCCCCATGTAAGTTATAGGGCAGGAACAGCACAGTTTTCAAAACGTGTTTTTCAGCCCGAAATAAACGCGTTTTCTCAGCCCTTAGAATCGCAGTGTAACTGCTTGGCTCAGAAGAGCACACAGAGTCAGCCCTTAACCCCAGTGATCAGAAATTGTCAAAACATGTTTTTCAGCAGAAATAAACACGTTTTGGCAACTTTGGTCACCCCCATGTAAGTTATAGGGCAGGAACAGCACAGTTTTCAAAACGTGTTTTTCAGCCCGAAATAAACGCGTTTTCTCAGCCCTTAGAATCGCAGAGTAACTGCTTGGCTCAGAAGAGCACACAGAGTCAGCCCTTAACCCCAGTGATCAGAAATTGTCAAAACATGTTTTTCAGCAGAAATAAACACGTTTTGGCAACTTTGGTCACCCCCATGTAAGTTATAGGGCAGGAACAGCACAGTTTTCAAAACGTGTTTTTCAGCCCGAAATAAACGCGTTTTCTCAGCCCTTGGAATCGCAGTGTAACTGCCTGGCTCAGAAGAGCACACTGACTCAGCCCTTAACCCCAGTGTGCAGAAATTGTCAAAACGTGTTTTTCAGCAGAAATAAACACGTTTTGGCAACTTTGGTCTCCCCCATGTAAGTTATATGGCTGGAACAGCACAGTTTTCAAAACGTGTTTTTCAGCCCGAAATAAACGCGTTTTCTCAGCCCTTAGAATCGCAGTGTAACTGCTTGGCTCAGAAGAGCACACAGAGTCAGCCCTTAACCCCAGTGATCAGAAATTGTCAAAACATGTTTTTCAGCAGAAATAAACACGTTTTGGCAACTTTGGTCACCCCCATGTAAGTTATAGGGCAGGAACAGCACAGTTTTCAAAACGTGTTTTTCAGCCCGAAATAAACGCGTTTTCTCAGCCCTTAGAATCGCAGTGTAACTGCTTGGCTCAGAAGAGCACACAGAGTCAGCCCTTAACCCCAGTGATCAGAAATTGTCAAAACATGTTTTTCAGCAGAAATAAACACGTTTTGGCAACTTTGGTCACCCCCATGTAAGTTATAGGGCAGGAACAGCAGAGTTTTCAAAACGTGTTTTTCAGCCCGAAATAAACGCTTTTTTTCAGCACTTGGAATCACAGTGTAACTGCTTGGCTCAGAAGAGCACACTGAGTCAGCCCTTAACCCCAGTGATCAGAAATTGTCAAAACGTGTTTTTCAGCAGAAATAAACACGTTTTGGCAACTTTGGTCACCCCCATGTAAGTTATAGGGCAGGAACAGCACAGTTTTCAAAACGTGTTTTTCAGCCCGAAATAAACGCGTTTTCTCAGCCCTTAGAATCGTAGTGTAACTGCCTGGCTCAGAAGAGCACACTGACTCAGCCCTTAACCCCAGTGTGCAGAAATTGTCAAAACGTGTTTTTCAGCAGAAATAAACACGTTTTGGCAACTTTGGTCACCCCCATGTAAGTTATAGGGCAGGAACAGCACAGTTTTCAAAACGTGTTTTTCAGCCCGAAATAAACGCTTTTTCTCAGCCCTTGGAATCGCAGTGTAACTGCCTGGCTCCGAAGAGCACACTGAGTCAGCCCTTAACCCCAGTGATCAGAAATTGTCAAAACGTGTTTTTCAGCAGAAATAAACACGTTTTGGCAACTTTGGTCTCCCCCATGTAAGTTATATGGCTGGAACAGCACAGTTTTCAAAACGTGTTTTTCAGCCCGAAATAAACGCTTTTTCTCAGCCCTTGGAATCGCAGTGTAACTGCCTGGCTCAGAAGAGCACACTGACTCAGCCCTTAACCCCAGTGATCAGAAATTGTCAAAACTTGTTTTTCAGCAGAAATAAACACGTTTTGGCAACTTTGGTCACCCCCATGTAAGTTATAGGGCAGGAACAGCACAGTTTTCAAAACGTGTTTTTCAGCCCGAAATAAACGCGTTTTCTCAGCCCTTAGAATCGCAGTGTAACTGCTTGGCTCAGAAGAGCACACAGAGTCAGCCCTTAACCCCAGTGATCAGAAATTGTCAAAACATGTTTTTCAGCAGAAATAAACACGTTTTGGCAACTTTGGTCACCCCCATGTAAGTTATAGGGCAGGAACAGCACAGTTTTCAAAACGTGTTTTTCAGCCCGAAATAAACGCGTTTTCTCAGCCCTTAGAATCGCAGAGTAACTGCTTGGCTCAGAAGAGCACACAGAGTCAGCCCTTAACCCCAGTGATCAGAAATTGTCAAAACATGTTTTTCAGCAGAAATAAACACGTTTTGGCAACTTTGGTCACCCCCATGTAAGTTATAGGGCAGGAACAGCACAGTTTTCAAAACGTGTTTTTCAGCCCGAAATAAACGCGTTTTCTCAGCCCTTGGAATCGCAGTGTAACTGCCTGGCTCAGAAGAGCACACTGACTCAGCCCTTAACCCCAGTGTGCAGAAATTGTCAAAACGTGTTTTTCAGCAGAAATAAACACGTTTTGGCAACTTTGGTCTCCCCCATGTAAGTTATATGGCTGGAACAGCACAGTTTTCAAAACGTGTTTTTCAGCCCGAAATAAACGCGTTTTCTCAGCCCTTAGAATCGCAGTGTAACTGCTTGGCTCAGAAGAGCACACAGAGTCAGCCCTTAACCCCAGTGATCAGAAATTGTCAAAACATGTTTTTCAGCAGAAATAAACACGTTTTGGCAACTTTGGTCACCCCCATGTAAGTTATAGGGCAGGAACAGCACAGTTTTCAAAACGTGTTTTTCAGCCCGAAATAAACGCGTTTTCTCAGCCCTTAGAATCGCAGTGTAACTGCTTGGCTCAGAAGAGCACACAGAGTCAGCCCTTAACCCCAGTGATCAGAAATTGTCAAAACATGTTTTTCAGCAGAAATAAACACGTTTTGGCAACTTTGGTCACCCCCATGTAAGTTATAGGGCAGGAACAGCAGAGTTTTCAAAACGTGTTTTTCAGCCCGAAATAAACGCTTTTTTTCAGCACTTGGAATCACAGTGTAACTGCTTGGCTCAGAAGAGCACACTGAGTCAGCTCTTAACCCCAGTGATCAGAAATTGTCAAAACGTGTTTTTCAGCAGAAATAAACACGTTTTGGCAACTTTGGTCACCCCCATGTAAGTTATAGGGCAGGAACAGCACAGTTTTCAAAACGTGTTTTTCAGCACGAAATAAACGCGTTTTCTCAGCCCTTAGAATCGTAGTGTAACTGCCTGGCTCAGAAGAGCACACTGACTCAGCCCTTAACCCCAGTGTGCAGAAATTGTCAAAACGTGTTTTTCAGCAGAAATAAACACGTTTTGGCAACTTTGGTCACCCCCATGTAAGTTATATGGCTGGAACAGCACAGTTTTCAAAACGTGTTTTTCAGCCCGAAATAAACGCTTTTTCTCAGCCCTTGGAATCGCAGTGTAACTGCCTGGCTCCGAAGAGCACACTGAGTCAGCCCTTAACCCCAGTGATCAGAAATTGTCAAAACGTGTTTTTCAGCAGAAATAAACACGTTTTGGCAACTTTGGTTTCCCCCATGTAAGTTATATGGCTGGAACAGCACAGTTTTCAAAACGTGTTTTTCAGCCCGAAATAAACGCTTTTTCTCAGCCCTTGGAATCGCAGTGTAACTGCCTGGCTCAGAAGAGCACACTGACTCAGCCCTTAACCCCAGTGATCAGAAATTGTCAAAACTTGTTTTTCAGCAGAAATAAACACGTTTTGGCAACTTTGGTCACCCCCATGTAAGTTATAGGGCAGGAACAGCACAGTTTTCAAAACGTGTTTTTCAGCCCGAAATAAACGCGTTTTCTCAGCCCTTAGAATCGCAGTGTAACTGCTTGGCTCAGAAGAGCACACAGAGTCAGCCCTTAACCCCAGTGATCAGAAATTGTCAAAACATGTTTTTCAGCAGAAATAAACACGTTTTGGCAACTTTGGTCACCCCCATGTAAGTTATAGGGCAGGAACAGCACAGTTTTCAAAACGTGTTTTTCAGCCCGAAATAAACGCGTTTTCTCAGCCCTTAGAATCGCAGTGTAACTGCTTGGCTCAGAAGAGCACACAGAGTCAGCCCTTAACCCCAGTGATCAGAAATTGTCAAAACGTGTTTTTCAGCAGAAATAAACACGTTTTGGCAACTTTGTTCACCCCCATGTAAGTTATAGGGCAGGAACAGCACAGTTTTCAAAACGTGTTTTTCAGTCCGAAATAAACGCGTTTTCTCAGCCCTTAGAATCGTAGTGTAACTGCCTGGCTCAGAAGAGCACACTGACTCAGCCCTTAACCCCAGTGTGCAGAAATTGTCAAAACGTGTTTTTCAGCAGAAATAAACACGTTTTGGCAACTTTGGTCACCCCCATGTAAGTTATAGGGCAGGAACAGCACAGTTTTCAAAACGTGTTTTTCAGCCCGAAATAAACGCTTTTTCTCAGCCCTTGGAATCGCAGTGTAACTGCCTGGCTCCGAAGAGCACACTGAGTCAGCCCTTAACCCCAGTGATCAGAAATTGTCAAAACGTGTTTTTCAGCAGAAATAAACACGTTTTGGCAACTTTGGTCTCCCCCATGTAAGTTATATGGCTGGAACAGCACAGTTTTCAAAACGTGTTTTTCAGCCCGAAATAAACGCTTTTTCTCAGCCCTTGGAATCGCAGTGTAACTGCCTGGCTCAGAAGAGCACACTGACTCAGCCCTTAACCCCAGTGATCAGAAATTGTCAAAACTTGTTTTTCAGCAGAAATAAACACGTTTTGGCAACTTTGGTCACCCCCATGTAAGTTATAGGGCAGGAACAGCACAGTTTTCAAAACGTGTTTTTCAGCCCGAAATAAACGCGTTTTCTCAGCCCTTAGAATCGCAGTGTAACTGCTTGGCTCAGAAGAGCACACAGAGTCAGCCCTTAACCCCAGTGATCAGAAATTGTCAAAACATGTTTTTCAGCAGAAATAAACACGTTTTGGCAACTTTGGTCACCCCCATGTAAGTTATAGGGCAGGAACAGCACAGTTTTCAAAACGTGTTTTTCAGCCCGAAATAAACGCGTTTTCTCAGCCCTTAGAATCGCAGAGTAACTGCTTGGCTCAGAAGAGCACACAGAGTCAGCCCTTAACCCCAGTGATCAGAAATTGTCAAAACATGTTTTTCAGCAGAAATAAACACGTTTTGGCAACTTTGGTCACCCCCATGTAAGTTATAGGGCAGGAACAGCACAGTTTTCAAAACGTGTTTTTCAGCCCGAAATAAACGCGTTTTCTCAGCCCTTGGAATCGCAGTGTAACTGCCTGGCTCAGAAGAGCACACTGACTCAGCCCTTAACCCCAGTGTGCAGAAATTGTCAAAACGTGTTTTTCAGCAGAAATAAACACGTTTTGGCAACTTTGGTCTCCCCCATGTAAGTTATATGGCTGGAACAGCACAGTTTTCAAAATGTGTTTTTCAGCCCGAAATAAACGCGTTTTCTCAGCCCTTAGAATCGCAGTGTAACTGCTTGGCTCAGAAGAGCACACAGAGTCAGCCCTTAACCCCAGTGATCAGAAATTGTCAAAACATGTTTTTCAGCAGAAATAAACACGTTTTGGCAACTTTGGTCACCCCCATGTAAGTTATAGGGCAGGAACAGCACAGTTTTCAAAACGTGTTTTTCAGCCCGAAATAAACGCGTTTTCTCAGCCCTTAGAATCGCAGTGTAACTGCTTGGCTCAGAAGAGCACACAGAGTCAGCCCTTAACCCCAGTGATCAGAAATTGTCAAAACATGTTTTTCAGCAGAAATAAACACGTTTTGGCAACTTTGGTCACCCCCATGTAAGTTATAGGGCAGGAACAGCAGAGTTTTCAAAACGTGTTTTTCAGCCCGAAATAAACGCTTTTTTTCAGCACTTGGAATCACAGTGTAACTGCTTGGCTCAGAAGAGCACACTGAGTCAGCCCTTAACCCCAGTGATCAGAAATTGTCAAAACGTGTTTTTCAGCAGAAATAAACACGTTTTGGCAACTTTGGTCACCCCCATGTAAGTTATAGGGCAGGAACAGCACAGTTTTCAAAACGTGTTTTTCAGCCCGAAATAAACGCGTTTTCTCAGCCCTTAGAATCGTAGTGTAACTGCCTGGCTCAGAAGAGCACACTGACTCAGCCCTTAACCCCAGTGTGCAGAAATTGTCAAAACGTGTTTTTCAGCAGAAATAAACACGTTTTGGCAACTTTGGTCACCCCCATGTAAGTTATAGGGCAGGAACAGCACAGTTTTCAAAACGTGTTTTTCAGCCCGAAATAAACGCTTTTTCTCAGCCCTTGGAATCGCAGTGTAACTGCCTGGCTCCGAAGAGCACACTGAGTCAGCCCTTAACCCCAGTGATCAGAAATTGTCAAAACGTGTTTTTCAGCAGAAATAAACACGTTTTGGCAACTTTGGTCTCCCCCATGTAAGTTATATGGCTGGAACAGCACAGTTTTCAAAACGTGTTTTTCAGCCCGAAATAAACGCTTTTTCTCAGCCCTTGGAATCGCAGTGTAACTGCCTGGCTCAGAAGAGCACACTGACTCAGCCCTTAACCCCAGTGATCAGAAATTGTCAAAACTTGTTTTTCAGCAGAAATAAACACGTTTTGGCAACTTTGGTCACCCCCATGTAAGTTATAGGGCAGGAACAGCACAGTTTTCAAAACGTGTTTTTCAGCCCGAAATAAACGCGTTTTCTCAGCCCTTAGAATCGCAGTGTAACTGCTTGGCTCAGAAGAGCACACAGAGTCAGCCCTTAACCCCAGTGATCAGAAATTGTCAAAACATGTTTTTCAGCAGAAATAAACACGTTTTGGCAACTTTGGTCACCCCCATGTAAGTTATAGGGCAGGAACAGCACAGTTTTCAAAACGTGTTTTTCAGCCCGAAATAAACGCGTTTTCTCAGCCCTTAGAATCGCAGAGTAACTGCTTGGCTCAGAAGAGCACACAGAGTCAGCCCTTAACCCCAGTGATCAGAAATTGTCAAAACATGTTTTTCAGCAGAAATAAACACGTTTTGGCAACTTTGGTCACCCCCATGTAAGTTATAGGGCAGGAACAGCACAGTTTTCAAAACGTGTTTTTCAGCCCGAAATAAACGCGTTTTCTCAGCCCTTGGAATCGCAGTGTAACTGCCTGGCTCAGAAGAGCACACTGACTCAGCCCTTAACCCCAGTGTGCAGAAATTGTCAAAACGTGTTTTTCAGCAGAAATAAACACGTTTTGGCAACTTTGGTCTCCCCCATGTAAGTTATATGGCTGGAACAGCACAGTTTTCAAAACGTGTTTTTCAGCCCGAAATAAACGCGTTTTCTCAGCCCTTAGAATCGCAGTGTAACTGCTTGGCTCAGAAGAGCACACAGAGTCAGCCCTTAACCCCAGTGATCAGAAATTGTCAAAACATGTTTTTCAGCAGAAATAAACACGTTTTGGCAACTTTGGTCACCCCCATGTAAGTTATAGGGCAGGAACAGCACAGTTTTCAAAACGTGTTTTTCAGCCCGAAATAAACGCGTTTTCTCAGCCCTTAGAATCGCAGTGTAACTGCTTGGCTCAGAAGAGCACACAGAGTCAGCCCTTAACCCCAGTGATCAGAAATTGTCAAAACATGTTTTTCAGCAGAAATAAACACGTTTTGGCAACTTTGGTCACCCCCATGTAAGTTATAGGGCAGGAACAGCAGAGTTTTCAAAACGTGTTTTTCAGCCCGAAATAAACGCTTTTTTTCAGCACTTGGAATCACAGTGTAACTGCTTGGCTCAGAAGAGCACACTGAGTCAGCTCTTAACCCCAGTGATCAGAAATTGTCAAAACGTGTTTTTCAGCAGAAATAAACACGTTTTGGCAACTTTGGTCACCCCCATGTAAGTTATAGGGCAGGAACAGCACAGTTTTCAAAACGTGTTTTTCAGCACGAAATAAACGCGTTTTCTCAGCCCTTAGAATCGTAGTGTAACTGCCTGGCTCAGAAGAGCACACTGACTCAGCCCTTAACCCCAGTGTGCAGAAATTGTCAAAACGTGTTTTTCAGCAGAAATAAACACGTTTTGGCAACTTTGGTCACCCCCATGTAAGTTATATGGCTGGAACAGCACAGTTTTCAAAACGTGTTTTTCAGCCCGAAATAAACGCTTTTTCTCAGCCCTTGGAATCGCAGTGTAACTGCCTGGCTCCGAAGAGCACACTGAGTCAGCCCTTAACCCCAGTGATCAGAAATTGTCAAAACGTGTTTTTCAGCAGAAATAAACACGTTTTGGCAACTTTGGTTTCCCCCATGTAAGTTATATGGCTGGAACAGCACAGTTTTCAAAACGTGTTTTTCAGCCCGAAATAAACGCTTTTTCTCAGCCCTTGGAATCGCAGTGTAACTGCCTGGCTCAGAAGAGCACACTGACTCAGCCCTTAACCCCAGTGATCAGAAATTGTCAAAACTTGTTTTTCAGCAGAAATAAACACGTTTTGGCAACTTTGGTCACCCCCATGTAAGTTATAGGGCAGGAACAGCACAGTTTTCAAAACGTGTTTTTCAGCCCGAAATAAACGCGTTTTCTCAGCCCTTAGAATCGCAGTGTAACTGCTTGGCTCAGAAGAGCACACAGAGTCAGCCCTTAACCCCAGTGATCAGAAATTGTCAAAACATGTTTTTCAGCAGAAATAAACACGTTTTGGCAACTTTGGTCACCCCCATGTAAGTTATAGGGCAGGAACAGCACAGTTTTCAAAACGTGTTTTTCAGCCCGAAATAAACGCGTTTTCTCAGCCCTTAGAATCGCAGTGTAACTGCTTGGCTCAGAAGAGCACACAGAGTCAGCCCTTAACCCCAGTGATCAGAAATTGTCAAAACGTGTTTTTCAGCAGAAATAAACACGTTTTGGCAACTTTGTTCACCCCCATGTAAGTTATAGGGCAGGAACAGCACAGTTTTCAAAACGTGTTTTTCAGTCCGAAATAAACGCGTTTTCTCAGCCCTTAGAATCGTAGTGTAACTGCCTGGCTCAGAAGAGCACACTGACTCAGCCCTTAACCCCAGTGTGCAGAAATTGTCAAAACGTGTTTTTCAGCAGAAATAAACACGTTTTGGCAACTTTGGTCACCCCCATGTAAGTTATAGGGCAGGAACAGCACAGTTTTCAAAACGTGTTTTTCAGCCCGAAATAAACGCTTTTTCTCAGCCCTTGGAATCGCAGTGTAACTGCCTGGCTCCGAAGAGCACACTGAGTCAGCCCTTAACCCCAGTGATCAGAAATTGTCAAAACGTGTTTTTCAGCAGAAATAAACACGTTTTGGCAACTTTGGTCTCCCCCATGTAAGTTATATGGCTGGAACAGCACAGTTTTCAAAACGTGTTTTTCAGCCCGAAATAAACGCTTTTTCTCAGCCCTTGGAATCGCAGTGTAACTGCCTGGCTCAGAAGAGCACACTGACTCAGCCCTTAACCCCAGTGATCAGAAATTGTCAAAACTTGTTTTTCAGCAGAAATAAACACGTTTTGGCAACTTTGGTCACCCCCATGTAAGTTATAGGGCAGGAACAGCACAGTTTTCAAAACGTGTTTTTCAGCCCGAAATAAACGCGTTTTCTCAGCCCTTAGAATCGCAGTGTAACTGCTTGGCTCAGAAGAGCACACAGAGTCAGCCCTTAACCCCAGTGATCAGAAATTGTCAAAACATGTTTTTCAGCAGAAATAAACACGTTTTGGCAACTTTGGTCACCCCCATGTAAGTTATAGGGCAGGAACAGCACAGTTTTCAAAACGTGTTTTTCAGCCCGAAATAAACGCGTTTTCTCAGCCCTTAGAATCGCAGAGTAACTGCTTGGCTCAGAAGAGCACACAGAGTCAGCCCTTAACCCCAGTGATCAGAAATTGTCAAAACATGTTTTTCAGCAGAAATAAACACGTTTTGGCAACTTTGGTCACCCCCATGTAAGTTATAGGGCAGGAACAGCACAGTTTTCAAAACGTGTTTTTCAGCCCGAAATAAACGCGTTTTCTCAGCCCTTGGAATCGCAGTGTAACTGCCTGGCTCAGAAGAGCACACTGACTCAGCCCTTAACCCCAGTGTGCAGAAATTGTCAAAACGTGTTTTTCAGCAGAAATAAACACGTTTTGGCAACTTTGGTCTCCCCCATGTAAGTTATATGGCTGGAACAGCACAGTTTTCAAAATGTGTTTTTCAGCCCGAAATAAACGCGTTTTCTCAGCCCTTAGAATCGCAGTGTAACTGCTTGGCTCAGAAGAGCACACAGAGTCAGCCCTTAACCCCAGTGATCAGAAATTGTCAAAACATGTTTTTCAGCAGAAATAAACACGTTTTGGCAACTTTGGTCACCCCCATGTAAGTTATAGGGCAGGAACAGCACAGTTTTCAAAACGTGTTTTTCAGCCCGAAATAAACGCGTTTTCTCAGCCCTTAGAATCGCAGTGTAACTGCTTGGCTCAGAAGAGCACACAGAGTCAGCCCTTAACCCCAGTGATCAGAAATTGTCAAAACATGTTTTTCAGCAGAAATAAACACGTTTTGGCAACTTTGGTCACCCCCATGTAAGTTATAGGGCAGGAACAGCAGAGTTTTCAAAACGTGTTTTTCAGCCCGAAATAAACGCTTTTTTTCAGCACTTGGAATCACAGTGTAACTGCTTGGCTCAGAAGAGCACACTGAGTCAGCCCTTAACCCCAGTGATCAGAAATTGTCAAAACGTGTTTTTCAGCAGAAATAAACACGTTTTGGCAACTTTGGTCACCCCCATGTAAGTTATAGGGCAGGAACAGCACAGTTTTCAAAACGTGTTTTTCAGCCCGAAATAAACGCGTTTTCTCAGCCCTTAGAATCGTAGTGTAACTGCCTGGCTCAGAAGAGCACACTGACTCAGCCCTTAACCCCAGTGTGCAGAAATTGTCAAAACGTGTTTTTCAGCAGAAATAAACACGTTTTGGCAACTTTGGTCACCCCCATGTAAGTTATAGGGCAGGAACAGCACAGTTTTCAAAACGTGTTTTTCAGCCCGAAATAAACGCTTTTTCTCAGCCCTTGGAATCGCAGTGTAACTGCCTGGCTCCGAAGAGCACACTGAGTCAGCCCTTAACCCCAGTGATCAGAAATTGTCAAAACGTGTTTTTCAGCAGAAATAAACACGTTTTGGCAACTTTGGTCTCCCCCATGTAAGTTATATGGCTGGAACAGCACAGTTTTCAAAACGTGTTTTTCAGCCCGAAATAAACGCTTTTTCTCAGCCCTTGGAATCGCAGTGTAACTGCCTGGCTCAGAAGAGCACACTGACTCAGCCCTTAACCCCAGTGATCAGAAATTGTCAAAACTTGTTTTTCAGCAGAAATAAACACGTTTTGGCAACTTTGGTCACCCCCATGTAAGTTATAGGGCAGGAACAGCACAGTTTTCAAAACGTGTTTTTCAGCCCGAAATAAACGCGTTTTCTCAGCCCTTAGAATTGCAGTGTAACTGCTTGGCTCAGAAGAGCACACAGAGTCAGCCCTTAACCCCAGTGATCAGAAATTGTCAAAACATGTTTTTCAGCAGAAATAAACACGTTTTGGCAACTTTGGTCACCCCCATGTAAGTTATAGGGCAGGAACAGCACAGTTTTCAAAACGTGTTTTTCAGCCCGAAATAAACGCGTTTTCTCAGCCCTTAGAATCGCAGTGTAACTGCTTGGCTCAGAAGAGCACACAGAGTCAGCCCTTAACCCCAGTGATCAGAAATTGTCAAAACGTGTTTTTCAGCAGAAATAAACACGTTTTGGCAACTTTGGTCACCCCCATGTAAGTTATAGGGCAGGAACAGCACAGTTTTCAAAACGTGTTTTTCAGTCCGAAATAAACGCGTTTTCTCAGCCCTTAGAATCGCAGTGTAACTGCCTGGCTCAGAAGAGCACACTGACTCAGCCCTTAACCCCAGTGTGCAGAAATTGTCAAAACGTGTTTTTCAGCAGAAATAAACACGTTTTGGCAACTTTGGTCACCCCCATGTAAGTTATAGGGCAGGAACAGCACAGTTTTCAAAACGTGTTTTTCAGCCCGAAATAAACGCTTTTTTTCAGCACTTGGAATCACAGTGTAACTGCTTGGCTCAGAAGAGCACACTGAGTCAGCCCTACACCCCAGTGATCAGAAATTGTCAAAACGTGTTTTTCAGCAGAAATAAACACGTTTTGGCAACTTTGGTCACCCCCATGTAAGTTATAGGGCAGGAACAGCACAGTTTTCAAAACGTGTTTTTCAGCCCGAAATAAACGCGTTTTCTCAGCCCTTAGAATCGCAGTGTAACTGCTTGGCTCAGAAGAGCACACTGACTCAGCCCTTAACCCCAGTGTGCAGAAATTGTCAAAACGTGTTTTTCAGCAGAAATAAACACGTTTTGGCAACTTTGGTCACCCCCATGTAAGTTATAGGGCAGGAACAGCACAGTTTTCAAAACGTGTTTTTCAGCCCGAAATAAACGCTTTTTTTCAGCACTTGGAATCACAGTGTAACTGCTTGGCTCAGAAGAGCACACTGAGTCAGCCCTTAACCCCAGTGATCAGAAATTGTCAAAACGTGTTTTTCAGCAGAAATAAACACGTTTTGGCAACTTTGGTCACCCCCATGTAAGTTATAGGGCAGGAACAACACAGTTTTCAAAACGTGTTTTTCTGCCCGAAATAAACGCGTTTTCTCAGCCCTTGGAATCGCAGTGTAACTGCCTGGCTCAGAAGAGCACACTGACTCAGCCCTTAACCCCAGTGTGCAGAAATTGTCAAAACGTGTTTTTCAGCAGAAATAAACACGTTTTGGCAACTTTGGTCAACCCCATGTAAGTTATAGGGCAGGAACAGCACAGTTTTCAAAACGTGTTTTTCAGCCCGAAATAAACGCGTTTTCTCAGCCCTTAGAATCGCAGTGTAACTGCTTGGCTCAGAAGAGCACACAGAGTCAGCCCTTAACCCCAGTGATCAGAAATTGTCAAAACATGTTTTTCAGCAGAAATAAACACGTTTTGGCAACTTTGGTCACCCCCATGTAAGTTATAGGGCAGGAACAGCACAGTTTTCAAAACGTGTTTTTCAGCCCGAAATAAACGCGTTTTCTCAGCCCTTAGAATCGCAGTGTAACTGCTTGGCTCAGAAGAGCACACAGAGTCAGCCCTTAACCCCAGTGATCAGAAATTGTCAAAACGTGTTTTTCAGCAGAAATAAACACGTTTTGGCAACTTTGGTCACCCCCATGTAAGTTATAGGGCAGGAACAGCACAGTTTTCAAAACGTGTTTTTCAGTCCGAAATTAACGCGTTTTCTCAGCCCTTAGAATCGTAGTGTAACTGCCTGGCTCAGAAGAGCACACTGACTCAGCCCTTAACCCCAGTGTGCAGAAATTGTCAAAACGTGTTTTTCAGCAGAAATAAACACGTTTTGGCAACTTTGGTCACCCCCATGTAAGTTATAGGGCAGGAACAGCACAGTTTTCAAAACGTGTTTTTCAGCCCGAAATAAACGCTTTTTCTCAGCCCTTGGAATCGCAGTGTAACTGCCTGGCTCCGAAGAGCACACTGAGTCAGCCCTTAACCCCAGTGATCAGAAATTGTCAAAACGTGTTTTTCAGCAGAAATAAACACGTTTTGGCAACTTTGGTCTCCCCCATGTAAGTTATATGGCTGGAACAGCACAGTTTTCAAAACGTGTTTTTCAGCCCGAAATAAACGCTTTTTCTCAGCCCTTGGAATCGCAGTGTAACTGCCTGGCTCAGAAGAGCACACTGACTCAGCCCTTAACCCCAGTGATCAGAAATTGTCAAAACTTGTTTTTCAGCAGAAATAAACACGTTTTGGCAACTTTGGTCACCCCCATGTAAGTTATAGGGCAGGAACAGCACAGTTTTCAAAACGTGTTTTTCAGCCCGAAATAAACGCGTTTTCTCAGCCCTTAGAATCGCAGTGTAACTGCTTGGCTCAGAAGAGCACACAGAGTCAGCCCTTAACCCCAGTGATCAGAAATTGTCAAAACATGTTTTTCAGCAGAAATAAACACGTTTTGGCAACTTTGGTCACCCCCATGTAAGTTATAGGGCAGGAACAGCACAGTTTTCAAAACGTGTTTTTCAGCCCGAAATAAACGCGTTTTCTCAGCCCTTAGAATCGCAGAGTAACTGCTTGGCTCAGAAGAGCACACAGAGTCAGCCCTTAACCCCAGTGATCAGAAATTGTCAAAACATGTTTTTCAGCAGAAATAAACACGTTTTGGCAACTTTGGTCACCCCCATGTAAGTTATAGGGCAGGAACAGCACAGTTTTCAAAACGTGTTTTTCAGCCCGAAATAAACGCGTTTTCTCAGCCCTTGGAATCGCAGTGTAACTGCCTGGCTCAGAAGAGCACACTGACTCAGCCCTTAACCCCAGTGTGCAGAAATTGTCAAAACGTGTTTTTCAGCAGAAATAAACACGTTTTGGCAACTTTGGTCTCCCCCATGTAAGTTATAGGGCAGGAACAGCACAGTTTTCAAAACGTGTTTTTCAGCCCGAAATAAACGCGTTTTCTCAGCCCTTGGAATCGCAGTGTAACTGCCTGGCTCCGAAGAGCACACTGAGTCAGCCCTTAACCCCAGTGATCAGAAATTGTCAAAACGTGTTTTTCAGCAGAAATAAACACGTTTTGGCAACTTTGGTCTCCCCCATGTAAGTTATATGGCTGGAACAGCACAGTTTTCAAAACGTGTTTTTCAGCCCGAAATAAACGCTTTTTCTCAGCCCTTGGAATCGCAGTGTAACTGCCTGGCTCAGAAGAGCACACTGACTCAGCCCTTAACCCCAGTGATCAGAAATTGTCAAAACTTGTTTTTCAGCAGAAATAAACACGTTTTGGCAACTTTGGTCACCCCCATGTAAGTTATAGGGCAGGAACAGCACAGTTTTCAAAACGTGTTTTTCAGCCCGAAATAAACGCGTTTTCTCAGCCCTTAGAATCGCAGTGTAACTGCTTGGCTCAGAAGAGCACACAGAGTCAGCCCTTAACCCCAGTGATCAGAAATTGTCAAAACATGTTTTTCAGCAGAAATAAACACGTTTTGGCAACTTTGGTCACCCCCATGTAAGTTATAGGGCAGGAACAGCACAGTTTTCAAAACGTGTTTTTCAGCCCGAAATAAACGCGTTTTCTCAGCCCTTAGAATCGCAGTGTAACTGCTTGGCTCAGAAGAGCACACAGAGTCAGCCCTTAACCCCAGTGATCAGAAATTGTCAAAACGTGTTTTTCAGCAGAAATAAACACGTTTTGGCAACTTTGGTCACCCCCATGTAAGTTATAGGGCAGGAACAGCACAGTTTTCAAAACGTGTTTTTCAGTCCGAAATAAACGCGTTTTCTCAGCCCTTAGAATCGCAGTGTAACTGCCTGGCTCAGAAGAGCACACTGACTCAGCCCTTAACCCCAGTGTGCAGAAATTGTCAAAACGTGTTTTTCAGCAGAAATAAACACGTTTTGGCAACTTTGGTCACCCCCATGTAAGTTATAGGGCAGGAACAGCACAGTTTTCAAAACGTGTTTTTCAGCCCGAAATAAACGCGTTTTCTCAGCCCTTAGAATCGCAGTGTAACTGCTTGGCTCAGAAGAGCACACTGACTCAGCCCTTAACCCCAGTGTGCAGAAATTGTCAAAACGTGTTTTTCAGCAGAAATAAACACGTTTTGGCAACTTTGGTCACCCCCATGTAAGTTATAGGGCAGGAACAGCACAGTTTTCAAAACGTGTTTTTCAGCCCGAAATAAACGCTTTTTTTCAGCACTTGGAATCACAGTGTAACTGCTTGGCTCAGAAGAGCACACTGAGTCAGCCCTTAACCCCAGTGATCAGAAATTGTCAAAACGTGTTTTTCAGCAGAAATAAACACGTTTTGGCAACTTTGGTCACCCCCATGTAAGTTATAGGGCAGGAACAACACAGTTTTCAAAACGTGTTTTTCTGCCCGAAATAAACGCGTTTTCTCAGCCCTTGGAATCGCAGTGTAACTGCCTGGCTCAGAAGAGCACACTGACTCAGCCCTTAACCCCAGTGTGCAGAAATTGTCAAAACGTGTTTTTCAGCAGAAATAAACACGTTTTGGCAACTTTGGTCAACCCCATGTAAGTTATAGGGCAGGAACAGCACAGTTTTCAAAACGTGTTTTTCAGCCCGAAATAAACGCTTTTTTTCAGCACTTGGAATCACAGTGTAACTGCTTGGCTCAGAAGAGCACACTGAGTCAGCCCTTAACCCCAGTGATCAGAAATTGTCAAAACGTGTTTTTCAGCAGAAATAAACACGTTTTGGCAACTTTGGTCACCCCCATGTAAGTTATAGGGCAGGAACAGCACAGTTTTCAAAACGTGTTTTTCAGTCCGAAATAAACGCGTTTTCTCAGCCCTTAGAATCGCAGTGTAACTGCCTGGCTCAGAAGAGCACACTGACTCAGCCCTTAACCCCAGTGTGCAGAAATTGTCAAAACGTGTTTTTCAGCAGAAATAAACACGTTTTGGCAACTTTGGTCACCCCCATGTAAGTTATAGGGCAGGAACAGCACAGTTTTCAAAACGTGTTTTTCAGCCCGAAATAAACGCTTTTTTTCAGCACTTGGAATCACAGTGTAACTGCTTGGCTCAGAAGAGCACACTGAGTCAGCCCTACACCCCAGTGATCAGAAATTGTCAAAACGTGTTTTTCAGCAGAAATAAACACGTTTTGGCAACTTTGGTCACCCCCATGTAAGTTATAGGGCAGGAACAGCACAGTTTTCAAAACGTGTTTTTCAGCCCGAAATAAACGCGTTTTCTCAGCCCTTAGAATCATAGTGTAACTGCCTGGCTCAGAAGAGCACACTGACTCAGCCCTTAACCCCAGTGTGCAGAAATTGTCAAAACGTGTTTTTCAGCAGAAATAAACACGTTTTGGCAACTTTGGTCACCCCCATGTAAGTTATAGGGCAGGAACAGCACAGTTTTCAAAACGTGTTTTTCAGCCCGAAATAAACGCTTTTTCTCATCCCTTGGAATCGCAGTGTAACTGCCTGGCTCAGAAGAGCACACTGAGTCAGCCCTTAACCCCAGTGATCAGAAATTGTCAAAACGTGTTTTTCAGCAGAAATGAACACGTTTTGGCAACTTTGGTCTCCCCCATGTAAGTTATATGGCTGGAACAGCACAGTTTTCAAAACGTGTTTTTCAGCCCGAAATAAAAGCTTTTTCTCAGCCCTTGGAATCGCAGTGTAACTGCCTGGCTCAGAAGAGCACACTGACTCAGCCCTTAACCCCAGTGTGCAGAAATTGTCAAAACGTGTTTTTCAGCAGAAATAAACACGTTTTGGCAACTTTGGTCAACCCCATGTAAGTTATAGGGCAGGAACAGCACAGTTTTCAAAACGTGTTTTTCAGCCCGAAATAAACGCTTTTTTTCAGCACTTGGAATCGCAGTGTAACTGCTTGGCTCAGAAGAGCACACAGAGTCAGCCCTTAACCCCAGTGATCAGAAATTGTCAAAACATGTTTTTCAGCAGAAATAAACACGTTTTGGCAACTTTGGTCACCCCCATGTAAGTTATAGGGCAGGAACAGCAGAGTTTTCAAAACGTGTTTTTCAGCCCGAAATAAACGCTTTTTTTCAGCACTTGGAATCACAGTGTAACTGCTTGGCTCAGAAGAGCACACTGAGTCAGCCCTTAACCCCAGTGATCAGAAATTGTCAAAACGTGTTTTTCAGCAGAAATAAACACGTTTTGGCAACTTTGGTCACCCCCATGTAAGTTATAGGGCAGGAACAGCACAGTTTTCAAAACGTGTTTTTCAGCCCGAAATAAACGCGTTTTCTCAGCCCTTAGAATCGTAGTGTAACTGCCTGGCTCAGAAGAGCACACTGACTCAGCCCTTAACCCCAGTGTGCAGAAATTGTCAAAACGTGTTTTTCAGCAGAAATAAACACGTTTTGGCAACTTTGGTCACCCCCATGTAAGTTATAGGGCAGGAACAGCACAGTTTTCAAAACGTGTTTTTCAGCCCGAAATAAACGCTTTTTCTCAGCCCTTGGAATCGCAGTGTAACTGCCTGGCTCCGAAGAGCACACTGAGTCAGCCCTTAACCCCAGTGATCAGAAATTGTCAAAACGTGTTTTTCAGCAGAAATAAACACGTTTTGGCAACTTTGGTCTCCCCCATGTAAGTTATATGGCTGGAACAGCACAGTTTTCAAAACGTGTTTTTCAGCCCGAAATAAACGCTTTTTCTCAGCCCTTGGAATCGCAGTGTAACTGCCTGGCTCAGAAGAGCACACTGACTCAGCCCTTAACCCCAGTGATCAGAAATTGTCAAAACTTGTTTTTCAGCAGAAATAAACACGTTTTGGCAACTTTGGTCACCCCCATGTAAGTTATAGGGCAGGAACAGCACAGTTTTCAAAACGTGTTTTTCAGCCCGAAATAAACGCGTTTTCTCAGCCCTTAGAATCGCAGTGTAACTGCTTGGCTCAGAAGAGCACACAGAGTCAGCCCTTAACCCCAGTGATCAGAAATTGTCAAAACATGTTTTTCAGCAGAAATAAACACGTTTTGGCAACTTTGGTCACCCCCATGTAAGTTATAGGGCAGGAACAGCACAGTTTTCAAAACGTGTTTTTCAGCCCGAAATAAACGCGTTTTCTCAGCCCTTAGAATCGCAGTGTAACTGCTTGGCTCAGAAGAGCACACAGAGTCAGCCCTTAACCCCAGTGATCAGAAATTGTCAAAACGTGTTTTTCAGCAGAAATAAACACGTTTTGGCAACTTTGGTCACCCCCATGTAAGTTATAGGGCAGGAACAGCACAGTTTTCAAAACGTGTTTTTCAGTCCGAAATAAACGCGTTTTCTCAGCCCTTAGAATCGCAGTGTAACTGCCTGGCTCAGAAGAGCACACTGACTCAGCCCTTAACCCCAGTGTGCAGAAATTGTCAAAACGTGTTTTTCAGCAGAAATAAACACGTTTTGGCAACTTTGGTCACCCCCATGTAAGTTATAGGGCAGGAACAGCACAGTTTTCAAAACGTGTTTTTCAGCCCGAAATAAACGCTTTTTTTCAGCACTTGGAATCACAGTGTAACTGCTTGGCTCAGAAGAGCACACTGAGTCAGCCCTACACCCCAGTGATCAGAAATTGTCAAAACGTGTTTTTCAGCAGAAATAAACACGTTTTGGCAACTTTGGTCACCCCCATGTAAGTTATAGGGCAGGAACAGCACAGTTTTCAAAACGTGTTTTTCAGCCCGAAATAAACGCGTTTTCTCAGCCCTTAGAATCGCAGTGTAACTGCTTGGCTCAGAAGAGCACACTGACTCAGCCCTTAACCCCAGTGTGCAGAAATTGTCAAAACGTGTTTTTCAGCAGAAATAAACACGTTTTGGCAACTTTGGTCACCCCCATGTAAGTTATAGGGCAGGAACAGCACAGTTTTCAAAACGTGTTTTTCAGCCCGAAATAAACGCTTTTTTTCAGCACTTGGAATCACAGTGTAACTGCTTGGCTCAGAAGAGCACACTGAGTCAGCCCTTAACCCCAGTGATCAGAAATTGTCAAAACGTGTTTTTCAGCAGAAATAAACACGTTTTGGCAACTTTGGTCACCCCCATGTAAGTTATAGGGCAGGAACAACACAGTTTTCAAAACGTGTTTTTCTGCCCGAAATAAACGCGTTTTCTCAGCCCTTGGAATCGCAGTGTAACTGCCTGGCTCAGAAGAGCACACTGACTCAGCCCTTAACCCCAGTGTGCAGAAATTGTCAAAACGTGTTTTTCAGCAGAAATAAACACGTTTTGGCAACTTTGGTCAACCCCATGTAAGTTATAGGGCAGGAACAGCACAGTTTTCAAAACGTGTTTTTCAGCCCGAAATAAACGCGTTTTCTCAGCCCTTAGAATCGCAGTGTAACTGCTTGGCTCAGAAGAGCACACAGAGTCAGCCCTTAACCCCAGTGATCAGAAATTATCAAAACATGTTTTTCAGCAGAAATAAACACGTTTTGGCAACTTTGGTCACCCCCATGTAAGTTATAGGGCAGGAACAGCACAGTTTTCAAAACGTGTTTTTCAGCCCGAAATAAACGCGTTTTCTCAGCCCTTAGAATCGCAGTGTAACTGCTTGGCTCAGAAGAGCACACAGAGTCAGCCCTTAACCCCAGTGATCAGAAATTGTCAAAACGTGTTTTTCAGCAGAAATAAACACGTTTTGGCAACTTTGGTCACCCCCATGTAAGTTATAGGGCAGGAACAGCACAGTTTTCAAAACGTGTTTTTCAGTCCGAAATTAACGCGTTTTCTCAGCCCTTAGAATCGTAGTGTAACTGCCTGGCTCAGAAGAGCACACTGACTCAGCCCTTAACCCCAGTGTGCAGAAATTGTCAAAACGTGTTTTTCAGCAGAAATAAACACGTTTTGGCAACTTTGGTCACCCCCATGTAAGTTATAGGGCAGGAACAGCACAGTTTTCAAAACGTGTTTTTCAGCCCGAAATAAACGCTTTTTCTCAGCCCTTGGAATCGCAGTGTAACTGCCTGGCTCCGAAGAGCACACTGAGTCAGCCCTTAACCCCAGTGATCAGAAATTGTCAAAACGTGTTTTTCAGCAGAAATAAACACGTTTTGGCAACTTTGGTCTCCCCCATGTAAGTTATATGGCTGGAACAGCACAGTTTTCAAAACGTGTTTTTCAGCCCGAAATAAACGCTTTTTCTCAGCCCTTGGAATCGCAGTGTAACTGCCTGGCTCAGAAGAGCACACTGACTCAGCCCTTAACCCCAGTGATCAGAAATTGTCAAAACTTGTTTTTCAGCAGAAATAAACACGTTTTGGCAACTTTGGTCACCCCCATGTAAGTTATAGGGCAGGAACAGCACAGTTTTCAAAACGTGTTTTTCAGCCCGAAATAAACGCGTTTTCTCAGCCCTTAGAATCGCAGTGTAACTGCTTGGCTCAGAAGAGCACACAGAGTCAGCCCTTAACCCCAGTGATCAGAAATTGTCAAAACATGTTTTTCAGCAGAAATAAACACGTTTTGGCAACTTTGGTCACCCCCATGTAAGTTATAGGGCAGGAACAGCACAGTTTTCAAAACGTGTTTTTCAGCCCGAAATAAACGCGTTTTCTCAGCCCTTAGAATCGCAGAGTAACTGCTTGGCTCAGAAGAGCACACAGAGTCAGCCCTTAACCCCAGTGATCAGAAATTGTCAAAACATGTTTTTCAGCAGAAATAAACACGTTTTGGCAACTTTGGTCACCCCCATGTAAGTTATAGGGCAGGAACAGCACAGTTTTCAAAACGTGTTTTTCAGCCCGAAATAAACGCGTTTTCTCAGCCCTTGGAATCGCAGTGTAACTGCCTGGCTCAGAAGAGCACACTGACTCAGCCCTTAACCCCAGTGTGCAGAAATTGTCAAAACGTGTTTTTCAGCAGAAATAAACACGTTTTGGCAACTTTGGTCTCCCCCATGTAAGTTATAGGGCAGGAACAGCACAGTTTTCAAAACGTGTTTTTCAGCCCGAAATAAACGCGTTTTCTCAGCCCTTGGAATCGCAGTGTAACTGCCTGGCTCCGAAGAGCACACTGAGTCAGCCCTTAACCCCAGTGATCAGAAATTGTCAAAACGTGTTTTTCAGCAGAAATAAACACGTTTTGGCAACTTTGGTCTCCCCCATGTAAGTTATATGGCTGGAACAGCACAGTTTTCAAAACGTGTTTTTCAGCCCGAAATAAACGCTTTTTCTCAGCCCTTGGAATCGCAGTGTAACTGCCTGGCTCAGAAGAGCACACTGACTCAGCCCTTAACCCCAGTGATCAGAAATTGTCAAAACTTGTTTTTCAGCAGAAATAAACACGTTTTGGCAACTTTGGTCACCCCCATGTAAGTTATAGGGCAGGAACAGCACAGTTTTCAAAACGTGTTTTTCAGCCCGAAATAAACGCGTTTTCTCAGCCCTTAGAATCGCAGTGTAACTGCTTGGCTCAGAAGAGCACACAGAGTCAGCCCTTAACCCCAGTGATCAGAAATTGTCAAAACATGTTTTTCAGCAGAAATAAACACGTTTTGGCAACTTTGGTCACCCCCATGTAAGTTATAGGGCAGGAACAGCACAGTTTTCAAAACGTGTTTTTCAGCCCGAAATAAACGCGTTTTCTCAGCCCTTAGAATCGCAGTGTAACTGCTTGGCTCAGAAGAGCACACAGAGTCAGCCCTTAACCCCAGTGATCAGAAATTGTCAAAACGTGTTTTTCAGCAGAAATAAACACGTTTTGGCAACTTTGGTCACCCCCATGTAAGTTATAGGGCAGGAACAGCACAGTTTTCAAAACGTGTTTTTCAGTCCGAAATAAACGCGTTTTCTCAGCCCTTAGAATCGCAGTGTAACTGCCTGGCTCAGAAGAGCACACTGACTCAGCCCTTAACCCCAGTGTGCAGAAATTGTCAAAACGTGTTTTTCAGCAGAAATAAACACGTTTTGGCAACTTTGGTCACCCCCATGTAAGTTATAGGGCAGGAACAGCACAGTTTTCAAAACGTGTTTTTCAGCCCGAAATAAACGCGTTTTCTCAGCCCTTAGAATCGCAGTGTAACTGCTTGGCTCAGAAGAGCACACTGACTCAGCCCTTAACCCCAGTGTGCAGAAATTGTCAAAACGTGTTTTTCAGCAGAAATAAACACGTTTTGGCAACTTTGGTCACCCCCATGTAAGTTATAGGGCAGGAACAGCACAGTTTTCAAAACGTGTTTTTCAGCCCGAAATAAACGCTTTTTTTCAGCACTTGGAATCACAGTGTAACTGCTTGGCTCAGAAGAGCACACTGAGTCAGCCCTTAACCCCAGTGATCAGAAATTGTCAAAACGTGTTTTTCAGCAGAAATAAACACGTTTTGGCAACTTTGGTCACCCCCATGTAAGTTATAGGGCAGGAACAACACAGTTTTCAAAACGTGTTTTTCTGCCCGAAATAAACGCGTTTTCTCAGCCCTTGGAATCGCAGTGTAACTGCCTGGCTCAGAAGAGCACACTGACTCAGCCCTTAACCCCAGTGTGCAGAAATTGTCAAAACGTGTTTTTCAGCAGAAATAAACACGTTTTGGCAACTTTGGTCAACCCCATGTAAGTTATAGGGCAGGAACAGCACAGTTTTCAAAACGTGTTTTTCAGCCCGAAATAAACGCTTTTTTTCAGCACTTGGAATCACAGTGTAACTGCTTGGCTCAGAAGAGCACACTGAGTCAGCCCTTAACCCCAGTGATCAGAAATTGTCAAAACGTGTTTTTCAGCAGAAATAAACACGTTTTGGCAACTTTGGTCACCCCCATGTAAGTTATAGGGCAGGAACAGCACAGTTTTCAAAACGTGTTTTTCAGTCCGAAATAAACGCGTTTTCTCAGCCCTTAGAATCGCAGTGTAACTGCCTGGCTCAGAAGAGCACACTGACTCAGCCCTTAACCCCAGTGTGCAGAAATTGTCAAAACGTGTTTTTCAGCAGAAATAAACACGTTTTGGCAACTTTGGTCACCCCCATGTAAGTTATAGGGCAGGAACAGCACAGTTTTCAAAACGTGTTTTTCAGCCCGAAATAAACGCTTTTTTTCAGCACTTGGAATCACAGTGTAACTGCTTGGCTCAGAAGAGCACACTGAGTCAGCCCTACACCCCAGTGATCAGAAATTGTCAAAACGTGTTTTTCAGCAGAAATAAACACGTTTTGGCAACTTTGGTCACCCCCATGTAAGTTATAGGGCAGGAACAGCACAGTTTTCAAAACGTGTTTTTCAGCCCGAAATAAACGCGTTTTCTCAGCCCTTAGAATCATAGTGTAACTGCCTGGCTCAGAAGAGCACACTGACTCAGCCCTTAACCCCAGTGTGCAGAAATTGTCAAAACGTGTTTTTCAGCAGAAATAAACACGTTTTGGCAACTTTGGTCACCCCCATGTAAGTTATAGGGCAGGAACAGCACAGTTTTCAAAACGTGTTTTTCAGCCCGAAATAAACGCTTTTTCTCATCCCTTGGAATCGCAGTGTAACTGCCTGGCTCAGAAGAGCACACTGAGTCAGCCCTTAACCCCAGTGATCAGAAATTGTCAAAACGTGTTTTTCAGCAGAAATGAACACGTTTTGGCAACTTTGGTCTCCCCCATGTAAGTTATATGGCTGGAACAGCACAGTTTTCAAAACGTGTTTTTCAGCCCGAAATAAACGCTTTTTCTCAGCCCTTGGAATCGCAGTGTAACTGCCTGGCTCAGAAGAGCACACTGACTCAGCCCTTAACTCCAGTGATCAGAAATTGTCAAAACTTGTTTTTCAGCAGAAATAAACACGTTTTGGCAACTTTGGTCACCCCCATGTAAGTTATAGGGCAGGAACAGCACAGTTTTCAAAACGTGTTTTTCAGCCCGAAATAAACGCGTTTTCTCAGCCCTTAGAATCGCAGTGTAACTGCTTGGCTCAGAAGAGCACACAGAGTCAGCCCTTAACCCCAGTGATCAGAAATTGTCAAAACATGTTTTTCAGCAGAAATAAACACGTTTTGGCAACTTTGGTCACCCCCATGTAAGTTATAGGGCAGGAACAGCACAGTTTTCAAAACGTGTTTTTCAGCCCGAAATAAACGCGTTTTCTCAGCCCTTAGAATCGCAGTGTAACTGCTTGGCTCAGAAGAGCACACAGAGTCAGCCCTTAACCCCAGTGATCAGAAATTGTCAAAACATGTTTTTCAGCAGAAATAAACACGTTTTGGCAACTTTGGTCACCCCCATGTAAGTTATAGGGCAGGAACAGCAGAGTTTTCAAAACGTGTTTTTCAGCCCGAAATAAACGCTTTTTTTCAG